>NW_006408566.1:17507251-17518425 GCF_000296735.1 Chrysochloris asiatica
TATTCCATTGTGTGTATGTACCACAGTTTGTTTATTCATTCTTCAGTTGATGGGCACTTTGGCTGTCTCCATCTTTTTTTTATTGTAAATAGTGCTGCTATGAACATTGGTGTGAATACATCTTTGCATGTTGTAGATCGTATTTCTTGTGAGTAAATACCAAGTAGAGGATTTGCTGGATCATAAGGTATTTCTATTCACAACCTTCTGAGGAAGCGCTATATTGTTTTCCAGCGAGATTGGACCATTTTGCAGTACCACTAGAAATGCAGGAGTATCCCAGGATCTCCACACCCATGCCAGCATTTATTGTCCTCTACTTTTTTGATCTTTGCTGTTGTTGGTGGTGTGAGATGATATCTCATCGTTGTTTTGATTTGCGTCTCTCTAATGGCTAGTGATCATGAACATTTCTTCATATGTTTATTTAGCCATAATATTTTTAGTAGTCTCATGTATGTGAATGTTGGACAGTGAATAAAGATAACCATAGGAGAACTGATGTATTTAAGTTTAGGTGTTAGAGAAGAATATTGAAAGTACCGCAGACTTCCAGAAGAACAAACCAATCTGTGTTGGAAGAAATACAATAGGAATGTTCATTACAAGCTAAGATGGTGATACTTCACTTTGAACGTGTTATCATGAGGGACCGGTCCATAGAGAAGGAAATCAGTATTGGAAAAGATGAGGGTCAGGGAAAAAGAGGAAGACATGTAATGAAATGAATTGGTACAGTGGCAGCAGCAATGTATGATGGTACAGGACCTGGCACTGTTTTGTTCTGTTGTGCCTAGGGACTCTGTGAGTCAGAACTGACTCCCTGGCACCTACTAACAATGAGTATTACCAACCTAACAATTTGAGAATTGAATTGACTTGTTAGCCACACTCTGAAACTGTTAAAGCTCTTGGGAAATTGCAATGAAACTTTTTGCATTCATCCTACACATATTTATTAAATATCTGATTTCTAGAATATCTATGCATGTACTTGCTATGTGACATTGAGAAAGTCTCTTTATTTCTCTAAGTATTGGTTTCTTCAATACAAGATAAAGATAATAATGTTAGTTCTGCTGAGTTCACAGGCATTTTTTGTTAATCAAAGTAAATGATACAAAAATGTTTTTTTAAAAGATACAAAAATAATTTACCTAGGATTGTTGTTGTTATGTGCCATCTAGTTGGTTTCCACTGATAGTGACCCTGTATAGGGTTTCCGAGGAGCGGCTGGTGAGCTTAAACCCCCAACCTTGTGGTTCACACCAACTTTGCAATCCAGCGCATTAACCCACAGTGCCACCCCCTATTTTTGACCATTCCTGATAATGATGTTAGATTAGCATTTCAAATATCAGTGACTTCTGAGCAGTTAATCATTTATCTGTGTTAATTAAATTAAAATTCCTTGTCAACCATGATCACACTTTTGGGCATTCTTGTTGTAAACAATATTTTAATTATGGAAGGAGCATTCAAATCTCAAATTCATTCTTGTTAAACTTCATATCCTTTCTTATTTGCAGGTGAGAGCTATATGTGGGAAGCATGGGCTGTATTTGACCTTGAGCCTTCTGGAAACATTGCTTAACTATCAAGATCTGGGTTATCAAAATGAAATAAAGTAAGTTGTGTTTTCATTCACATAGTCAATGAAGGTGCCAAACCTAGATTCTGTCTTTAGGGCTCTCATAGAAGTTTGATATATGAAGCAATCTATAACTGGAAGATGGAATTAAATAATGTTTGATTATCTTAAATGCAGAGGGGTTTTATGGCCATAGAGAAATAAGGCAGGTAACTTCTACTTTCAGCTATTATGGAGTACCAGGAACCAGATTTATCCTTTCACCTTAAACAAAAAACAACAAAACAACAAGACTAAATATATTAAACAATGTCTTATAAACATTGAACATCAGACAGCACTTACCAGTGATCCCTGAGAGAAGGAAAACAAATTATGTGAGTTCTATAATTTCCCCCAAATTATTCCATGATAGGAGTCCTGCTTTAGTGCCATAGGAAAAGCACTGAACTGCTAACCACAAGGTCGGTGGTTCAAGCCCACCAGTTGCTCCTCCACTCAAGGTCGTTATGACTTGTAACTGATTTCACAACATTAAACAACAGCAACAATTGCATGATAAGGAGGAATCAGAGCCAAGCCCAGCAGTCTCTTTTAGTTAACGAGCTAGAGGTTGGAGTTCAAAGAGACTAAGAAAGCTAGTATGTTACTGGTGTTGTTAAGTGCTATCTCATAGCAACTCTGTTTAGGATTTCTGAGGAGCAACTGGTGAATTTGAACTTTTAACCTTGTGATTGGCAATCAGTGCTGATCCTACAGTGCCACACTAGGAGTCCATATACACAGTGTAAAAAGGGAGAGTGATCTCTCTGGAAACCTGCAAAAAGTTGCTCTTGAGTTTTCATGTAAGTGCAGTATAATATATATTTTTTTAGTAAACTACCCAAATCCTTCCTCTTAACCTATTCTCCTCTTGCCTTTTCTATATACTTGTCAACTTCTAATGTATTATGTAATTTACTAATGGATTAAGTTTCTTGTGATTATGTATTTCTCTTTCTAATAGAATATATTTTCTAATGCCTTATCAGTGTTGGTCAGGGTCTTTATTTTGTTTCCTGAACTATTCCAAATATCTACAACGGTACCTACCATATGGTTGCTGTTGTTGTTAACTGCTGTCAAGTCAGTTCCAACTCATAGCAACCCTTAATAGGATTTCCAAGGAATGACTGGTGAGTTTGCACATAGTAAATGTTCAATAAATATGTATGGAATTAAAGTGAATTAGGGAAGGAGTCTAGTATGGAAATACTCTTTGAATTCTATTCAGTTCCTGTCTCATGATAGACTTGAGGAAGTCTTTCCTAAATGCTTCATCAAAATTAGTTTCCATGTGCTATGCTCTCATAAGAGTCCTGGTGTGGCACTATGGACTAATGCACTGGACTGCAAAATCAGTTTGAACCACAAGGTTGGTGGTTCAAGCTCACCAGCTGCTCCTTGGAAACCCTATACAGGGTTGCTATGAGTCAAAACTGACTCGACAGCACTTAAAACAACAACATGTTCTCCTATGGAACTTAGCCATTTTCTTTCCTTGCAACTTACCACTATTTGTAATTATGTTTTATTTGTGTGATTTGTTAGTTTAATATCTGGATTGGAACTTCATGTGGCAATACTCTGACTTTTCCCCTAACAATATATTCCAACAAAATTTCTTAGTATTTGGCACATAGCGGGTACATGGTAAATATTTGATGGATTCATTATTCATTTAACAAATAGTTATTAAATGCCTATTCAAGGACTGAAGTTAGTAAGTACATATAAAACAAAGCCCTTTATGGAGTTTGCATTCTGCTGGAGAAGAAAAACAACAAATAAAGTAGGAGATACCACATGGTGATAACAGTACTAGAAGAAAACAAAGAAGGATAGGAGCCCAAGTAGCATAGTGGATTATGAACTGGACTGCTGACTGCAAGGTCAACAGTTCGAATCCACCAGCTGCTCCACAGGAGAAAGAGAGACTTTCTACTCCTGTAAAGATTAACAGCCTTGGAAACTGTATACAGCGTCACTGAGTCAGAACCCACTCGGTAGAACAGAACCACCACCACCAAGAATTATGAGTAGGGTAAATTGATGAATAAATGAAATTAGGGGGCTGAGCTTAGCCAGTGAATTTTTACCTGACAAGGGCTGGACATAGGATTTCCCGTCCCTAAAACTTTGAGAGTGGGAAGGATGAAGAGAATGAGGAGCAAAAGAAGAAAAGTAAAATAAGATCTGATTAGAAAACCTAGAACCCAAAATTGAAAGTTGCAAAGAGCTACCAACCTAAACAGGGACAAAAAAGTATAACAGCTCACATTATAGCTGGCATAGAGTAGACATTCATTAAATATTTGTTGATTAAAAGTTGATGTCCAGAACCAAGATCCTAGGAATCAGAGATGTGGGAATAAGAGTGAATGGGGAGTCACTGAGAATAGGCTATATATTATTATAAAAATATCCTCAATTTCCCACTGTTTCTTGTGCTGATCAAAGAAGCACACCAATTTTCTATATGCACCTATCTTTGACCTTTGGAGTTTCAAGGACATCAAAACCTTAAGAACCAATGAAGAATTGCACTTACAAAAGATAAACCTGTTTCATCCTTAAATAGCTATTGGCTAAATCTTCTTTTTTGGAATTAAACCCATTCCATTAAGGACTTAGTATACAAATCTATATTCTTAGGACATTAAACATGCAATTTAAACACGCATTTTAGGAGCTGAATGCACGAATCATTATTTTAGTACATATTGTCTATTAATCTGCTGTTCAATTGGGAACCCATTTGGTATGTGGCTGCTTGCTAATTAGCAGGATTCTAGTGCTGAGCTGCTTCCTGATTAAATGTCCTTTTGAATCAATAAAACATCAGGAGGGATTATGGTGATGTAGGATTAGCCCCATCTAACCAAATAAAATGAATTGTGTTCCCTTCTTAAACTGTGTTATAAGAAGCTTGATGGCAGGAGCAATTTTGTGAACGCTGTTGCAAAGTTTATTTTTTGTGTTTTGGTTGTTTTTGTTTTTGTTTTTCACACAGAGTTTTTTGTATGTGGGGTTTTTTTTTTTTCATTTGCCTACCAATTAGCAAAGATATCAGTGAATGACTGCCAGGGTAAGGCGATTTTGAGAAAGACTTGATTACGATTTCAGATCTCTACTCTGAATCACCCTTAGCAAAATGAATTCAGGTTGTGTAGATGGAAATTATTATCCCTGTTCTTGGCCAGGAACATGTAAGTCAGAATTAGCATTTAATGTTTTTGTGTGACTTTGCAATAAATGGTAATTAAAGAGGGCAGAGGGAGAACAGGAGGCAAACTAATACTCTAAAATTGTGTTGGCAAAATTAAATGCTTTGAACCCAGTTTAAAACACATGTTCACAAGCCAAATTGTGCTGGGGGAAAGGGATAAATAATGAAGCTACTATGGAAGCTTCCTGAATAGAGCGGAGCAATTGACACAAACACGAGTAGGATTTATCATACACATCTGGCCCTTTATTGAGAGCACAATTAAATTGAAAAAGACTGTTTGCTAATCCCAGGAATGACCAAAGGATTTTAGGAGATAAAGAAATCATGAGGTGCTTGATTCAGCAATTACTTTTTAATGGGAATAGAAAAATTGTTAGGCAGCAATCTGTTGGAGATGTAGCATGAATCTGCCTATTGGTTAGGCCTAATACTCAAACCTGGCCCTTAAGAGTTTGTTAATTACAGTCCTCTCTTCCAGAGCCCATAATTCACATAAAACACAGAATTTAATAAAATAATGCTATTGTTTCTGATAAAATTATTACCATTACTAGCCAACATTTATATAGTGCTTACTGTATTCCAGGCAGTATTTTAAGTGCTCTATAAATGTTAGCTCTTTTAACTCAGTGGAAATGCACCCTCTGATTGGTGACCACATGCATCACCAATGGGGAGAAGTGGGATAAAGGCAGCAACGAAGTGGCGAGCTAAGCCTTACAATATTCAGTGGGCTTCTGTGGACCCAGTTGGGGACCTGGTTGGCAAGCAGTGTACGGAGACCTGGGGACTCCTGGGCCCAGAGTCAGTGGCGTGGCCACGGAGGACTCAAGTTGAGAATGGAGCTGCCGGCTGATGGGAAGAGAGGGCATGTACACAAGAACACCCACACGGGCAGATGGTACCCACGTGACCTGGACCGGATGACTGGATGATCAGAGCTCAACCAGGAGAAGAAAGAAAATGAGGGGGAAAAAAAAAAAAGATTGAGCTGATACAATCTGATGAACTTGACCTATACCTATGAATGCAGTGACTCAAAAGAGGCAACAAATCCTTACAGCAAGAAACATTCCCACCCCCTCCACACACAGAGTAGACAGAGATGGGCAACTTGGACATTGGATACCCAAATGGAGAGGGAGGGACTACAAAGGCAAGAAGTGACTGGCTTACAAGCTCTCAAGAGGGAACCTACAGCTAGGGGGCATGGAGGAAGGCAGAATCACCAGTGAGTACTATCCAATCTGTCTAACCGGAGCTGATGAAATGAAATACAGATGGGTAACTTACGATACTATAGTGAATAATGGTTATCAAGACTGATTGTGAGCGTTGGAAATGCAAAGGTAGATGTTTTGTAACAAGGAAGGGAGTGATTATTTCTCCAGTCTAGCAGCGGAGGTCTCTGGGACCATCAACGGAGAAGGGCCAAGAGTGGGTCCCTACCCAGGGAAGCAGGGATGCCTGAAATGGAGACAGAGACGATGATGTGGAGTGATGAAGCGGCTGGGGACTTTGGATCCAGAGAGGGAGAGGGACTGTAGGCCGAAGACTTGTGTGTGGGGGGGCTGGGGGGGAGGGAAGTGTAGAGGACGGGTTTCTAGGATATACCCTTTGGTCGGAAGATGATGCATGGAGGGGATTGGAACCATGGCAATGAAATGATATACGATGGAATGAATGTAAAACTAAAGTTCTTTCATGTAAACTATCATATAATTCACAAAAAAACATTTTTTTTAAAAAATATTAGCTCTTTTAATCATTGCTGCAGGGTCATTATGAATCAGAACCTAACAACAGCAACAACAATCCTTGTGGGGATTGTGGTGTCTCCATATGATAAGCACTGGACTGCAAACCACCAGGTACCCAGTTCAAGTCCACCAGCCACTCTGTGGGAGAAAGATGAGACTCTCTGCTCCCGCAAAGATTCAAAGCCTTGTAAACCCAAGATATGATCGCTATGAGTCAGAGCAAACTCGACAGCACTCAACAACAACAACAAACAATCAATGTTTAAAAAAGCTAGCGCGATAAAGCACTTAGAATGCTATATGGAATACAGTAAGCACTATGTAAATGTTGGCTAGTAATGGAGGTGTCCTTAGGATAAGTGCTGGACAGCTAGCCACAAGGTTGATGGTTCAAACCCACCAGCTGCTCCTTGAAAATCCTGTACAGGGTCACTATGAGTCAGAACTGACTTGAAGGCATTTAACAGCTGTTCTATGAGAGAAATGCTATTACTTTTCAAATGAGGAAGCTGAGGCATAAAGGTTGTTGTTAAGTGCTGTCAAGTTGGTTCTGACTCTAGCGGCCCTACAGAAGGTTTCCAAGGAGTGACTGATGGGTTTGAACCACCAACCTTGTGGAACCAACTCTACAGCACTTAACAGCAACAATTATAATAAAACAAAACTCAGACTGACCTCAGCCTTTTGCAGGGGTAATGTTAGAAGGTACTACAGCTGAGTCCATGGAATTTTAAAGGGAAAAGAAACACAATTGATGCCAAATTATATGCCTGTGTATGGCCATATAGCATAATGGTTAATAGTGCAGGATTTGGGCTCCCACAGCCAGGGATTGAATCTTGACTGTTCCATTGATCTGTGTGTTCTTGGGCAAGTCATTTATATTCCTCATTGAATGGCAGATTATCTCCACTAAATTAGATCATGTATGAAATTATGTACATGAAGAACACAGTAGACTCACCAACGATGCATTAACTTGATAAATTCAAATGAAGTTAAAACTTCAACTTGGGTCTAATGAGTCTGCATCAAACTCACAAACCTTGTCTTCCAATCCTGACTTCTTGACTCCAACTTGACTTCAGAAGTTTGAAATCCAGTTTTTTTCTGGTTAGGATTGTAGTACCTGTTATGGCAACTAGAACCTATTCTGACATTTAACTTGTCATTGCTCTTTGACTATCCTAGGGTAGCATAACAGATCATTGGAGGGGAAAAAAACACTGGAAGAATTTTAAGGACTTTATTGGTCACATAAATTTTATCTTCCATTAGAATATGCTCCAATTCAAAAAATATTATTATAGTCTCCTTCCACTACTATTAGCACATAATCAAAAAGGGGCAGAAGAGTTTCTGATGACATTTTTCAGAATCCTAATTGGACTCCTGGTGTGGCGTCCTAGGGTCAGAGCTGGACTGTGAACCACAAGGTCAGCAGTTCAAAACCATCAGCCACTCTTCAGAAACCCTTTACAGGGTTGTTGAGTCAGAACTCACTCAATGGCACTTAACAACAACAACCCCAATGAGCGACTGGTAAGTTTGAACCACTGACCGGCAGTTAGCAGTATAGTGTGTATCCTACAGAGCTACACAGGAAAGGGTTGCATTGCAGTACAGTTCTAAATTTGTGCTAAGATATTTATATGATTACTAATATTCCTCATGGACTAGAATATTCATGATGTTAGGGAACTGATAAGAAATATCTTGATAAGTGGAAAGAAAACTGAAGTGGTCAACAATTTCATTCTACTTGTTTAAATGTCCATGGAAGCAGCAATCAGGAAATCAAACGGCATACAGATGAACAAATCTCATGCAAAAGACCTTTAAAGTTTTAAAAAGTAAAGATGCTACTTTGATAACTAAGATGTGCCTGATACAAGTCATGGTCTTTTCAATAGCAAAAATAGAAAAGCTAGACAGTGAAAAAGGAAAACAGAAGAAGAATTAATGCAGCTGAACTCTGGTGTTGACAAAGAATACTTAATATACCTGCCAGGAGAATGAACAAATCAGTATTAGAAGAAATATAACCAGCAAAAATGGTAAGACTTCGTCTCACTTACTGTGGACCCGTCATCAGGAAAGATCAAACGCTAGAAAAGAACACCATACAAATGAGAGGGTCAGAGAAAATGAAGGGAATCCTCAATGAAGTAGATTCACACAAGAGCAACAGCAAATAAATGAGGATGGCGCAGAACTGGGCAACATTTCATTCTGTACTATATAAAATTGTCACGATTCACAACCAATGCAATGGCAACTAACAATATTCCTTGAGAGTGATATGTCTCCCACTCTCTCTGACCTGCCTATACATGTAGCATTTGATATGTTGTTGTTGTTAGGTTCCATCGAGTCAGTACCGACTCATAGCAACCCTATGCACAACAGAATGAAACACTGCCGGATCCTGGTCCAACCTCACTATTGTTTTCAAGCTTGAGCCCATTGATGCTGCCACTTTGCCTATCCGTCTCGCTGGGGGTCTTCCTCGTTTTCTCTGACACTCCAACCTACCAAACATGATATCCTTCTCCAGTGACTGGTTCCTCCTGACAATATGTCCGAAGTATGAGCTACGAAATCTGGTCATCCTGGCCACCAAGGAGCAATCTGGCTGCACTTCTTCCAACACAGATTTGTTGGTTCTTTTGGTAGCCCATGGCACATTCAATACTCTCCTCCAACACCATAACTCAAAAGCATCAATTCTTCTACAGTCTTCCTTATTCACTGTCCAGCTATCGCATGCATATGAGATTATTGAAAATATGGCTTGGGTCAGGCACACCTTAGTTCTCAAGCTGACATCTTTGTTCTTCAACACTTTAAAAAGGTCTTGTGCAGCAGATTTACCTAATGCAATAAATCATTTGATTTCTTGACTGCTACTTCTGTGAGTGTTGATAGTTGATCCAAGAAGAATGAAGTTCTTGACAAGTTCAATCTTTTCTCCATTGATAATAATGTTGTTTATTGGTCCAGTGGTTAGGATTTCTGTTTTCTTTACATTGAGATGTAATCCATACCGAAGACTGTACTTCTGTGAGTGTTGATAGTTGATCCAAGAAGAATGAAGTTCTTGACAAGTTCAATCTTTTCTCCATTGATAATAATGTTGATTATTGGTCCAGTGGTTAGGATTTCTGTTTTCTTCACATTGAGATGTAATCCATACCGAAGACTGTGCTCTTTGATCTTCATCAGTAAATGTGTTAAGTGCTCTTCACTTTCAGCAAGCAAGATTGTATAATATGCATATTGCAGGTTGTTAATGAGTCTTCCTCTAACCCTGATGCCACATTTTTCTTCATAGAACCCAGCTTCTTGGATTATTTGCTCAGCATACATGTTGAATAAGTATGGTGAAAGAATACAACTCTGTCGCACACCTTTCTTAATTTTAAATGATTTGATATAGTCATTAATTTATCTAATTTGTGCTCTGGCTCCTCCTATTTGCCTTATCTATATTGAGCCCAAAATGGCATGAAGCTCTGGGAATCATGTTTTTAAACTCCCAAATCAAGGCACGTACAAGTGAACAAAGAATTCCTCAGACTTATGAAAGCATGTATAAGAAAAAATTTATGGTGTATGAGCAAAACAAACTGGTTACATATTTAATGAACCACTTTTATTTCAAGAGAACAAAGTCATGTGGAAATAGAACTCCTCAAGAAAACTCAGAATACATTCCTAATTGATGTTTGATGGGTAGGAAGAAGAAAACAGTTTTTGTTTTTTTGTTTTTTACATTTTATTTTGAATTGAGTGAAGATTTACAAACAAGATCATCAGCTTTACATTCAACAAATCATACTCTTTGTTTCATTGCAATGATTATAATCTCCTCCATGCAACAACAGTCATCCTGCAAATAGGAATGCAAATGGGAATCCCTGTGATTCCCATTTGCATTTTTTCCCATCCCTTCTCAACTTGGTCCTTAAGAAAATGTTGCCCTTTTGATTTTGAATAAGTGACCATTCCATGATGAGCATAATTTGCTACTATTGTCTGCCTGTGCCCCCTATAAATCTATGAACTGCTTGGCTGAAAATTGGACCACAAGGATGAGTTCATTTCCAGAGCTGAAGCGTGGTCGAGGGTCATAATCTGAGGTTCCTCCAGTCTCTTTCTGATCAGCAAACCCGGTCTCTCTCTCTCTCTCTCTCTCTTTTATAATCATTTAGAGTTTTGATCCATATTTTTCTGCCATTCTACCAGGACTCACTAATGTGATCCCTTCAAGGGCAGTTGGTAGTGGTACCATCTAGTTCTTCTGGTCTCAGAGTTGTGTAGAGTTGTGTAGACTGATGCTCGTGTGTTCTATTAGTACATAGACTAATTCATCCCAAGCCTCTTCAATTCTTATCACTCTTTCTTCTGCACATAGAGAGACCAATAGCTTGACCTTGAACAGTCACTCCTGAGCTTTCAGAATCCTAGACACTACTCATCCAAGCAAAATGTAGAACATTGTATTGTGGACTATATTATTTATGCCAATTGACCTGAGACTGGTTTTGAG
>NW_006408566.1:17520756-17523962 GCF_000296735.1 Chrysochloris asiatica
GCTGCTAACCTCAAAGTAAGCAGTTCAAAACTGCCAGCTGTTCCGTAGGAAAAAGATGAGACTTTCTGCTCCTATAAAGATTTACACCCTGGAAACCCTGTACAGGGTTGTTATGAGTTGGAACCAACTCCACGGCACATAGTAACAACAACAATAATGACTAATGATTATGAACATTTTTTAATGTGTCTTGGCTGCCTATATATCTTCCTTCGTGAACTGTCTGTTCATGTCCTGTGGCAACTTTTTTTAATTGGGTTGACTTTTTCTTGTAGAGGTGTTTTAGTTTTCTACAGATTTTAGATATTAGTCTCTTGTCTTATAGATCGTTGCAAAAAAAAAAAATTCCCAGTATGTGGGCTCCCTTTTTACCCACTTGGAAAAATCGTCAAATGCATATGTGTCTTGTTTTTAGGAGGTCACAGTCATCCATTTTGTCTTCTATTGGTTGTGTGTTGTTTTGTAATGTTTAATAATGTATGAATGCCATGTATAAGAGCCCTTAAGTTTGTCCCTATTTGTTCAGAGGTGCTCTTTATAGTTGTAGGTTTTACATTTAGTTCTTTAATCCAGGCTGAGTTGGCTTTTGCAAACTTTTGCATGTGAGATATGGGTTTTATTTCATTGTTGTGCAAATAAATTTCCAGTTTTGCCAACAACATTTGTCTATGACCCTGTCTCTTCCTCTTTTAATGTGTTTTGCCCTTTGCCAAAGAACAGTTGACTGTACATGAATAGATTTACTACTGGGTTCTCAACTCTATTCCATTGATCTATGTATCCTTCATTGTACTAGTACCAGGCTGTTTTAACCATTGCAACTATGTAGTAAATTTTTAGAACAAAGAGTGAGAGATCTTCAACTTTCTTTTCTTTGTAAACAGTGATTTGCTTATCTGAGATATCTTTCCTTTTCATATTAACTTCATGATCAGTTTTTCCATCTCTTTAAAGAATGATGTTGGAATCTGGATTGGGATTGCATTATGGTCTATAAATCGCTTTGAATAGTGTTCACATTTTCACAACGTTAAGTCTTCTTATCCATGAGCAATTTTTTTTTCATTTTTGTAAATCTCTTCTGTTTTCTTATAGTAGTGTTTTTTCGGGTTTTTTTGTATAGCTTTTTTGTTTCTCTGCTTAGTTTTATTCCTAAATACTTCAAATTTTGGTGGTTATTGTCAATGGTATTGTTTTTCCAATTTCCTTTTCAGACCTGTCTTATGACTGTAGAGGAATCCAACTGATTTTTATATATTGATATTTTACCTTGGCACCTTGCTGAATCTTTCAATTTTCTTACTGAGTCTGTGATTTTCTATGATAGGACCATATCATCTGTAAAATAGAGAGTTTTAAGTTTTCTTTGCCAAGTTTGATGCCTTGAATTTCCCTTTCTTGCCTTATAGTTCTGGCTAAGACTTCCAACACAATACTGAATAGGAGTGATGATAAGGGCATCCCTGTCTAGTTGTTGTTTGCAAAGGGAATGCTTTCCATTTCTCTCCATTGAGAGTGATGCTGGCTGTTGGATTTGTATATATGCTATTGATCATGCTGAAGAATTTCCCTCCAGTTTTTATACTGTTGAATGTTTTTTTCAAGAATGGATGAGCACTGACACTCCCACTACGAGAAAGCTGTGGTGGGACAGCCTAATACTCATTTCCACACCAAGATGCAGACTTTTTGAGCCAAAAAAGCCACATTCTTATACTGTCCAGCTTGTAGTGGTTAATGTAAAACTTACCTGATGAACTTTGTGTTTCAGCTTTTTTCTCTTCCCCTCCCCTTGCTTCAGAGGCCTGATGGCATCAAACTATTTCGAAGAAGTGTCTACCTCCGAAAAAAAACATCCCTTCTAGGAATTTTAGATGCTTGAGAAATGTTTCTGTTTGAAGAAAATAGAGGGAGAAGCACAAGTCTTAAGTCTGTGGCACACTGTGTCTTCAGACAGTTTAGAGGAATGAAAACCTACTTAAAATCACGAATTGAACATGTAAAATTCCAAAAAACTATAAAAATGGAATATGCATCGCTCTTGAGCATAGTGACTTAGAGACGTTGTATATTAGTTTTGTCAATAAGACTGTGGACTTGATGATTTGTTGTTGAACTTCTGGGTCAAAACTTTGAATGAGGTGATTTGCCTTTAAAGGGTTTCTTTGTTAAGAGCCAACTTTTAACAGTCATGAAAGAACCAACTGATAGATGTCAGTACAAGTAGTTCATTCACTTAAACATTTCATTTGGGCTCTGTTACTAGATTAAGCCTTAACTCCATGGTTTTTTTAATCAATGGTGTGTTCTTTGACTAGTTGTTAATGCTGTAGACAATCTTACTGAGGACTGTACAAACACGGAGGTGTGGTTTTCAATCCAGGTTTGAACTGTTCGAAGCATTATAAACATTCATTCCAAAACTAGATTGTATATGGGTATTAGCTGTGATGAGACGCTGGAGCTATTTTTTCTCAATAGTGAAATTGATTAAATCCCCATTCTATTCAACAGGCATGTGTTGAAAGAGCATTGTGGTGGTGGTAATGTGGTCCTTCATTGTACTGGGGCCTTTTTTGTATTGCACCAATGATATTAAATGTGCCTTGAAATAAAATTTTTAAAAAAAGAATGGATGTACAATTTTGTCAAATATCTTTTCTGTATCAATTGATACGATAATGTGGTTCTTTTCTCTCTTTTTTTAATTTATATTGTGGATTTTGTTGATTGCTTTTCTAATATTGCACTGTCCTTGTATCCCTGGCATGAAACCCACTGGTTATTATGTATAATATTTTTGCTATGTTGCTTGAATTCTATTGGCTAGACTTTTGTTAAGATATTTTGCATCTATGTTCATGTGGAATTTTGGTCTATAATTTTCTTTTTAAGTGATGTCCTTACCTCATTTTGGTATGAGCGTTATGCTCACTTCATAAATATTCTTCTGGAGTTTTCCATCCTTTTCTATGTTCTAGAATAGTTTGAGTAAAATTAGTGTCAGCTCTCTGTATGTTTGGTAAAATTCACCAGTAAAGCTATCTGGGCCTGGACCTTTTTTTTTGTTGGAAGTGTTTTTAATGAACTGCTTAACTTGTTCTTTTGTTACAGCTCTGTTTAAGTTTTCCACTTTACTTTGTGTCAGTTTAGGCAGGTTGTGTTTTTCTAAAAATTTATCCATTTCATCTAGATTTTCAAATTTA
>NW_006408566.1:17526309-17528472 GCF_000296735.1 Chrysochloris asiatica
TATTTTTTTGTAAAATTGACTTGGATTTTACAAACTCTTAATTTCTGTTTATCTGGAAATGTTCTAATTTTGCTGTTGTATTTGAAGGACAGTTTTGATACATATATTATTTTTGGTTCGCAGGTTTGTTTTTTGTTTTTCTTTCAGTGTTTTGCATATTCCCATTGCCTTCTGGCCTGCATGGTTTCAGCTGAGAAATATGAACTTAATCTTATTGATTTTCCTATGTAGGTAATATTTCTTTTTTCTCAAGCTGCTTTCAGGATTCTTTCTTTTTCTTTGATTTTATAGAGTTTGATTATCATATGTCTTGGTAATTTTCTTTTGGGATCTATCCTGTTTGGGGTTTGTTCAGCTTCTTGAATGCTTCTCTTCTCATCTCTCATGATATTAGGGAGAATTTCTGTCAGTAGCTCTTTGACTATGTTTCTAGTACTTTTCTTTGTCTCTTTCTCTGCTGAGTTTCTGATCCCCCATAGTCATTCCTCTTCATGTTGTCCCACATGAATCTTAGACATAGAGAAAGGGCCATCCCTTGAAATTGATGAGAAGTATACTTATATATGCAGCCAACCCCACAGAAGTGGGCAGGGAGCAGAAGGAAGAAAGAAATGAGAAGAGAAAAGAAGCAGAGAAAGACCAAGCCAGGAACTTCCTAAAAGAGCTGTGACACAGGACACAGTGAGAGACTCAGAAGGGACCCTGCAGCAGAGCTGGAAGCAACTGACCCAGAATAGACACTGTGACAGAGCCTACCACAACAAGCCCAGAAGGTATCCTGCAGCAAAGTTGGTGGTAACAGTTCACCCAAGAAGAGCCTGTCTGTCCTAAGAGAGTCTAGGGGAATTAGTTCTCAGGTGGCCTAGAGGATGCCTGCACAACTAAGAGAGAAGGCATGTACAGAGAGAGAAAGACTTGTTTGCTTGGGCAGCTGAAAGGATTTGAGAGAGCAGTCCTGCAGGGAAGAAAGGAAGGATGTGCTATCCACTTAAAGTCTTCCAAGCTTTACCTGCATGTTTCTTGATCCTTATTGTGAGTTACAGCCGGTTGATTCTGATTCCATATTGTACCCCATTACCCACTGCCATCCAATGAATTCCAACTTATGGCTACCCCATAGAGGGTTTCTAAGACTGTGAATATTTATAGCATCCTATTTCTCCCATGGAAAAGCTGGTGAATTTGAACTGCTGACCTTGTGCTCAGCAGTCCAGTAGTTACCCAACAGCAACATCAAAGCTTCTGCCCCATTACTTCCTCGATAACCTCTTAATTATAAATATGGTCTGGGAGTTCTGTGTGGCCATTGTACAGGATTATCGAACCCAGCAGAGAAGTGGAGAAGAGAAATAGAGAGTGCCATGCGAGGGACAGCTGGTATGAGAAATTGGTCTAAAGGTTGGAGACATGTTTACTTCCATCTCAAATGAATCAACTTTATGCTGATCCTTCTCATTATCTCCCCTGAAGTTAGACAGGTTCTGACCCTGTTAGTACTCCCATCATTTTACAGTCAGATTGCTGACTACTGTTGATTTCCATTCAACAGTATCCTTATCTACCCCTTTCTATATTCTTTTCCATGATGAAACACTTCTTATACCTGAGAAAAAAAAAAAAACAACCATGAAAGTAGAAGTCTATATTCTACAACTCGCCACTGTTATTTCTACTTAAATTTTGATGGGCAGAAAGGGAAAAAAAAAATCATTTAAAATTATGTTGCTAGCAATGGAGACTGCCTTTTGCTAATGTAAATAGGGGAAGAAAAACATTTTGAAAGGATTGTTGTTGCTAAGTACCATCAAGTCGGTACTGGTTCATAGCGACGTTATATACAACAGAATGAAACACTGCCCATTCCTGGGCCAACCTCACTATTGTTGCCACGCTTGAGCCCATTGATGCTGCCACTTTGCCAATCCATCTCATTTGGGGTCTTCCTCTTTTTTTCAGACCTTCCACCCTAGCAAACATGATATTCTTCTCCAATGACTGGTCCCTCCTGACAATACGTCTGAAGTATGAGAGGCGAAGTTTGGCCATCCTGGAGTCAAAGGAGCACTCTGGCTGCACTTCTTCCAATATAGATTTGTTAGTTCTTTTGCAGCCCAAAGCACTTTCAATATTCTCCTCCAAGACCATAACTCAAAAGTATCAATT
>NW_006408566.1:17529141-17550029 GCF_000296735.1 Chrysochloris asiatica
ATCCAGCGGACACCAGCAATGATATCACTTGTTCCACAGCTTCTTCTGAATTCTCTGTCAATGTATGATTGTAGCCGTTTCTGTATTACTTTGAGTAAAACTTAACTCACATGGGATATCAGAGAGATTGTCCAATGATTTCCACTTTCCATTGTGTCACCTCTCTTTGGAATGTGCATAAATATGGATCTCTTCCAATCAATTGGCCAGATAGATGTCTTCCAAATTTCTTGGCAGAGATGAGTGAGTGCCTCCTGTGCTGTCTCACTTTCTTGAAAGATTTCAATGTGTATTCCATCAATTCCTGGTGCATTTTTCTTTGCCAATTCCTTCAATGCACCTTGGACTTCCTCCTTCAGTATCATTGGCACTTGATCATGTGGTACATCTTGAAATGGTTGGACATCAACCATTTCCTTTTGGTACAGTGCCTCTGTGTATTCCTTCCATCTTCTTGATGCTTTCTGCATCATTCAATAATTTGCCCAAAGAATCATTTAATAATGAAAGTTGAGGGTTTGATTTTTTCTTCAGTTCCCCCAGCTTGAGACATGCTGAGCATTCTTCCTTCATAGTTTCTGACTCCAGATCTTTGTGCATTTTGTTGTGATATTTGACTTTATATTCTCGAGCTGACCTTTTGAACTTTTCTATTCATCTTTTGTACCTTCTCATTTCTTCCATTTGCTTTAGCATCTCTACACTGGAGAACAAGTTTCAGTGTCTCCTCTGACATCCATTTTATTTGGGAAAAATATATCTTTAGGGAGGACCAATTTTTGTATCCCAAAATTTTTAAAAGTTCATTTCCCATACTTCTTTGGCACTGAGGTTCTAGAATCCATTTAAGTTCTATCAGTGAGATGCAATTACAGGAAATTTGGAAGGCAGATTGGGTGGAGGGGCTAATGTTATTTCATGTATTCATGTCTTCTGCAGTAATATAGTTACTACTCTTTACCCTGGCAGGCATTAGTGTTTGTACTACCTAGTCGCCAGCTTCATGATTAGGGGCAACTGAGACATCACGCAGATGTTTGCCAGTGCCTGATCTTTAGATCACATTGTGAAGATCTGAATATGAAATTAGAAGTATCCCCCAACCTCCATCCCTAAAGCCCTTGCGATAATTTTGTGTGCACTTTATTCTCTACATTAAGATCTTTTCTAATACAGATACCTAAAGTGGTTTCTGTTTCCTAAATTGAACCTAGAATGATATAGGTATCAAAAGCTTTTAATATAAATTTATTGGTACAAAGTTAAAGATTCAATTCATATTCTTCTAGGGTGATGAAAATGGTGACCAATAATATATGTGTTTGACATTAAAATTATTGTTCCTTTTATTGGACAGATGGCAGAATTTTGTTGCATTGTTGAGCAGAGCATCCTCTGATGTGCCATTTGATTTGCCTACAGGTGAGTTCAAATATTTTTTTGCTTTAAGCATCTCTGCAAGACGTAGAAAATAGTTAGCAAAGAAATTCTCTGATAACAGTACAGACTCCTGGGACAACTCCCATTTCCTAGAGCTGTTGTTGGTTGCTTTTTTAGCTTGAGTTGTTTGCTTGTTGAGTTTCATATCATTCCTCCATGATACAAAGTGAAGGAGAATTGGGAGTGAGAATGGCATCAATGGGTTATCTTTGTTGTCATTGTCGTTAGTTGCTGTAGAGTCAAATCCGACTCATGGTTACCTCTTGAATTGCAAAATAGTGCAGCTGCATAAGATTTCTTGTCTATGATCTTAATGTTCAATATTTTCCATAGTACTGTTGGATGGATTTGATCAAAGTATAGGTTAGCAGTCGAGCACAAACCATTTGCCCTCCATAGAGAACTCAATTAAGCTGAAAAATGTAATTGTCCAAATTTTATTGTATCATGAGGCATTCCCTAATAGTAACCCTTTAAGACTAATGTAGTACATTACAGAGAAAGGTGGTATTGTGTATTAGAATCTTCACATCTCCTAAGATCTAGAAACTCCACTACTATGTATTTATCTTAGTGATACCTCACACACAAAAAAACAAATCTCAAAGATTCATATGTAAGTATATTTAGTGCAGCTTCTCTCTCCCCCTGGTCATTTAGTTTTTGTTTTAATGGAAACAAAGAAATGTTTCTTCAGAAATCATATAAGTAAATTATGGTGGTAGGGAATGTGTGCAGTGGAGTCAGGTCCAACACATAGCAACCCTGCATAGGATTTCCAAGGCTATAAATCTTTATGGGAGCAGAAAGCCTCATCTTTCTCCCATGGAACCACTGGTAGTTTCAAACTGTTGAGCTTGAGGTTAACAGCCCAACTTGTAACCACTACGCTACCAGAGTACAGCTGTAAAAATAACATGGATGGACTGCTACAGGAAGATTTCCAAGACATATTATTAAGTGTAAGTATAAAAATGAATTGGGCAAAATATTTAGCAATTAGCATGCTTTAAATATGACAGGTGAAAAAATATGCATTGATATTAATCTGCTGTTGTAATTACTCTATTTACTATATCCATCAACCACTTACTGATTACCCTTTGGATAAAATTACAAGGTAATGAAAGAGAAGGAGGAAGGAATTCTGTATCCATCTGTATCCAGGCAGAAAAATAAAAACCTTGCTAGATATTTCAAATACAGTGGACTTACTGCAAGGGATTGGTTATAAAAAGGGTGGTGGTGGTTATGTGCCGTGGAATCGGTTCCAACTCATAGTGACCCCATACAGAGTTACCGAGGCTATAAATCTTTACAGGAGCAGAAAGCCTCATCTTTCTCCTATGAGACAGCTGGTGTGTTCAAACTGCTGACCTTGGTTCACAGCCCAGTTTGTAAACCACTATGCTACCAGAGCTCCTTATAAAAATGTTAGAAACTTGAAAAACAGAGAGAAAATAATAAGGTACTCCAGATATTACTAATTATAGGAACTAGCTACCATACCTAGGACTGGAGGAACATAGAGAAACGAGTACTAGTCTCAGAATTTAATAGCATGGTCCGCCACTTATCTGTCAGTTTGTTGTACTAGTTTGCATGTGACTGTAATTCTGGAAGCTATGTCACTGGTACTTCTAATATGGAAGCTCTGCTGAATCCTGTCACCCATGGTGGACAGGATTCAGCAGAGCTTCCACATTAAAACCGACTAGGAAGAAGGGGATGAACTATTTCTGAATGTCTAGCCACTGCAAACATTATGAATAGCAACTGATTATTGTCAGATATAGTCCCAGAAGATGAAAACTTTATGAACAGCACTAGAATATTATCAGATGTAGTGCAAGAAGATGAGCCCCTCAGATTGGAAGGCACCAAAAATATGACTGAGGAAGAACTGCCTCTTCAAAGTAGAGCTGACCATGCTGACACTAATGGAGTAAAGTTTTCACTTGATGATGGAGCACAACTCAAAATGAGGAAAAACAGCTGTATCCATTAATCATCAGAACATGGAAAGTACAAAGCATGAATCTAGGAAAATTGGAAGTTATCAAAAATGAAATGTAATTCATAAACATCAATATCCTGGGCATAAATGAGCTGAAATAGACTGTTATTGGCCATTTTGAATCTGACAGTTATATGGTTTACTATATCAGGAACAAAAAACTCAAGAGGAATAGCATTGCACTCATTGTCAAAAAGAACATTTCAAGCTGTATCTTAGAGTACAATGATATCTGTGATAGGAAAGTCTCCATACGCCTACAAAGAAAATCAGTTAATACTACTATTATTCAAATTTACACACTAATCACTAAAGCCATTGATTATGAAATTGAAGAATTCTACCAACTCCTTCAGTTTGAAAGTGATCAAATGTTCAATCAGATATATCCGTAACTGTTGTCACTAGAACGAGAAGGTTGGAAACAAAGAGGAAGGACCAGGAGTTCGAAAATACAGCATTGGTGGTAGCAATTATGCTGGAGATCACATGATAGAATTTTGCAAGACCAATGACTTATTTATTGCAGATATCTTTTGTTAACAACATAAAAGATGAATATACACAAGGACCTAATGAGATGGAATACACAGAAATCTGACTGACTCAATCTGTGGGAGGAGATGGTGGAGAAGCTCAGTATCATCAGCCAGAACAAGGCTGGGGCAGACCGTGGGAAAGACCATCAATTGCTAATATGCAAATTCAGGTTGATTCTGAAGAGAATTAAAACAAGTCCATGAGAGCCAAAAAATGACTTTGAATATACCACACCTGAATTTAGAGAGCATTTCAAGAAGAGATTTGATGCACTAGATACTAACGGCCAAAGACCATAAGAGTTGTGTGATGCTTTCAAGAACATCATAGAGGAAAAAAGTAAAAGATCACTAAGAAGACAAGAAAGAAAGAAAAGACCAAAATGGATGTCAGAAGAGATCTTAAATGTGGTCTCCAATATGGAGAAGCTAAAATAAATGGAAGAAATAAGAAGGTAAAAGAGTTGAACAGAAACTTTCTAAGGGCATAAAAAGTCAAGTATTATAATGAAATATGCAAAGATAAAAAGTTAGAAAATCAAAAGGGAAGAACATGCTCAGCATTTCTCAAGGTGAAGGAACTGAAAAAAAAATCAAGCTTTGACTTGCAATGCTGAAGGATTCCATGGGCAAAATGTTGAATGATGAAGAAAGCATGAAAAGAAGATGGAAGGAATATACACAGACACTGTACCAAAAACAATGGTTAATGTTCAACCATTTCAAGAAGGAACATACGATCAATTGTACTGAAGGAAGAAGTCCAACTAACACTGTTGACACTGGCAAAGAACAAGGCTCTGGGAATTGATGGAATACAATTTGAAATCATTCAGTAAACTTGTACAGCACTGGAGGCACTCATTCATCTATGACAAGAAATTTGGAAGACAGCTAGTTGGCCATCCGTTTGGAGAGATTCATATCTGAGTCCATCTCAGAGAGACATGACCCCACAGAATGCTGAAATCATTGAAGAATATCACTGATATCATATGCTAGTAAAATTTTGATGAAGATAGTTTAAAAAGAACTGGAACAGTATATTGAGAGGGAACAGCAAGAGGTTCAAAATGGATTCAGATGAGGAATATAATTGCTGACATCAAGTAGATCTTGGCTGAAAACAGAGAATACCAGGAAGTTGTTACCTGTGCTTTACTAACTATGCAAAGACTTCTGACAGTGTAGATCATGACAGGCTATGGATAATAATGTGAAAAACGGGTATTCCAGAACAATTATTTGTGCTCATGAGGAACCTATAGATAGATAAAGAGGCAGTTGTTTGAAAGAGAACAAGGGGACACTGTATGGTTCAAAACCAGGAAAGATGTGCACCAGATGGATTCTATAAAGAAAAGCATGGCTCTTCAGGATATGAGGAAGACTCATTAACAACCCGTAATATGCAGATGATACAATCTTGCTTGCTGAAATTAAAGAGAATTTAAAATACTTACTGATGAAGATCTGAGACCACAGCATTCAGTATGGGTTGCACCTCAGTGTAAAGAAAACAAAAATCCTCACCACTGGCTCAATAACAACATGATAAATGGAGAACAGAATTAAGTTGTCAAAACCTCATTTTGCTTTGATCCACAATAAATACTCATGGAAGCAGCAGCCAAGAAATCAAATAATGTATTGCATTAGACCAATCTCCTGCACAAGACTTCTTTAAAGTTTTCAAATGCAAAGATGTCAGTTTGAGAACTGAGATGTGCCTGATAGCTGATTATTTTCAATTGTTTCTATGGATGTGAAAACTGGACAATGAATAAGGAACACCAAGGAAGAATTGATGTGTGTACATTATGGTATTGGAGGAGAATATTGAAAGTGCTGCAGGCTGCCAAAAGAACTAACAGATCCGTATTGGAATAAGTGCAGCCAGAGTGCTCCTTGGAGGCCAGGATGGTCAAACTTCGTCTCTCATACTTCGGACATATTGTCAGGAGGGACCAGTCGCTGGAGAAGTATATCATGTTAGGTAGAGTGGAGGGTCAGAGAAAAAGAGGAAGACCCCCAATGAGATGGACTGGCCAGGTGGCAGCATCGATGGACTTAACCGTGGCAACAATAGTGAGGTTGGCCCAGGATCAGGCAGTGTTTCATTCTGCTGTGCATAAGGCCGCTATGAGTTGGTTCCCACTCGATGGCACCTAACAACAACAACATACTGCCAGAAGAACAAACAAATCTGTTTTGGAAGAAGTACAGCCAGGAAGTTCCTTAGAAGCCAGGATGGCAAGACTTCTCTCATGCACAGGACATGTTATCAGGAAGGACTAGTCCCTAGAGAAGACATCATGCTTTGTAAACTGGAGGTTCCATTAAAAAAAAAAAAGGAAGACTCCCAACAAGATGGATTGGCACAATGACATCAGCAATGGGTTGAAGTGTAGCAGTCATTGTGACAATATCACAGGACCAGGTAGTGTTTCATTCTGTTTGGCATAGGGCACTATGAGAAAGAAAAAACTCAGTGGCACCTAACAACAAGATCACAACTGGTTCTGTGATCTCCAAGAAGATGACAAGCAAATGTAGAAAGGATTTTGGAAGGGATGCTAGATGCTTATTAAACCTTAAAGGGGACACCACATAGGTGAGATTGACCAGCTAGCTGGGTCTTAGATCTATAAGGAGGTGTTTGGTGTTTGGAGCATTAACAATGCAGTATATAGTCAATGCTGGGATGACTGAAAGCAGTCACGTGACTGTTCATCTGATGTCTGAGTTTTCACACATGGCTGCTGCTTAAAGTGTTGAAAAGTATAACAGTAGTACTTCTCTGGTACTGGAACATGTTTACAAAAGCCAGACACAAAAAGGGAGTATGTCTGCCCTCTCCCCACATCCTAATGTCCCTGAAAGTGCCTCCTACTGTCAGAATTTCAAAGGATCCCTGGTAGCCTAGAGGCTGAAGGCTGAGCTGCTAAATGCAGCGACAGCAATTGGGATTTATCAGTCACTCCACTGGAGAAAGATAAGGCTTTCTGCTCCCAAAAAGATTTACAGCCTCAGAAACCCTATTCAGGGTCATTGTGAGTCAGAAACAACTCAGTGGCACACAACCACCACCATCACCATTGTCAGAATTTAGCCTAAAGTCAATTAGCAAAAGAATCTGAAAAACATACTTGTAGAGTCCCAGTCCCGGCTTTGGCTTTTAAAGACAGAGTATAAAAGCATAGGCGGGGGATACAAAATAATAGGTAAATATCAACTCAGGGTTCATGTTCTTGGCATGATGGATATCTTTAAAGCATTCACAGTCTTGTTGCAAAAACAGGACAAATATATCAAAAGATGGTAACAATAAATATTTTAGCCACTTTTTTTAACTCTCTTATGTAAGTGAAGTAATGTGGAATTGTTGTTGTTGTTGTTATGTGCCGTCAAGTCAGGTCCGACCCATAGTGACCCTGTATAGGGTTTCCAAGGAGTAACTGGTGAGCGTGAAACACCAACCTTGCAGTTCAAATGGCTTTGCAGTCTGCGCATTAACACACAGCGCCACAATATAGAATAGAAGAGTCCTAATGTGATGCTGTAAGGAGCTCTGGCAGCATAGTGGTTACAAATCGGTCTGAGAACTGCAAGGTCAGCAGTTTGAAACTACTAGCTGCTCTGCGAGCAAAAGATGAGGCTTTCTGTTCCCATAAAGATTTACAGCCTCGGAAACCCTGTGCGGGGTCGCTATGGGTTGGAACCGACTCGACGGCACTTAACAACAACAATATGATGTTGTGGGTTAATGCACTGGACTGCAAGGTCGGTTTGAGCCACAAAGTCGGCAGTTCAAACTCACCAGCCACTCCTCAGAAACCCTATACAGGGTCACTATGAGTCAGAACCTATGCGAAGGCACTTAACAAGAACAGCAACAAATATGGAATAGCTGGAAATGCCTTTTTTTTTTTAAATGGTTTGAAGCCTTACTTTATCAACTAAATAACCACCTATATTGGAATATTTATTTCACTTCTCTCTGACTCATTTTTTCTTCTGTGAAGTGGGCAAAAATATTAAGTAAAAAAAAATAATAAAGGAAGGGAGGGAGGGAGGAAGCCCAAGAGAGAAATTCCCTGTTGGTCTTATAGGATGATTGTAAGTCTGAAAAAAATGGTTTAAAGCAATATGTTGTTGTTGTTAAGTGTTGTTGAGTTGGTTCCAACCCATAACAACCCTGTATAGAGTTTACAAGAAGCAGCTGGTGAACTTGAACCATTGACCTTGTGGTTCAAACTGACTTTGCAGTCCAGCACATTAACTCACAACGCAATACCAGGACTCCTTAAGCAACATGTTGTTGTTAGGTGCCATCAAGTTGATGCCAACCCTTAGCAACCTTATGCACAGCAGAACGAAACACTGCCCAATCCTGGGCCAACCTCACTACTGTTGCCATGCTTGAGTCCATCGATGCTGCCACTTGGCCAATCCATCTCGTTGGGGGTCTTCCTCTTTTTTTTTTTTTTTTTTTTTTCTGACACTCCATCTTATTGAACATGATATCCTCAATATGTTGTTGTTGTTGTTGTTGTGAAGTGCCATTGAGTCGATTCTGACCCATATCAACCCTGTATAGGGTTTCCAAGGAGCAGCTGGTGAGCTTGAACCACAGACCTTGCAGTTCAAACGACTTTACAGTCTGACACACTAGCCCACAGCACCACACCAGAACTCAATATGTTGGGTCTTAATTTACCCAGATGACCACTCAAGACTCTCGGGATCGATAAGGAAGCCTTTATTAGCTGGCAAGCGACCACAGCCTCCCTAAAAGTAGGAAAAACTGCAGCCCCAACCCAGTTTTTCAAAGAGTATTTATACATAGGCAGTCTGACATTATCTTGTACAAACCAAGGGTATGATGTATGCATGAGCTGTTAGGGTGGGGACTAGGAGTGCATCAGCTGGGACAGTTACTTCTCAAGATTAACTTGGGGCTAGGGGTACATCTGCTGGGATAGTTAGTTTTCAAGATTAACTTTGGCCGGCTGTTCTCAAGGTTAGCCTTGGCCACTGGCCACAGTATCTGTGAGTCAGGCAGGCACACTTCAGATGTGAGGAATTTACATAAACAGTGTTCCAGAAGCCACGTTTAGCCAGAGTTAAGGGGAAAAGGGGGTTTCTGCATCCATGGGAGTTGTTGATGCTAAAAGTTTTCCATTTCAGCCTGATCATTTCTTAAAAATTAGTTACTATAGGGCAATTGGGCCTTACAAATATAGCACTCTACAAAACAAGGGGGTTGTTGTGGTTGCATTGCTTTGGTTGCATTGCTATTGTGATAGCTTGCTAATTACTGAGAAAGTGAATTACTTGATCTTATTTCTGTGCTGGGGGATCTATGATGGTCAAATGCTCTTAAGCACTTAGGTGATATAGGATAAGCTCTGAACTGCTAACCACAAGATCAGTGGTTCACACCCACCAACAGCTCCTTGAAAACACTATACAAGGTTGCTATAAGTCAGAACTGATTCAACAGCACACAACAACAACAGAAAATACTGAGTGATCCATTTTTATTTGTTCTATAGCCCTACTGCAGTCAGTTTGAACCACAGGTTGATAATTCAAGCTCACCAGTCACTCCTCAGAAACCCTGTACAGGGTCACTATGAGTTGGAACTGACTCAATGGTACTTAACAACCACAACATACCCCAACATGTGTGGTGCTGTAAAAGCACTGGTCTGAGAATCACAAGTTTGGCAGTTCAATTTCACCAGTCATTCCTTGAAAACCTTGTACAGGGTCTGTATGAATCAGAAGTAACTCGACAGCACTTAACCACAACAGTAGCCCTAAATGTTAGATGTTATAAAATGAAAGTGAATGCATTATATAGCTATTATATAATATTACTTATTATGTATGTATATTTGTGTTATAAAATTTTCTCATCCCTGGGATCTCTTTTCACTGAAATATTTCATGATAATCTGATTAAAAATATCCATATTTGCATTTATATATACTATCTCGTGTCAAAGACTACATTTTTCTCAGATCAACCATCAATACTCATGGAAGCAACAGTCAAGAAATCAAACGACATATTGCATTAGGCAAATCTGCTGCACAAGACCTTTTTAAAATGTTGAAGAGCAAAGATGTCAATATGAGGACTAAGGAGCATCATGGTATTTTCAATAACCTCATAGCATGCAATAGTTGGACAGTGGATAAGGAAGACCATAGAAGAATTGATGTATTTGAGTTCTGATGTTGGAGGAGAGTATTGAAGTACCATGGACCACCAAAAGAACAAATGGATCTGTGTTGGATGAATACAGTTAGAGTGCTCCTTGGCAGCCAGGATGGCCAGACTTCATCTTTCATACTTCTGAGCGACCAGTCACTGGAGAAGGATACCATGTTAGGTAAGGTGGAGGGGCAGAGAAAAAGAGGAAGACCCCCAGTGAGATGGATTGGCACAGTGGCAGCAGCGATCACCTCAGGCATAGCAACAATTGTGAGGTTGGTCCAGGACTGGGCAGTGTTTTGTTCTGTTGTGCATAGGGTCGCTATGAGCCAGTACCAACTCAACGGCACCTAATAACAAGAACAATGCTATCTGTGTTATGGAATCCTGGGGTGGCACTGAACTTCTAACCACAAAGTTAGTGTTTCAAAAAAATGACCAGCTATACAAGGTCATTATGAGACGGACCTTGGAAATCCTATATAGGATCACTATGAGTCAGAATCGATTCAGTGGCACTTACCTTGTATTATATATGCCATTGAATTTCTAGCCAAAACTAACCTGTGAAATTAGTTTTTTTTAATTTTTAATGTGCATATAATTATTAGCTTTAAAGTATCTTTGCATAAAACTAATGGTAAGAATAGACGGGTTTGCAGCACAACAACTTTCCTGGCAAGAACAGCTAGAAGACTAGATAAAATGCCAAATAACAATAACAAAAAATATTACTGAAGGTTCCGCTAAATAATTTGGAATTCAGACTGAAGTGAAGGAAACCCTCTTCCCTGGAGGAAGATAACTTCATACTTCATACAAAATCTCTAGAATTTTTCATACCTAGCGCCTAATATACATTTCTTTTTAAATGACAAGAATGATTCACAGCAGGTCAGGATTTTGAAATAACTATAATTAACTAATTAACATGTTCAAGAAAGGTGATGACAAGATGGAGAATTACAGTAAAGAATTTGAATCTATAAAAGAAATCTAATGAATTGAAAAATATAATAACTAGCCTTTTTTAAATTCACTAGACATGTTTAACAGAAAATTAGACAAGCTGAAGGGAGGGTTACTAAGCAGGGAGATAGTTTAGTAGAAAATGTCCAGATTGAAGCATAAATAAGAAAAGAGATTGGTCTGTACATATAAGTATGTGAAACATATGGGAAGTGGCCACAATTTCCAATATACATGGAATTGAAATCCCAGAAGGATGGTGGTTAAGTGCTGTGGAATTGGTTTGTACTCATAACAATCCTATATAAGGTTTCCGAGGCTGTAATTCTTTTCTGGAGCAGAAAGCCTCATCCTTCTCCCACAAAATGACTGGTATATTTGAACTGCTGACCTTTCTTGTAACCCACTTGCAGCCCAACTTGTAACCCACCACACTACCAGAGCTCCTTCCCAGAAGGATAGGAATAAGAAAATAGAGTTGAAGAAATTTTTGAAGCAATTATGACTGAGAAATTTGTGAATGTGATGAAAGACATCAAACCACTTATTCCAGAACTACTATGAACTCCCTTAGATTTGTATTTGTATAAGAACAAATACAAATCAAACCATACCGAAACATGAAATGCAAAAAGCAAAGTCAAAGAAAACCCTAAACACAACATTAGGGAAAACACAGCACATTACTGGCAGTGGATCAGTAGTGAAACTAATGGCTGCATTTTCAACCAAAACAGTGAAATTAAATATTTAAAGTACTGAAATGAAATAACAGCTATAGAAATAAAAATGCCATAACCATTCCTCCTTCAGCCCTCTCTACATCCCATCTGGGTTCGATAATTCATTGTAATTGCCACACAGAACTCAGACACCATGCTTACAGTTAGGGAGTTTATTAGGAATGTTGATAAATTACAATATATGATTAGAAAAAGCTAAGAGCACAGTTGTTCAAGTCAGGTACTGATAAATGCTCACAGGACACACCACTCCACTATAAGTTTCAGCCTTAAGGCACTCAGTTCTAGCTCTAGGGGTCAACAAACCAAGCTCCCTCACTTAAGTGCCTGGAGGCACACCACTCTACAAGCAAACCTCCTGCCCAAAGTCATTCAGCTGTACTTGCTCTGTGGGCTGGGAAGCCCAATTCTCTGTATGGTACTCTGGCTCTGGGAAGCCCAATTCTCTGTATGGTATGCTGGCTCTTGACTCTACTGCTACTGTCCTCTGACATTATTCTGTGTCACAGCTTTCTGTCCCTGGATTGAGGGAGTTCAGTGAACAAAGGACCTAGGGGTCTGAGGGAGGCAATACTCATTTAGTTCTTCTTCTTTGAAGGTAGTGAGATCACCCCTCCTGCTTCTGAGACGGTTCATTATAAACACACAGAGTTTCCAGGTATCACAATTACAATTAACAATGTAAACATCCACAGCAGAATCATGGCATACCACCAGTACCTTATTCCACATGCTTCTTACCTAGACAATCAGGAATAGAGTCATTTGATGGGAGTTGCAAAGATAGTGACCAAAGAGATATATTAAATAATTCACCACATTGCAACTGCCAACCTCAAATTCTATACTGGTTTGAATTTTTAACTTGCTGTTACAAGTCCAATGCTTATCCTACAGTACCAAACCAGAATTCCAAAATAAAGCATATACACAAAAATGTATATACAAAATGTATATATATACAAAAATGTATATATATATACATGTGTGTGTCCTGATATGGCACTGTAGGATAAGCATTTTACTGCTAACTACAAGGTCAAGAGCTCAAACCCACCAGCCACTCCTTGTAAACCATATACAGGGTCGCTATAAATCAGAACTGGCTTAACAACCCTTAACAACAACAAACACATACAAACATGTATAGATGATAGATGGATAGATAGATAGATAGATAGATAGATAGATAGATAGATAGATAGATAGATAGATAGATAGATAGATGATAGATAGAATGATATTGATATGCCTACAAGGAAGATCAGTTAATGTAACTATTATTCAAATTTATGTACCAACTACTAAGCCCAGTGATGATGAAATTGATGAATCCCGCCAATGTCTTCAATCCAAAATTGATCAAATATACAGTCAACATTTATTGTAATTGCTGGTGATTAGAATGCAAAAGTTGAAAACAAAGAGGAAGAATCAGTAGTTGGAAAATATGGCCTTATTGATAGAAACAGTGCTGGGGAATGCATGACAGAATTTTAAAAGACCAATGACATCCACACTGGAAATACCTTTTTTCTAAAACAACATAGAAGATGACTATACACATGGACCTCACCAGATGGAATATGCAGAAATCAAATTCATTACATCTGTGGAGTGAGTCAGTGGAAAAGCTCCATATCATCAGCCACAACAAGGCCAGGGGCAAACTGTGGGAAAGGCCATCAATTGTCCATACACAAGTTCAGGCTGAAGTTGAAGAAAATTAAAACAAGTGCATAAGAGTGAAAATATGACCTTGAAAATATCCTACCTGAATTTAGAGATTGTCTTGAGAAGAGATTTGATGCATTAGATACTAACAATCAAACACCAGAAGACAACAATGACATCATACAGGAAGAAAGCAAAAGATAATTAAGACAAGAAACAAAGAAAAGATCAACATGAATATCAGCAGAAACTCTAAAACATGCTCTACAGCATAAATATGCTAAAGCAAATGGAAAGATTGAAGAGGTGCAAGAGCTGAACAGAAAATTTCTAAGGGCAGCTCGAGAAGATGAAGTCAAATGTCATAATTAAATGTGCAATGACCTGGAGTTAGAAAAGCAAAATAGAAAAACACATTCAGCATTTCTCAAGCTGAAAGAATTTCCAAAATTATTCAAACCTTAACTTGCAATATTGAAGGATATTATGGCCAAAATATTGAATGGTGTAGAAAGCATCAGAAGAAGATGAAAGGAATGCATAGAGTCGCTACCAAAAAGAAGTGGTTGATGTTCAACCATTTCAAGAGATAGCATATGATCAAGAGCCAGTGGTACTGAAGGAAGAAGTCTAGGGTGCATTGAAGGCATTGGCAAAGAACATAGTTCTGGGAATTGATGGAATGCAAACTGAAATCTTTCAACAAACTGACACTGCACTGGAGGCAATTACTCATCTATGCCAAAAAATTTCAAGACAGCAACCTGGCCAACAAAATCGATCCATATCTGTGCCCATTCCAAAGAGAGGTGACACAACAGAATGCAAAAATCATCAGAAATATCATTTATAGCTCATGCAAGTAAATTTTGCTAAATGTAATTCAAAAACTGCTGCAACTATACATTGAAAGGGAGCTTCCAGAGGTTCAAGCCTGATTCAAACAAGGGCATGGACTGAGGGATATCGTTGCTGACATCAGATGGATCTTGGCTGAAAGCAGAGACTATCAAAAAGATATTTACTTGTGCTATATTGACTACTCAAAGACTTTCAGTTGTGTGGATCATGACAAGCTACAGACAATATTGTGAAGTCTGAGTATTCTGGAACACTTAATTGTGCTCATGCAGAACCTATACATGAGACAGTTATTCAGACAGAACAAGGGGCCACTGAGTCATTTAAAATTAGGAAAGGTGTGTGCCAGGGTTGTATTCTTTCATCATACTTATTCAATCTTTGTAGGTCACATGGTTCTGGCCTTTCAAACACAGATTTTAGTCCTTTCTTCTGAGCTATCTGTGGTAAATTTAAACTGCAAATCTTTTGCTTAGTAACTGAGTGCTTGTCTGTCTGTGCCATGCAGAGATTAGAAAATGAGTTGAGATATAGAAGATTTGAACAACATAACTACAAGAAAGATACCGCCAGCCAGTGTAGCTCAAGAACATAAATACAGAAATTCTAAACAAAATAATAGCAAAAGAGGAGTTATAATAAATATTGGAAAGAAATAAGTTCCATTTGTCATCAGGGAAATGTAAATTAAAACCACCCTGTATCCAAATATAGTAGGCACTTACCAAATGTTTGCTAAGCTAATGAACAAAAGAATGCTTCACATCTGGAGAATATTATTGGTATTTTTTGCTTGGGGCTATTCCCAACTGAGGAATCCCTGGGTGGCAAAAGTGTTCAACCACTAGCCAGAGTTGCACAGAGGCAGCTCTGAAAACAGACTTGGTGACCACCTTCTGAAATGTCACAGCCTTGAAAACTCTATGGAATTACCATGAGTCAAAACCATCTTGACAGCAAGTAACAAAAAAATCAGTTTCTTTGTAATTGTCCTATCTGTAAAGGTAGAAGTTGAGTAACAAAAAGAGGGAAGTAGTTAAGTTTACATTCCAGAACCCTAGGACCATCAAGAGAGAAGAGCATGCGCAGAATGTGGGATCCCAACAAGAGAAGCAGAGACACCAGAGATGGAGGCAGAGGTGATGGCATGGAGAGATAAAGCAGCTGAATATTCTAGACTCATGGAAAGAGAAAGGCTGTGTGCTGGTGGAAAAGAGGCTGGCTTGCAAAATGTGCCCATTGGTTGTTTAAATGATTATATATCCCTGTGTGTTTTGTGTACTTTAAAAAAGAGAGGGAATAAAGACAAATACTGTTAACGGATGGTGCATGGAGGCAATGGTAATCATTGCAATGAAATAAAACACTATTGGTTGAATGCAAAACCGATGTTCTCCCATGTAAACTGTCATTCAATTCACAATAAAAGCTTTAAAAAAAAAAAAAAATCAATTCCTAAATTAGGGTCTCAAGGCTGCCCGGCATTTGTTGTCTTAAACAATTAAATGAACCTGCTGTTGCCTCAGTTTTCTCATCTGTCAAACAGGGATAATTTCTGCCTCACAGTATGATGCCTTAGATTAAGTGACAACACATGTGGAAAATGTCTAGCATCTAATAGATAGTTAACAGATACTAACGTCCTTCTCACAAAAGCTTCAATCAGTAGGCCCCATGAGGCCAGAAGCTTTGATTTAAATCAGTTTTCTCTACTCTGGCTTCACTTTTAACAACATCTAGGGAATTGTTTAAAAGTACTGACTGGGTTTCTCTCCCTAAAGATTCTGATTTAATGGAACTGGTGTGAGGCCTTAGCAATGATAATTTTTTAAAGCTCCCCAGGTGGGTTTAATGTGCAGTCAGCACTAAAGACCACTGATTTCAAGTCATTAGCTGGAGTGCTGGGGGAGAACTGCCTGTGAAACCACCAGTGCCCATCGGAGCCCAGTAAACCTGCCCCTTCCAACACCTGGAAAACTCTGGAAGCCAGCTTGGCATATTTCCTCCTTGACAAATCTTCAACTGGCAGACTGAGACAGATGGTTATTATTTATCCTTCCTGCTGTGGTGGAAAGAAAAAGATTAGCTCTGCTTCAATTGGGATTTGCAAACAATTTTTACACGTGCAAACAATTACCTTTTTATATGTTTATAGGTATTAGGAAAGAGAAAGGGATGTTTAAAAGAGACCAGGTGAATTTACATGCATTTTTTCCTAATGGAACTTTTCAGACTATAAAGAGGAACCAAACTGGGACAAAGTTGGTTCTAGATCTTACTCTAAAAGGTAGAATGCATGTGAACAATGCCCAATGAAATGCCTGGCATATTATAATTAATGTCAGGCTGTCGCCCTTGGGAAAACTAGGGTTGCTTAGTATAATAGAGTAATAATAACAACAAATAATTATACTTTGTATTAAGCATCTTCTCTCTACTAAGTATTTTACATAGGTAATTTTATTTTATTTCCACAATGTTACTGTAAATTGCTGGTCTTTTACAAATGATAAAATTAAGGTCAGAAAGCTTGCAGCAAATAAAGGGAAGTATCAGTTCTGTCTGACACCAAGGTTGTCTTCATGCTTTTTGCCATGTAGTGCTTCTAGAATCCATTTAGCTCTCAAACTCTGTGACTCTGGGTAATTTGAGTCTTTTTATTACCTTCAATAAACAGGAAGCTTATATATATATATATACTGGACTCAATAAACAGGAATCAGTGCTACTAAGTAATGATTGGTTCCCATGACAACTGAGATATCAGCTGATTCATTCAGCTAAGATCTGCCTCAAAGGGACTTCCACTGTCTGCCACTGTGATCCTCATCTGCATCTATTATTGTTTAATCCATGTAGCATCTGTGTTAAATATGAGCACACACACACACAAAAAAAAATGTCTTCCTCTCCAAGGCCTGAATGGAAAATAGGATAATAGCATTTATGAGTATTTACAGTGTCTTAATTTTTCAAACTCCACATTAAAGCCCATATTAAGGCCTTGAATTTACTGGATCTGGCTTTTCTATCCAATGTCCTCTTAATTCCCACCAAGAGATTGGGTTGTTGTTGTTGTTGTCAGGTGTCATCGAGTCAGAACCGACTCATAGCGACCCCATGCACAGCAGAACGAAACAATGTCTGATCCTGGGCCAACCTCACTACCGCTGCCACACTTGACGCCATCAATGATGCCACCTGGCTGATCCATCTCGTTGGGGGACTTCCTCTTTTTCTCTGACCCTCCACCTTACCCAGCATGACATCCTTCTCCAGCAACTGTTCTCTCCGGACAATGTGTCCAAAGTAGGAGAGACAAAGCTTAACCATCTTGGCCTCCAAGGAGCACTCTGGGTGGGGCCATGCAAATAAGGTATACAGAACTCTAAGGCTAGGATTGGTTCGTTTTGCCCTGTAGCTCAGTTTAAAAGGAGCCATCTCAGAAGCAGGGACAGATGATCCCAGGTCCACCACAAGGAAGAGGATGAGTGGAGCAGGAGATCCGTACCTAGAAAAGTGGCAACCTCCCAGGAGAGACAGAGTCGCTTCAGGCTCTAGACCCATGGACTAAGTAAAGCTGAGTGCCTACAGACAGGTTTGAAGAATGTGCCCTTTGGGAATTCACAAACTGGCTAAAAGAGCTTTGAATCACTTGCCAGAGCTGATCAGAGGCCACAGGGTCACATGACTGTGAAGCCAACGACAAGAGTGAAGACTATCTGCTGTACAGCAGAAAACAGGTGTTCCTGACAGGAGAACTGCTGCTTCCTGAGTTGGTTTTTGATCCTCAATTGTACCTTAATAAATACCATAATCTTGAGTATTGTTATGAGTTCTCTGTGGCCATTGCAGTGGATTATCCAACCCAGATGTGAAGCAGAGAGTGTTGTGGGAGGAATGGTTGGCATTAGAATAGGGGAAAGAAAATTTTAGGGTGGAAGCATGTCTGACCTCCATTGCATAGGAATTGGCATTGGGCTGATTTTGAGTTTAATTCTCTTCCCCCTTGTGAAGTCAGGGGAAGTCAGACATGGCTCCCACATGGTCTTTGCATCACATCAGTCATTTATTCAACTAGTATGTAGTCAGTTATGAAGTCATACTGTGTTCTCTCAAGAAACTGAAGGAGAAAATTTATAAAGATTTGTAAGTTCCATGTTAAAAGTCTATCTAACAACAATTTTTTAATCTAATGTCAGTGTACTTATATAAACATCCTAACATAGAAAACACTATTATTGTTGTTGTTAAGTGCCATCGAGTCAATTCTGACTCATATAGGGTTTCCAAGGAGCAGCTGGTGGTTTTAACCACCAAACTTGTGATTAGAACTCCAGAGATGATCCTACAGTGCCACATTAGGAGTCCAGATAGCACTATTAGTTAATATTTATTGGTGGTGGTTATGTGCATGGAGTCGGTTCCTACTCATAGCGACCCTGTATAGGGTTTCTGTAAATCTTTACCACAGCAGAAAGCCTCATCTTTCTCCTGCAGAACAGGTGGTAGTTTCAAACTGCTGACTTTGAGGTTAGCAGCCCGACTTGTAACAGCCAATAGATGTAATTTTCTATATTTTACAGATAAGGAAACTGAGGCAAGGAGAGGGCAATTAATGTTTCAAAGTCATGTAACTTAGAAGATCCAAGATGAGACCTCAAGCCTAAAACATCTGGCTTCAGCTATATTGTTAACCACTGTGTTACCCTGACTCCCTATATCTTTTGTTTAAAATTAGTGATTGAATTGTTTTCATTGAAAATAGTGATCATATTTTTAATTGTATATTTGAAGTATTCACTGAATATTTAATCTGAAATTCCCACAAATCTGTGCTATGTGCTAGATGAGTTTGTAAAATAAAAAAAACAAGAAGCCAGGTCTGATGAACGGTGTGGAGTAATGAAAGCATGAGACGAGCAATAAGTCTTAGAGAATTACAGCAGAAAATCGCCAAGCTTTTTCTTGCATCCTAGGAAAAACTGTTTTATTCACAGAAACAATTTCTAGGTGGTGAAACCTACTAATAAACTTCACTGCTTATCAAAAGGTTGGAAGTTCAAGTCCACCCAGTAATGCCTCAGAAGACAGGCCTGACAATCTACTTCATGCCATTGAAAACCCTGTTGAACACAATTTTTCTCTGAACCTAATGGGATTGCCATGAGTCAAAATTGATTCCAAGGCAACTGATAGCAGTGGTAGATTCACAGAGGCAGTAGCCTACAGCAAGTACACCAGAGAGCTGTTCATGCCTCTCTTCCCCCTTCATTGAAAGGAGCAAGGAAACGGGAAGAGAAGGACTGTGCCCAGCTTCACAGGAGCACACCAACGTGGGGAGAGGAACAGAAGTGCTTGCTTCTCTATTTTCTCAGGCTGATTTCTCTAGAAAAGCAAAACCATCAAAACTTATATATGTATATATGTGCATAAATATATATATAGTTGTTGTTAAGTGCCCTTGAGTCAGTTCCAATCCATAGCGACCCTGTATAGGGTTTCCAAGGAGTGACTGGTGAGCTTGAACCACCAACATTGCAGTTCAAACTGACTTTACAGTCCAGTGCATTAACCCCCATCACCACACCAGGACTTATATATATGTTGTTGTTGTTGTTATTAAGTGCCATCGAGTCAGTTCTAAACCATAACAACCCTGTATAGGGTTTTCTAGGAGCAGCTGGTGAGCTTGAACCAGTGACCTTGCAGTTCAAACCGACTTTGCAGATCAGTACATTAACCCACAGTGCCACAAATGGGTCACATTTGTAAAGTTGGGAGTGTCCCAAGTCTGGATCAGATGAATCAAAATCAGCAGGCAGGTAGGTAATAAAGCAGGCCACTGGCTCAAGTCTAAAGAACGGGAGGTTGGAAGAAGAACCAGACACGAGATCCAGATCAGCAGAAAGCAAGCAAGATTTGTCTGAGTGTCCATTATATTGGAAGCAGCTCACACCCCCGAATTAACATCCTTTCAATTGATTGGCTGCTCAAAACCAATCATCCTAGACTTAACTATACTGTATTAGATCTCACCATGAGGTCACCACATCTCAACTACCAAATCATTGGGAATCCTGGCCCAATCAAGTTGACATAAAACCTTAACTATCACAATAGGAGGCAGAACCATAGGAAGTCTTCTTGATTCAGGGCCTGACTCCTGGCTGCTGCCTCTACTTCTCTGAAACTTTCTGCTCCACACACACCTATCACCATCTCCTTTGCCTGGAGAAACTCCTATTCATTCTTTAGGTCACCAATTTAAGTGTCATTGCCTTCATTCAATAAGCCACCCCTGATCCTCTCCCACTCCTATACAATGTTGTTGTTGTTGTTAGGTGCCATTGAGTCGGTACTGATCCATAGAGACCCTATGCACAACAGAACTAAACACTACCCAATCCTGGGCCAAC
>NW_006408566.1:17550853-17553505 GCF_000296735.1 Chrysochloris asiatica
CAACTGCCTCTTGGTCCAGGTATAGATTCCTCATGAGCACAATAGGTACAATATTTTCATATTCCCCTTATATTTCCTTTGTAGTATTTATGACTGCTGCTGGTCATTGCTATCAAGTTGGCTCTGCTTTATGTTGACTTTATATATGCTAGAATGAAATTTCCTGATGTAGCACTGTACACTAAGCGCTGGACTGCCAACTGTAAGGTCAGAAGTTCCAAACCCACCAAATGCTCTTAGAAGCGCTATACAGGGTCACTATAGTTCAGAACCCACCTACTGGCAACACAACAACAACAGAATGAAATATTGCTTGGCCTTGACTCTCTTCATGGTTGTGTCACCACATCTCACTAAGTGCTGCCTTTGTTTTCACTGACCCTCTACTTTACCAAACATCATGTCCTTTTTGAGGGTTTGACCTTTTCTGATGATGTGTTCAAAGGAATTAGCAAACATCTCACCATTCTCACATCTAAGAAGCATATATTGTTTGTGGCAGCTTATAACTCAATAATATATTTCAGTAATTATTTACCATCAGCCTCCCTCTATGAGTTCAGTCAGGGCAGAAACCACATCTTTCTTCTTCTCCGATGTATCCTCACCACCTTACAGTGCTAACCACATAGCAGAAATCTTACTATTGTCTTTCCAGCTGTATATGATACCAGATTAAACCACTCCATTTTTTCTTTCTTTTTCAGGAAAGAATGAAAATGAAGTAGCTGTCACTCCAGCGGAGCCTGAAATTCCTGAAGTATCTGAAAGCAAAAATGTGCACATTGTATGCAGCTGAGTATATGGGGATCTGGGAAGGTCTTCAGAGACCTGGGTGGGACCCTAAATTCTGTGTTTTAGGTTCTTACCCAACCCCTCTATTTAATACAACTTCAAGACTCTCTACAGGCAGAGGAAGCCCTAGAGTAGTGGGTTGCTTCCTGTCCTAGTTGGAATGACACTGCTTGGTGAAGGGCTTGCCATCTGCCCCCATAAAACTGAACATCTAGCATCTGTATGAGTGTCCTTCCAAATCCTGTGAGTAATACACCAATTGTCATCAAAATAAAGGCTGGTAAGAGACGTATTTTGATCTCTTAAGTTCAGTTTCCAGAAGCTAGGGGTGACCTTTTCCCCAGACATCACACTTCTAAATGTAATGGGCTCTTTAACTTAAAAAAAAAAAAAAAAAATCTGGCAAGCCTTTGAAATCTGTTTTAATATTCTCAGCACTTATCCAAGAGAAAATTCAGACAAAATTGAACAACAGCCTGAGTTTCTCTGTTGTTTTTTAAATACCCGGATTAGAACATAATTCATTTTAAAATGATGGGAGGCCTCTCTTCAGGCACTTCACACTTTGAAATATTTTAGAAAACAATATCCATTTTGGCAGGCCTTTTGCCATGCAAGAAACAAGAGCAAATACTTTTCTTCTTGAGTGTTAAGTCTGTTGTGAGTAAGATTACAAAAATAATAATAAATTTAAAATACTTTGTTCTTTTATGTTGCCTCTTGTTTGGGGATCTCTGCAATAATGAATTATACTCATATTCATTGTCCCACTTTTTTAGAAAGGGACATTTTATTGAACCATATAGTTGGTAAAGCAGCTGCCCTGTGGTCCAATAGAAAATCATTCATTCATTTACTTACTCATTCATTAAAATATCTTCAGAAATTACTACATGTCAACCACTAACCACATCCTAGGATACATAAGTGATACTCTTACAGACCCAGCCCTCTTAACTTCTAGTAGAGGAAACAGATCATCAAACAATAAAGGTGCTATAAAGAATCCCCCTTTGCCCAGCTTGAAGCTGTCAGGAAAGGTTTCACACAGACTTCCAGCAAGATGGTGGACTAGGTAGCCACACTACACAGACCTACTTCAACAAAGATATGAGAGACAAAATGAAATAGATACAGATGATAATCCTGGAAGCCTGAGCTTTACAGCAAAAGACAGCAGTGGATTGAATATTGACTAGGAGAAGAAGCTGAACAAAAGTGGTGATGGAGAACACAAACAAGTGAACTGTTGGCTTGCCTGACACAGTGTGACTATTTTAAATTTTTGCAAGTATCATTTGATCAAGACAATGGCTTGACAATACAGATAAACACTAGTGACTGGCAATGAGAAAGATGTGATTATCCCTTGTTCCCCACACTCTCCTGGTAACCGTAGATGGTCAGCCCTCACCTACATCCACACCCAGCCCCTAAACAGCCCCCGCTCTGCTAGAGATTGAAGCAGTGCTGTATGGATCTAGTGCCAGGTACACCACCCCTCCTGTTTGAAGACATATGAACTCTACCTCATCAGACCAGCTGAACGCACAGTGCCAAATTCCCCACCACCCCTGGGAGAGCAGGAACTCTGACTTCAGCCACCACTTTTAGCCATCAAGTATGACTTCCAGATCAGGTACTCTGACCATAGATACCACCTGTTGTTGTTATTTTTAAGTGTTGTTGAGTCTTAAGTCTTCAGAAATTCTATCTATGGCCAAACACCCCAATCTCTCAGTCCTACCCCACCCTGTGTCTCCTTGGCGGACAGAGGATGCCAACCCATACAAGTTGCCCCCTACAGTTTTCTCCTGAATCTGGCCGTGCTCCAGTTTTTTCCTTTGTTTTTTTTTA
>NW_006408566.1:17553865-17555933 GCF_000296735.1 Chrysochloris asiatica
AGATAGTAACCATATCCATAAATAGCCTAGCCACATCCCTACCTCCTACAGCCAAACACATTGTCTACCAGCTCTTGTACCACTTGATCAAAGATAAACAGCAGCCAAGAGCAGCCAAATCCACCCTGAGCTGTGCTACATGAACAGAAAACAGAAAAGTATACACATATAATTTAATTTTATATCATACCCACAGGGAGGCAAGTGGTGAGGGTCTAAGAACACCAGTATACAATCATCAATTAAATAACGTTACAATGATGCCACAATGTCTTGGAGACAAGAGATAATTTCAGTTGACACAAAGAAGCAAGTCAGTGACTCACACAAAATGCAGAGTTAGAAAATGTTTCTGGGGAGTAAATGGTTTTGGAACCACCTGAAAGGAATTTTTTTTAAAAAATGATATCTAGGTACGTTCAATGAATTAAAAGAAAGATCAAGAAACCCACAGGTGAACTTAGGACCATAGTCTAAAGGGACATATGTTCAATTGGCATAACATAGTCCACAATGACAATGTGGACATCCTCCTTTGGTGAGTAGCGACTGGAATCTTAAAAACTTAAGTGGCCATCAAAGATGCAACTACCGCATGTTTTTGTATTTGTTGTTGTTGTTGTTGTTAAGTGCCGTTGAGTCAGTTTCGACCCATAACAACCCTGTATAGGGTTTCCGAGGGTGTAAATCTTTACGGGAGTAGAAAGCCTCATCTTTCTCCCATGGAGCAGCTGGTAGTTTCGAACTGCTGACCTGAAGGTTCGCAGCCCGATTCGTAACAATAAACAGAAGGAATAGAAACAAATGTTGTTAACTGATGATGCACAGAGGGGATTGTAATCATTGCAATGAAACACAATAGATTGAGTGTAAAACCAATGTTCTCCAATGTAAACTATCACTCAATTCACAATAAAAGTTTAAAAGAAAAAGAAAAACATGGCACAACTACCAACTGATCTGGAAGGGATCACATTAGAAGGTTTCAGATAGAGTGGGAGACCATGTGAAACAAATCTCAAAATTAAAGATACTGTAGGAACTTTTAACCATGGTCCTCGACCACCCTTCACATCTGAAACCGAACTCAACCTCATGGCCCAATTTTCAACCAAGCAGTAGATGGGTATATGGCAGAGACAATAACACTAGTAAAGCATGCTAACCATGGAATGACCAACCATTCAAAAACAAAAGGACAACATTTACCTAAGAACAAAGTTCAGAAGGATTGGGAGGAAAATAGGAATGAGATGGAAGAAGTGAGATAACTGTTGTTGCATGGAAGCAATTGCAGTCATTGAGATGAAACAATGTCAAATGGATAATCTTGTCTGTAAACCTTCACTCAATTCATAGTAAAAAGTTATGAAAGGGAAAAAAAAAAAAACCCACAAGAGAAATCAAGGAGAACACAGAAAAGAAAAAAAAAAATTAGGAGACTTCAGGAAAACACTATAAGAATGAACTGACAAAATAAATGAAAACTTAGAAATCATATAAAAACAGCAAAGAGAAATCCAGATTAATACTAAGACTTCAGAAATAGATAATACATTAAAAGGGAAAAGGAGTAGACTTGAATCAATGGAAGTTTAAATTAACCTGAAAACAAATCACTTTATAGGAACAATCAGAAGAAAGAACACAAAAAAAAAAAGTCCAAACAAAGCCCAACAATTATGTGGGACTCCATCAAGAGGAATAACTTACATGTGATCAGAATTCCAGAAAAAGAAAAGAACCCTAAAAGCACAGAGAAAATTGTCAAATAGTCATTGATAGGAAACTTCCTCCACATCATGAAAATGAAAAGATGAGCATTCAAAAAGCTGACCAAGCACCAAACAGGATAGGTCCCAAAAGAAAATCACTAAGCTATATTATAATCAAACTTTCCAAGACCAAAAGCAAGGAAAGTATCCTGAAAGCAGTGAGGGAAAAATAAAAACTTACCTACAAAGGAGAATTAATAAGATGAAGCTCCGATTTCTCAGTAGAAATCATGCAGGAAAGAAAGGAATGGAATGACATATATAAAACCCTGAAAGAAAGAAAGAAAAAATAC
>NW_006408566.1:17558053-17575668 GCF_000296735.1 Chrysochloris asiatica
TTACACAAAGCTAAAAACAGGTTGGAAATTAAAGGATGGAAAAAAATATATCATGCTAGTGGCAATCAGAAACAATCCAGAGTGACAACATTAATTTCTGATAAAATACACTATAAGGTAAAAACCAGCATAAGAGACAAAGAAGTATATTATATCATGATGAAAGGGTCACTTGAACAAGAAGACATAACCATAATAAACATTGATGCTCCCAATAAAAGAGCTTCAAAATACATAAAACAAACTAATATATTAAAGAAAGAAATAGACAATTCTTCAATATTATTTGTTGTTGTTAAGTGCCGTTGAGTTGGTTCCAGCTCATAGAATCTGTATTTGTGTCCATCCCAAATAAAGGTGACCCAGTAGGATGCAGAAATCATCGGATAATATCATTGATATAACATGAGAGTAAAGTTTTACTAAAGGCAATTTAAAAATGGCTGCAACCATATATTGACAGAAAACTTCTAGAGGTGCAAGCAGGATTCAGAAGACGCTATGGAACAAGGGATATCATTGCTGATGTCAGATGGCTCTTGGCTGGAAGCAGAGAATACCAGAAAGATGTTTACCTGTGCTTTCCTGACTACTCGAAGGCTTTCCATTGTGTGGATTATGACAAACTATGGACAACATTGTGATGTATGAGCATTCCAGAACACTTAATTATGCTCATGAGGAACCTATATATAGACCAAGAGGCAGTAGTTCAAACAGAACAAGGGAACACTGACTGTTCTAAAATTAGGAAAGGTGTGCATCATCAATGTTGTATTCTTTCACCATACTTATTCAATCTGTATGCTCAGTAAATAATATAAGAAGCTGGATTATATAAAGAAAAATGTGGCTTCAGGACTGTAGGAAGATTCATTGTTGTTAAGTGCCGTCAAGTCGATCTCGACCCATAGTGACCCTGTTAGGGTTTCTGAGGAGCGGCTGGTGAGCTTGAACCGCTGACCTTGCAGTTCAAACAGCTTTGCAGTCTGGTGCATTAACCCACAGCGCCACACCAGGACTCCACTTGCAATATGCAGATGATACAACCTTGCTTGCTGAAAGTGAAGAGAACTTAAAATAAGTACTGATGAAGATCAAAGACCACAGCCTTCAGTATGGGTTGCATCTGAATGTAAATTTAGAAAATAAAAACTCCTCACCACTGGACCAATAAACAACATCCATATCTATGAAGAAAATGTTTGAAGTTGTCAAAGACTTCATTTTGCTCGTATCAGCAACAAACATACATGCAAAATTTTTCAACCAATAGAAAACAGCAACATAAAAAAAAATTAATAAATGCATCATAACTAAACGGGATTTATACCAGGTGTGCAACCAATGGAATCCAAAAATAAAACACAAGAAAAGATACATATGATCTTATCAATTGACACAGAAAAGTCATTTGACAAAATCTAAAACCCATTTCAGGTTTATAAAAAAGAATGCTCACCTAATATAACGAAAGTTTCTCAACATAATTAAAGACATATAGGATAAGCACTGGACTATAAGGTCAGTTTGAACTGCAAAATCAGTGGTTAACCCACGAGCCACTTCTCAGAAACCCTATACCGGGTCACTATGAGTCATAACTGACTCAATAGCACTTAACAACAGCATAGAAAAGGGAAAGAAAATGAAAACATTCCCCTTGAGAATGGGAGCCAGACAAGAATAGACTTTATCTCCACTCTTATTCAATAGTGTGTTGGAATAGCTCTTAGCCAGGGCTATAAAGCAAGAAATGGAAATTAAAGGTATCCAAATTGAAAAAGAATTAAAACTCTATTTTCAGATGATATGCTTCTACACATAGAAAATGCCAAAGACTTGGCAAGAAAATTATTGGAACTTACTTGAAGATTCAGCAAAATGGCTTTGTATGATAAACATACAGAAATAAATCAGATGCCTTTACACTAACAAAGAGAGTGGTGAAAAATAAATCGGGAAAACAATCCTATGTACAATAGCCACTCAAAAAATAAAGTACTTAGAAATAAATTTAATCAGAGGGAAAAAAAAGACTTATGTAAAATACTACTACAAGAAACCAAGAGATGTACAAAACTGAAAGACTATACCATGCTTGTGGACAGGAAGACTAACATTGTAAAACTATCAATAGTACCCAAAATGATTTACCTATATAACACAATTCCAATCCAGGTTCCAATATCATTCTTTAAAGAAATGGAAAAACTAGTCAACTTTGTATGGAAAAGACAGAGATCCTGGGTAAGCAAAGCTTTCCTAAAGAAGAACAAAGTTGGAGGCCTCTCACATCCCTGTCTCAAAATCTACTACATACTACATAGATCAGAGTTATGACAACTTCTTAGACATCATCAAACACCTTGAGGGAATCAGTTGCTTGGTCTGGAAGGTATGTACGATAGTCTAAGGGGACACCATAGTCAACAGTCACAGTAGTCAAAACAGACTGGTGCTGGTACAATGACAGACATATAGAACAATGTAACAGAAATGAGAATCCAGAAGTAAATCTATCCACATAAGGACAGCTGAATGAAAGAAGACCCATACTTAACATCATGTAAAAAAAAAAAAAATGAACTCAAGATGGCTCAAAAACCTAAATGTAAAACCAAGAACTATAAAGATAATCAGTTAAAAAAAAAAAAGGAACCACCTTAGGGGCCCTGACATGGCATAAATACATTATTGAACATTACTGAACCCACAAACAGCAGAAGATAAACCAGATGATTGGGACCTCCCCCAAATTAGATACTTATGTTCTTCAAAAGATTTCACTAAAAGGTAAAGCAAGAGCAATTGAGAAAAAATTTTGGCAATGACATATCAGACATGAGACTAATCTCTAAATGTATAGAAATCTTTATAGAAAAAAATACCAAATAATCCATATAAAAATGGTGAGATGACATGAACAGACTCTTCACCAAAGAAGACATTAAGGATGTCAAAAAACATATGGATAAACACTCACAATCATTAGCAATAGAGAGAAGCAAATCAAAACAATAATGAGGTATCATCTCACACCAGCATTAACAGCAAAGTCAAAATGTTACAACAGAAAAAAAATCAATGTTAGAGAGGGTGTGGAGAGACTGCTGGTGGATCTATTAAATAGTATAACTACTGTGGCAAACAGTAAGGTGCTTCCTCCAAAAGTGGGAAATATAAATATCATTGTTGTTGTTATTCAGTGCCATCAAGTTGGTTCCAAGGACCGACTGGTGAGCTTGAACTACAGACCTTGCAGTTCAGACCAAACTTGCTGTCCAGGGCATTAGCCCTCAGTGCCACACAGGACTCCAGAACTATCATATGACCCAGGAATCCCTTGACTTGGTATATAGGAGCCACAATATGAATAGATATATACACACCCATATTTATCACAGCACTATTCACATAGCAAAAAGATGGAAACAACCCGAATGCCCATCAATAGAAAAATGGACAAACTTTAGTACATATATACAATGGAATACTATGAAAACTTGCTCTCCAGCATAGAGAATCAAAAAATAACAATTAACATGGATGAACCTGAAGGTCATTATGCTGAGTGAAATTAGTTAATTACAAAAGGACAAATATCATGTGAGATCACTACTATAAAAAGTCACAAAAAGATTTTCACACTAACAGCAACATTATTTGATGGATACTAGGACTGGGAAGGAAAGAGATGGAATTCACTGGCTTGACAGTAAACACATGTTAACTTGAGGTAAGGGGGGAAGCAATATAAAATAGGAAAGTTGGCAAAAGTATATATAATAATGGAGTCAAGGAAAGGTATTGAAAAGAGTGCAAGAGTTAAAGACAGCAGAGGAAATGCAATAAAAGTGATCTATGGGTCAAATAAGGAGCTCCGATAGTGTAATGGTTATGAGTCAAGCTACTAACCTGAGGGTCAGCAGTTTGAAATTACCAGCCATTCCATGGGTGAAAGATGAAGCCTTCTGCTCCCATAGAGATTCACAACCTCAGAAACCCTATATAGGGTCACTATGAGTCAGAACTGACTCCACTCCACAGCACATCACCACCGTCACCATGGGTAAAATATGCAATCAAGATGTATTGATAATGACTGGTGATTGGAGTACAAAGGCTGGTAATAATGAGGAAGGATCAGTAGTCGGAAAATACTGCCTTGGTGATATAAACAATGCTGAAGATCGGATGATAGAATTTTGCAAAACTTGTTCACAAGACCAATGACTTATTCAAATAACATGAAAGATGACTATTCACATGCATCTCACCAGATGACATACACGAAATAAAATTGACTACATCTTTGGGAAGTGATGGTGGAAAAGCTGCACATCATCAGCCCAAAACTCACTCATATGCAGTTTTAGGCAGAAGCTGTAGAAAACTAAAACAAGTCCACAAGAGCCAAAATTTGACATTGAACATATTCCACGTGAATTGAGAAATCATCCCAAGAACAGATTTGATGGTCATGTAAGATGAAAGCAAAAGATCATTAAGAAGACAAGAAAGAAGAAAAATGGATGTCAGAAGAGATTCTCAAATGTGCTCTACAGCATAGATATGCTAAAGCAAATGAAAGAATTGAGGTAGAAGAGCTGAATGGAAAATTTCAAAGGGCAGTTCGAGAAGATGAAGTCAAATATTTTAATGAATATGCAACAAATTGAAGTTAGAAAACCAAAAGAGAAAAACACATTCAGCATTTCTCAAGCTGAAAGAACTTACGAAAGTATTCAAGCCTCAACTTGAAATATTGAAAGATACTATAGGCAAAATGGAGTTCTAGTGTGGTGCTGTGAGCTAATGCATCAGACTGCAAAGTTGTTTGAACTGCAAGGTAGGTGGTTCAAGCTCACCAGCCACTCCTTGGAAACCCCATACAGGTTCGCTATAGGTCAGATCAACTCAACAGCACTTAATAACAACAACATAGGCAACATATTGAAATATGTAGAAAGCATCAGAAGATGGAAGGAATGCATAGAGCCACTGTACCAAAAAGAAATGGAGAATGTTCAACCATTTTAAGAGCTAGCATGTGATCAAGAGTCAATGGTACTGAAGGAAGAAGTCAGAGCTGTATTGAAGGCATTGGCAAAGAACAAAGCCTAAGGAATTGATGGAATACAAATTGAAATATTTCAATAAACTGATACATCACTTTAGACACTCATTCATCTATGCCAAGATATTTGGAAGACAGCTACCTGGCCAATGATTAGAAAGGAACCATATTTGTGCCCATTCCAAAGAAAATGCTGGGATGTGGAAATCATCGGACAATATCATTAATATCACATGAAGTAAAATTTTGCTAAAATAATTCATAAATGGCTTCAACAGTACATTGACATGGAACTTCCAGAGATTCAAGCTGGATTCAGACAAGAATGTAGAATGAGGACTATCATTGCTGACATCAGATGAATCTTGGCTGAAACAGAGAATGCAAGAAAAACCTGTGCTTCATTGACTATGCAAAGATCTTTGACTGTGTGGACCATGACAAACTACGGACACCATTGTGGAGAATGAGTATTCTCGAACACTTAATTGTGTTCATTAGGAACTTGTTCACAGACGAAGAGACAGTCATTTGAACAGAACAAGAAGACACTGAATGGTTTAAAACTGGAAAAGAGTGCTCCAGCATTGTATTCTTTCACCATACTTACTGAATCTGTATGCTGAGCAAATAATCTGAGAATCTGGAGTATATGAAGAAGGACACGGCATCAGGATTAGAAGACTCATTAACTACCTGACACATGCAGATGATACAGCCTTGTTTTCTGGAAATGAAGATAACTTAAAATACTTATAGATGAAGATCAAAGACCACCGTCTTCAGTGTGGGTTGCACCTCAATGTAAAGAAAATAAAAAGCCTCACCACTAGACCAATAAATAACCTCATGAAAAATGAGGAAGATTCAAGTTGTCAAAAATGTCATTTTGCTAGACTACACAATCAACACTCATGGAAACAGCAGTAAAAGAATCAAATGACCAATTACATTAGGCAAATCTACCACACAAGACCTCTTTAAAATGTTCAAGAGCAAAGATGTCAATTTGAGAACTAAGGTCACCTAACCCAAACCATGGTATTTTCAATAGCCTCATATGAATATGAAAGTTGGACAATGAATAAGGAAGGCCATAGAAAAAGTGATGCATAGTTTTCATTTTGTTGGAGAAGAATGTTAAAAGTACCATGGACTGCTAGAAGAACAAATCTGTGTTGAAAGAAGTACAGCCAGAGTGCTCCTTAGAAGTCAGGATAGTGAGACTTTATCCCTCATACTTTGGGCATATTATCTGGAGGCACTAGTTCCTGAAGAAGACATCATGCTTGGTAAAGCAGAGGGTTGGAGAAAAAGAGGAAGACCACCAATTGGCACCATGGCAGCAGTAATGGGCTCAAGCGCAACAACGATTGTTGGGATGGTACCGGATTGGACAGTGTTTCATTCTGTCACACATAGGATCACTATGAATCAATACAGATTCAATGACATCTAATAATAACAATGGGTAAATGCATGGATAGATAATTAGGCTAAGCAGGTATGGGAGAGAGAGTGTAATATCCACAAATGTATATAGGTTTGACAGAGGATATTTGTACATGGGTATTTACCTTGGTTGAAAATATATCCATGAATGTAGTGGAATATACAAGGGGCAAAGTTATGAAAACTTCTTAGACATAATCTTGAGGGAGTGAGTCGCTGGACCTGGGAGCTCCAGACCACAGTGTCAGGGAACACCATGGTAAATTGTCATAGCATAGTCCACGAGACATTGTTCTGCCTCCTATTTCAGTGACTAATGACTGGGATCTTTAAAACTAATGAGCAGCCATATAAGGAACAACTATTAGTCTCTCCATATGCAGAAGAAAGAAGAGTGATGAAAATTGAAGACATGAAAACATTCAGTCCAATGGTCAAATATGCCATAGCAACATTAGTCTCCACTACCCTGAAACCAGAAGAACTAGATGGTACCAGGCTGCTTCCAATAAGCTCCGGAAGGGATCACATTACAAGGTCCTGGACTGACTAGGAGAAAATGTGAAACAAAACTCAAAATCATAAACATGCCTTACTAGTCAGATAGAGATTGGTGGAACCCCAAGACTATGTTCCTTGGCCTCCTTTCAGTTCTGGAACTGAACTCAGCCCCATGGGCCAATTTTCAGCCAAGCCACAGATAGATTTAAGGGGACAACAACACTAGTGAGATACACATACCATAGAATGGTCAACCATTTGAAATCAAAAGGACAACATTTACACAAGGACAAAGTTCAGAAGGGTTGTGAACGAAGGACTAATTAAAACAAGAAACACAAGGAAGAAGTAGGGTAAGTGATGTTACATTGAGGGGATTGTAATTTATTAAGTGAAATGAAGTATGCATGATTTGTAAAATGTAAAATTGATGATCTACTCTGTAAAAGCTTTACCTAATTCATAATAGAAAAAAAAAAAACTAGAATATGAGTTGGGTCTTGAAAGGTATGTAGGTGACATAAAAGTTTTATAATAGAAGGAACAACATGTATGAAAGCATAAAGACATAAAATAGCTTTTTTGTTTCCAAACATGGTATGGTTTTGTGAGGCTTGAGAAAAAGATGTATATGTAGGCCTGAAAGATTATAAGGTGGATGATAAGGAAAAATGAGAATATGAATGGTCTTACTTGCCGACAAATAATTTGGATTTTATCCTGACACAATGTGAACAAACTATAATAGCATACTTTAGTTTGTTACTGGAACCTAAGTCTGATCCATACAAACCTTCCTTGCCTTATCTTTTGTGGTTAAATAGAGTAGTGTACTATTTGCAAAAAATGTAAAACTGTTCCAAATTAATTTCTGAAGACCAAGGACATCTTTGAATTTTCTAAAATAATACACCAAAACTTGCAAAACTTGCATTTACCTAGAAGATTATCTAAAGTTCTCTTCAGATTTTTAAAGTGGTCCAAAGTTCTAAAAATATATAAAGAACCACTATTCTAATTTACTTTATGATGACTTTCTGCTTTTTCCAAAATTGATTGTACCAGAATAGAATTATTTCATATTAATCCCTTAAAACTCACTGGTTGCTGGTTACCCATGTGGGTGTGGTTTCAGGTAGCAGTAGATTATTTCAAACAAAAGAAATTTCTTCTTCACATTTCTTAGCAGCAGCTTAATCCATGTTAAGAAGCACAAAAGTAGGCTTCTTATTGCAATTACTATTCTTTAGAGCTATGGGACTTTCACAGTTTGTAGATGAGATGTTTAAGACAAAGATGCAAAGTTGGAGAAATGTAGGCATTTGAAAGTTAGCGGATGGTGCACACAGTTTACAGGCCTGGTAGATTATGACATATTGGCTATTACTGATTGTATTGCAATTGCTCTTAATTAACAGAACTAACTCTAATGTCTTAATTTATTAAAACTTGCCAGCGGGTTGATACCGACTCATGGAAACCCCCTGTGTTTCCGAGTAGAATTGCATCTATTCAGGTTTTCAATGACTGAGATACTTTTGAAATAGGTCCCCAGGCCTTTCTCTAAAGTACCTTTAGGTGGGTTAGATCTGCTCATCTCTAGGTTAGTAGCCAAGTACTTAATCACTTGTGTCACCCATTTGTTGTTGTTGTTATTGTTAGGTGCCATCAAGTCGGTACCGACTCATAACGACCCTACATACAACAGAATGAAACACTGCCTGATCCTGGGCAAACCTCACAATTGTTGACATGCTTGAGCCCATTGATGCTGCCACTTTGCCAATCCATCTCACTGGGGATCTTCCTCTTTTTCTCTGACCCTCCATCTTACCAAACATGACATCCTTCTCCAGTGACTGGTCCCTCCTGACAATATGTCTGAAGTATGAGACACGAAGTTTGGTCATCTTGGCTTCCAAGGAGCACTCTGGCTGTACTTCTTCCAACACAGATCTGTTAGTTCTTTTGGCAGCCCATGGCACTTTAAATATTCTCCTCCAACACCATAATGCCAAACCCATAGAGGAGTATATTTTGCTACCTAAGGGCAGAAATGAAAGAATGATCTAAAATCAGGGCCTTGAACATCATCACAGCTTCCTCTATCTTGTCTCTTCTTTCTGCTGTCAACTTTATATTCTCTCTAATTTCTCTCAGCATGCCAGCTTTTTCTCATTCCCAGGACACAAAATAGAAAACCTGTTAAGAGTTCCAACCTCTCACAAAGAGAATGATCTCCATTTCTCTATTTCTCTGTATTTAATTCGCACAAATAATTCCAAAATTCCTATACAATGGACTTATTGATCCATTTTGCTTAGATCTCCAGAGTTGAAACGCATTTAGAACATAGCAGTTCCCTTTATCAACATGAACATTGAAAGGGGGGCAATTCCTGGAAAAAACCTGCTGGGCACATCAAACAATTGATGTCCACTGTCGCTGCATGGTAGGTGGCAGGATGCCTAATGTGGAGTCAGCAAAACCCATTTGTCTATTCATTCGTAAAAACAAAAAGACTTATTGCACCTCTATTATGTAATGACCAAGATACCAAGATGAGTTGAATATAACGTCTACCCCTTGGATTTACTCTTTGTCTTTACTGTGTGATGCTGGTAGTCACTTCCACTCCCAGTAAACAGGTAAGACAGAAATAAAGATGCTTTATGGCCCTTTATCCTGGATCCATGAGCCTAAGATAGTATTACAATTATTTAGTCACTCTTTGGAAAGAATTTCATACTCATGACGCATATATTTCCCTACCAAGAAATTATAAACATTGCCAGAAGCTCATCCCCTTTGAATCCTACTATTAAAAAACAGTAGAATATCATAAAAGTTGTTGCCTTGTGTAAGTCAGAAATGAAAACCAAATGAACATTAAGATTCCAACCTTTTCGTTAAAGCAACCAAAAAAAAAAAAAAAAAAAAACTCAGCACTAGTTGAGAAATAGCTCTATTGCTCTGAGGATTTGAAACACATCCTCCTATTTTACAAGGCCAGACTTTTGCAATAAATCTTGCTAGCCATGTGGACTCATCCCTGGTCAAAAGTCTGGAGAAGGTCTGGGTAGTGAATGCATTGGCAGTGAAGTGTTTGTGTTGTGTTGATAGAAAACTTCAGAAGAGGAGCTGCAGCCAGATAGTCCTTCTGCTAAGACTCCATCCTCAAAAGAGCCTGTGAACCTTCTGAAGATCAGACCAGTGTCCCAGCCTTTTGTGGATCCCGTCATGAAGACTGAGAATGAAGAATGTGAGACATGGATAGACAGATTCAGGAAACTTGAAAATGCACTCTACTTGTGTGATCTGAATAACACAGGTGAAGTACGAACCTTAAATCTGGCTTGCCTTTGTATTTGTGTTCTAGTCTAAAAGTTGACAGCTCATTTCTTTTCACTTACTGAATAAATACAACTTGTACATATGTCATGTGCCTGGTACTACTAAGTACAATCAAGAAATACAAATTGAATCCGACGTGGGTCTTCCCACCAGGTTGCTTACAGTCTCTTTTTGGTTTTGATCCTCTCTCCACTCTACAAAATGCTTCAGGGTCTCCTACTCACCTGACTAGTCTCTTCTCTTATTATTGATATTCTCTCAACATATCCTACCCAGTTCATAATAAATAATGTGATTGTCTGCAAATGTTCTTTGCTTTCTCATGTGTTTATGCCTTTTCTTATCCTTCGCTTCCCACTTAATCCATTTGCCTTTCTTCTACCTAACCCACACAGCTAATTAATGCCTAAGCACCTTTTAAGTGTGAATTCAATCACTGCTCTTCTAAGATTCCCTGGTTACCCTAGAGTAAGGGTGGAGAACACACAGCCCATGGGCCTAAAGCCCATGAAATTATTTGGTCTGGCATGTGTCAAGGAAATCACAGTTTCAGCCCTCACATGAGGGGTGAGTTAATTAAACGTTTGACCAAATATGGCTGGTTAATTTTTAAGCTGATGATTTTATATGGCCCACGTATGATATTATAAGTTTTGGCGGAAAGAAAGGTTCCCCACTGCTGACTAGAAAGATATGTGCCGACCTTCATCTGTTACCATATTCGATGTATTTTTTAAATTTTGAAAGTTTATTACTGTCTCACCAGTAGACTGTATTCATTTTTTTAAAAAACTCCCAAACACTTTGAACAATTTTGTTCAGTGTTTTTGAGGGAATGAATATAGATAAATAAGAGATCCAAGATGTTGTTGTTGTCAGGTGCCATCGAGTCGGAACCGACTCATAGCAACCCCATGCACAGCAGAACGAAACAATGTTCGATCCTGGGCCAACCTCACTACCGCTGCCACACTTGAGTCCATCAATGATGCCACCTGGCTGATCCATCTCGTTGGTGGAAGATGATAAATAGCCTTAGAGTGTATGTACTATGTGGACCTTCAGAGAAAGGAGAATTCCTTCCTGGTAGAATTATTTGGAAAGACAATATTAATGTCAAATTGATCATTAAAGATAAAATTCAGTTTGCACACAAAGGAAGGAAATGGGAGGGGGGTCTTTTTAGTAAAGGTGCAAATTATTAAGTAGTGTCATGTGTGAAACTCAATGCAAAGCATTCTGTTTGGATAGAATATAGGGGCTGTTAAGAAGACTATTAAATGATAAAGGTGAAAACATAATGGGACATTATCTTGAAATTTTTTAAATATCAGACTAGAGGATTTGAACTTAACTGAGAGTTTCTAAGTAAGAAAATGTCATGACAAAGTTGTGCTTCAGAAAAATTATTGAATGACTGTGCAGTATGAAGGAGAAATCAAAAACAGTGAAAGAGATGATAGCTCTTGTCCATGTGAGAAAGAATTAAGTTCAGAACTAGGTCGACCTGGAGAATGGAAAACAGAGGGCAGATGGGCACATAGACTGAAGCTATTGTATTTAATCATTCCATGTGCCCATCTGCCCACTCCAGTGCCTTCCAGAAAAAATAAACATATGTATAGCAATAGTAATGTCTATTTTTTCATTCTTTGTATGTGTATATTGCTTTTATTTTATTTTATTTTATTTTGAAACAACTGAATGATATATATATGATATAAGCAACCACATGATATATAACTACTATACATGATCAAGGAACTTTTAATAATTATACCAAAAGGGAGGGGGAGGGGACCAAATACTTTAAAAGAAAATTTCATCTAGCTGAATTAGAAACATATGTGTTGAATATATATTTTGTGCCCAGCTTGCTAGAGACCAGACCAGGAGGGAAACCAAAGGATGAGACATGGTCTGTGGCCTTCAAAATGCTGACAGTCACTATTACATATGACATGCAGAGTAAATAGTTCAGTGTCAATTTATTTTTTTGAAAAAAAAGAAACTACAAAAAAGTTTTAGAATTGAGGGTATAAATATGTGTCAGAGTCCAGACGAAGTTTACCATTAAATGTGAGCGGGATTATTCAGAGAGGGTTTTATGGAAGAGGGAGAACTTGAACTGATCCTTGAGAAGGGGTCAGGTGGGCAGTGCTTTCTTGATGGGAAACGATCTTCTGCAAATATTTTATTATAGAAATGAGTATGATAATGAAGAGAGGGAACTAAGTAACTTACGTTGTATTAAATTGTAATATTGAGCCCCTATTATGAATCCTGAGTGCTAGGATCGGGTTTTATTATCTATCAGGTATCCATTAAAGATTTAACCAGAGGAGAACATAATGAAAACTGAGATGGGTTGTTTAAAGACAAGACTGGAGAATAGGAGATCAACAGGATACTGAAATAACATTGTGCCTGGATATTTAGATCAAGACTATGAGATATTAAAAGTGGTAATAGGGGTACCAAAGGAAAAAGATAAGGAGATAGAAAAGAGATTCTAGAGAAACACTGAGTTGTGGTGATGGATAATGGATTAAAACTTTGTTGCTCAGAAACTCCCTAAAGACTTGGACCTTTCTCATACTTGTGAACTGTTCTGAGGAAGAACGGAGTTTTGTTGACTTTGGAGACAGATTCCATTATATTTGGAATGCCTTTCCCATGGTCTCCTCACTATTTATGCCTGTTTTCCCTGTTTCTATGAAATTCATTAGTTTCTTAACAGCCAAAGAATGTGTCAGCTAGATCTGGGAACATCTATAATGAGGAAAAAGGATTAACTGAGGTCATTTTGCTGGTTTCTTAACCACAGTATTCAGAAAACACCATGGCCCCATTCTAGCGCTGAGCAGATGATACCTACTTTGCCCATTGATGAATCACTGCACTTTATTATGTGCAAGGAAATATGTAGGTCAGGGTGTTCTTCATGCAGGGTGAAGGCAGATCATCCATCATCAAATCAGTATTTCTGGGAACCTAGTCTGTGCATATTCTCTAATGGGGGCTTTCGAGTAAATACCCTTGGGGAGAGGGAGAAGGAGTGGCAATGAATAACTGGCCATGTTTTCTAAAGAAAGAAGGATGTTTGAGATAAATATTTGGGTGAATGGTCGATTTGGACTTTACCCAGGGAACTAAAAGCTAAATAGAAAATATTTCAGATTTCAATAAAACTCCACCAGTTGCTGAATCCTAAAGGCTAGGAGCTTTTATTATCTGAGCCTGTTTCCTCACCTATAAAACAGGATAACAATAAAGCATATCACCCAGATTTAAGAAAGGATACTATGAAACTTGAAATTTTTTGTGAATTGCAAAATGAAGTAGATGTTAAAGAGGTTCTATTACCATTGCTTTTATTTTGATTGTGATAATAAAGGGATAGACTTCATAACACTAGGATGGATTCTAAGTGTCATTTCATGCAGCTGTTCTGGGTAACCCCTAATGACAGTAATTTTGGCAGATGCAAATTTTAGTCAGTGGTGTGATGTTTGATACTAGGATGGTAAAGCTTAGAAGACAGTATTTCCCCAGTGGTGATTCCTAGATGTGTTTTGTAACATTACCATTCATTTAAAATTAACAGATAACTAAATGCCATGATGTGGCTAAGGAGCTCTGGTAGCCTAGTGGTTACGAATTGGGCTGCGAACCTTGAGCCCAGCAGTTCGAAACTACCACCTGTTCTGCAGGAGAAAGATGAGGCTTTCTGCTCCCATAAAGATTTGCAGCCTCGGAAACCCTATACAGGGTCGCTATGAGTCAGAACCGACTCCACAGCACATAACAAAAACAACAACAAATGCCATGATGTGGCTTTATAGGGTAAGCACTAGAATACTAACCACAAGGTTGGTAGTTGAAACTCACCAACCACTCCTCAGAAGAAAGATGAGGCTTTCTGTTCCGATAAAAATGTACAGTGTTAGAAATCCTACATAGGGTCACTATGAGTAGGAACTGACCCAAAGGCTCTTGACCACAACACCATTTTGCCATTGAGGAAACTGAGACTCAGAAAGTTAAAGTAGTGCCTCCAGGGTATCATAGTCAGAAACTTACTCCAAAGCCCATCAGTGGATTTGCAGAGGCAGGGTATGGGGATGTTGAGAAGGATCACATCTAGGCAGGACCGAGAGCAGTCACCCAATTCAAAGAACTTGAAAGATGCATTTGGCAAACATAAGAGAAAGAGGTTTATTTGGAAGAAAGTAGGTTAGATAAACAATCAAACCTAAATCGGATAGGATAAGATAGCATAGGATAGGATAGGATTTAGAAGTTTTTATTAAGTCTTGTAAAATGTTGTTATCATTGCTAGGTATTGTCAAATCAGGTCTGACTCATAGAGACCCTGAATAGGATTTCCAAGACTGTAAATCTTTGTAGGAGCAGAAAGTGTGAGGCCTCTAAGAACACAGTGCTTATCCTAAAGCACCACCAATGCTGTTGAATTGTTGGTGGTGTTGCTAAGTGCCATCGAGTCAGTTCCTGGCCCATAGTGACCCTGTATAGGGTTTCCAGGAGCCGCTGGTAAGCTTAAACCGCCAACCTTGTTGTTCAAACTGACTTTGCAGTCCAGCACATTAACCCACAATGCCACACCAGGCTGTTGAATAGACCTTCACAATTCAAGGAGCACGTTTAGAAAATATGACCACTATTTTTAGCAATCTCTTTCCCCTCATTTTATAATATAGTGTAGTGGTTAAATGCATGGACTTGAGTAACTTTGGGTATATGACTTACCATTTCTATACATTAATTTCTTCCTCTGTAAAATGGGTTGCTATAAGATCAGATAAGTTAATATTGGTACACGTTGTTGTTGTTGTTGTTGTTGTTGTTGTTGTTGTTATGTGCTGTGGAGTCAGTTCCAACTCATGGCGACCCTGTACAGGGTTTCCGAGACTGTAAATCTTTACGGGAGAACGCCTCATCTTTCTCCCGCAGAACAGCTGGTAGTTTCAAACTGCTGACCTTAAGGTTCGCAGCCCAATTCATAACCACTGTGCTGCCAGAGCTCCTTAATGTTGGTACATAGTAGATTTTAAATTTCATATAAGTATTTATTATTATTATTGTCATTGCACTATAATTAATTCTCTTCCTATATCATCTCCCCATCTGGTTGGGGAGCGTCTCTAATTCCTCTACATTCTCAAATGCAGTATGTAACATGTTAGGTGCCATCAAGTTGGGTCCGACTCATAGTGACCCTATTTACAAAAGAATGAAACACTGCCCCATTTTCACAATTGATGTTGTATTCAAGCCCATTATTTCTGCCACTGTGCCAATTCATCTCACTGGGGGACTTTCTCTTTTTTATTGATCACCCACTTACCAAACATGATATCCAAAGTATAGGAGGTGAAGTTTCATCATCCCTACTCCTAAGGAACAATCTGGCCTTAGTTCTTCCAGAACAGACTTCTTAGTTCTTCTAGCAGTCCATTATTGTTGTTATTAAGTGCTGTCGAGTCAGTTCCAATACATAGCAACTTTATATAGAGTTTCCAAGGAGCATCTGGTGGGTTTGTACTGCCAACCTTGCAGCTCAAATTAACCTTTTAATCCAGCGCATTATCCTACAGCTGCCATACTCTCCAGCAACACAGTAATTTAAATGCATTGATTCTTCTCTGACCTTCCTTATTCATTGTCCAACTTTTGCATGCATTTGAAAATACCATGGCTTGGGCCAGGAACACCTTAGTCCTCAAACTGACATCTTTGCTCTTGAACTCATCAAAGAGCTCTTGTGCAGCATATTTGCCTAGTGTAACACGTCCTTTGATTTCTTGACTGCTGCTTCCATGAGTGTAGATAATGGATCCAAGTAAAATGAAGTCTTTGACAGCTTCAACCTTATTTCCATTTGTCATGATGTTATTTATTGGTCCAGTGATGAGGATTTTTGTTTTCTTTACATTGAGGTACAACCCATACAGAAGACTGTGGTCTTTTATTTTCATCAGTAATTATTTTTAAGTCCTCTTTGCTTTCACAAGCAAGGTTGTACCATCTACATATTTTATTAATAAATCTTCCTCTGATCTTGATGCCCTGCTCTTCTTTATATAATCCAGCTTCTTGGATTATTTGCTTAGCATACAAATTGAATAAGTATGGTGAAAGAATACAGCCCTGACACACACCTTTCCTGATTTTAAACTATTAAGATTCCAGTTGCTCTGCTTGAACAAGTACTTCTTAGTCAAGGAACAGGTTTCTCATGAGCATGATTAAGGTTTCTGCAATACTCATTCTTTGCAATGTTGTTCATAGCTTGTCATGATCCACACAGTCAAAAACCTTTGCATAAGCAATAAAGCACAGAAAAACATCTTTCTGGTATTCTCTGCTCTCAGCCAAGATCCATTTGACATCAGCAATGATATCCCTCATTCCACATCCTCGTCTGAATCTGGCTTGAACCTCTGGTAGTTTCCTGTCAACGTACTGTTGCAACTGCTGTTGAATTATATTTAGCAAAATTTTAATCTCATAGGATAATGATATTGTCCAATGATTTTCACATTCCATTGGGGTACCACTCTTTGGAATGGGCACAGATCAGGATCTCTTCCAATCAGTTGGCTAGGTAGCTGTCTTCCCAATTTCTTGGCATAGATGAGTGATAGCTTTCAGTACTGCATCAGTTTGTTGAAAAATTTCAATTTGTATTCCATCAATTCCCAGAGACTTGTTCTTTAACAATGACTTCACTGCGCCTTGAACTTCCTTCAGTTGGTTCTTGATCTACCTCTTGAAATGGTTAAACATCAACCTTTTTTTTTTGGCGGGGGGGGAGGGGTACAGTGATTCTGTGTCTTCCTTACATCTTCTTTTTATGCGTTCTGCATCACTCCTTATTTTGCCAAAAGGAATTTTCATTATTGCAAGTGGAAGCTTGTGTTTTTCAAGTTCTTTGAGCTTTAGGAATGCTGAGAGTGTTCTTTCCTTTTGGTTTTCTAACTCCAGGTTTTTGTACATTGCATTATAATACTTGACTTTAAAGTTTTCTGTTCGGCTCTTTTTCCTCCTCATTTTTTCGACTCTACTCACCCTAGCATCTCTACAATGGAGAGCAAGTTTCAGTCTCTTCTGACATCCATTTTGGTTTTTTCCTTACTACTTGTCTCCTTAAGGAGTTCTGGTAGCGTAGTGGTTACGAATCGGGCTGCGAACCTTAAGGTCAGCG
>NW_006408566.1:17576533-17607595 GCF_000296735.1 Chrysochloris asiatica
GTTGGTAGAATTCTTCAATTTCATTATCACTGGCTTTAGTGGTTTGTGGGTAAGTGTGAATAATAGTGTATTAATTGCTCTTCCTTGTTGGCGTATGGATATTATCCTGTCATGGGCAGCATTATACTTCTAGATCTTTCTTGAAATGGTCTTTTTGATGATGAATGCAATGCCATTCCTTTTCAATTTGTCATTCCTGGCATAGTAAACCATATGGTTTTCAGCTTTAAAATGGCTAATGCCAGTCCATTTCAGCTCAGTAATACCTAGGATATTGATTTTTATGCATTCCATTTTATTTTTGACAACTTCTCATTTTCCTTGATTCATAGTTCATCCATTCTATGTTCTGATAATTAATGGATCTTCACAGCTGTTTCTCCTCATTTTGAGTTGTGCCCTATCAGCAAATGAAGGTCTCATGAGCTTTATTCCATTCACATCATCACAATCAACTCTACTTTGAGAAGAGTGTTTTAAGTGCCTTCCAACCTATGGGGTTTAACTCTTGGCACTGTATCTGACAATATTTTGGTGCTATTTATAATATTCCAAGGTTCAAAATTCTGGTGCTATCTGGTAAGTGATCCACTGCTGTTCATAAGGTTTTCTGTGGCTAAATATTCAGAAGTATTCTACCTCTCCTTCTTTCTGGTTTTAGTCTGGAAGCTCAGCTGAAACCTCTCCACCCTGGCCAGCCCTGCTGATATATATAATACCAGTGGCATAACTTCTAGCTTCACAGGAACACACAAGCCAAGATAGTACAACAAACTGATAGACAGGTGATGGCCCTTTGATGATAAGGACTACTATTTCTATCACACAAACTCAGACTCTGAGCCATGAGAAGTTTACATGGTTTGTGTAAGATCACACAGCAATCTGAGAGTCACTATAAATACATCTCCAGAAATACATTTATTGTGGACTATTTAAATCTTGCCTGTTTAGCAACAAGTTTGCATGCTTCAATAAGACAGATATAAATGAGAACAATTAGAAATTGTTCTAATTGAGGCACCCACCTGTTTAACATGTTAGCCTTTACCGTTTTATAGCTATAAAGAACAAGCTTTAGAATTTATCAATGAATTTTATTGGTCCTCATCTCCTCTCTCTCTAAAACCATCCCTCAATCTCCCCTGAAAAGTATAACATGTATCCAGTACTGTAAGCATCACTTTTAGTGTGCTGCCTAAATTTTTAAAAACTTACAATGTTTAAAGCATTTACTTGGCTGTCTTTCATGCTCATATGTTTTCTCATTTTTGTTTTCTCCTTCCTCTTTAAAACTCCTTTTACCCACCCATCCCAATCACAGGAGTCCTGGAGAAGCAACGAGCCAGACGCCTCATTCACAACTACAATCTCATTTACAACCTGTCTCTGAGCCCTCTGAAAATTGACCAGGCCTTGCGAAGATTTCGTTCTGGAGAAAATATGCTCTTGGAGCCAGCACTGCGGTACTTGAAGGAGCTATGATAACAAGCCCATATTGCATGAACAGATGTTTCCCTTATCTCCCTTTTTACTTGTACACATGTTTCTCAGGCCGGAGTATAATGGTGGAGGCATTGTTAGAGTAGACACTTTTGACTGGGACTTGGTTTCTGACTGAGACTGGCTCAGCAGCAGTTCAGAGTGATCAAACGAAACTAGGTTTTCTCTTCAAATGTGCAAGAGCTCAATCATACTTAAAACTACTCCTATTTTAATAAGACTTACCATTATCATAATAGAAGTCATGGTGTGGCACTTAGGTAATACACTGGACTGCAAAGTCAGTTTGAACCACAAGGTCGGCAGTTCAAACTCACCAGCCGTGCCTTGGAAACCCTATACAGGGTCACTGTGGATCAGAACCAACTCAATGACATTCAACAACATTATTATATTATTAATGCATATTTTTTCTGTATTGCTGATCAAACTGTGTTTCTGCAAACCACACAATTCCACATAGTAAAAACCATGCTTCTTGTTGTTGTTGTTGTTGTTAGATGCCATCAAGCCAGTACCGACTCATAGTGATCCTATGCACAGCAGAATGAAACACTGTCCAATCCTGGGCCAACCTCACTATTGTTGCCACACTTGAGTCCATCGATGCTGCCACCTGGCCAATCCATTTCGTTGGGGATCTTCCTATTTTTCCATACTAGATGTTATAAATTCCCAAAGTATCGGATACATTATTGTTGTTGTTAAGTACCATCGAGTCAGTTCTGACTCATAGTGATTCTGTATAGGGTTTCCAAGGAACATTTGGTGGGCTTGAACTACTGACCTTGTGGTTCACAGTCCTAGTACTGATTCTACAGTGCTACATCAGGAGTCCATGCCTGGCACATAGTAGGCCTAAATACATTGTTTTGACCTGAGTAAATTTGTTCTGCCTCTAGTTACCATTTTTAGAGGGATTTCCCATTATAAGGACAATAAATGTATTAGCAATATAGCGTAGTGGTTACGAATCGGGCTGCGAACAGCAAGGTCAGCAGTTCGAAACTACCAGCTGCTCCGCGGGAGAAAGATGAGGCGTTCTGCTCCCGTAAAGATTTATAGCCTCGGAAACCCTGTACAGGGTCGCTAAGAGTCGGAACCGACTCCACGGCACTTAACAACAACTTAACAACATGTTAGTGCTGGGAGTTCTGGTGTGGCGCTGTGGGTTAGTGCGCTGAACTGCAAAATTGATTTGAACTGAAAGTTTTGCAGTCCAAGCTCACCACCTGCTCCTTGGAAACGCTAAACAGGGTTGTTAGGGGTCAGAACCAATTCAGTGGCACATAACAACAATAATAGCAACAACATTAATGTTAAGCAGTAAAAACAGAATTCCAAATGAAGCTTTCTGAACAAGTCCAGTATTTTCTCCAGTACAAAACTAGAATGTGTTACACTGTTTCCAGGGATATTTTCTAAGACTATTGGATAGAAGTTCTGAAAGATTCTTTTCTCCTTTGGGGCAGGAAAATCAGGTGCAAGTTTCTTCCAGATCCCATGTTTCTTCTGTCCTTAACACCCTTTCCAACTTTGCACCTCCCACACAATGCACACTGAAGCACATATGGCACCACACAGGTAGTGTGAGCTTATTGAAGGGACATTGGCCTGGAGCTTGAGAGGCAAGGTGTTCCCAGCATCATAACTAACACTAGATGACCTACTTACTGATTTTCAGGCTCGTGTGGGAGTCAGGCCAAGGGAAAAATCAAACAGAAAGAATAGTCACTTTATATAGTGAGGTGCCTCGTGAAATCATATTCAGCATAGCCTTAGGAACAAAATAGTTTGAATCCACTTTAGTAGATTATCTCTGGAGTTCTGGTGTGACACTGTGGGTGAATGCACTGGACTGCAAAGTTGGTTTGAACCAGAAGGTCGGCAATTCAATCTCACCAACTGCTCCATGGAAACCCTATATAGGATCACTATGGGTCAGAACCAACTCAATGGCACTTAACAACAACAAGGGAACTTCTAGACATGCTGGTAGCACAATAATTAAGCACTCAGCTATTAACTCACCCAGTGACACCACAGGAGAATGACCTTACAATCTGTAAAGATTGTTGTTGCTGTTAAGTGTCATCAAGTCGGTTCCGACCCATAGCAACCCTGTTTAGGGTTTCCCAGGAGCGCCTGGTAAGCTTGAACCACTGACCATGCAGATCAAACTGACTTTGCAGTACAGCGCATTAATCCACAATGCCATACCGGGACTTGTTATTGTTAAGTGCTGTTGCGTCAGTTCCAACCCATAGCAACCTTGTATAGGGTTTCTGAGGAGTGCCTGGTGAATTTGAACCACTGACCTTGTGGTTCAAACCAACTTTACAGTCCAGCATGTTAACCAACAGCACCACACCAGGACTCAGAGCCTAGAAAATCCTATGAGGTCATTCTACTCTGTCACATGGGTTGTGATAAATTAAAAATCAACTTGGCAGCACCTAACAAGAACCTCTGATTCTGACATGCCTATGTGTCTAATCCTTGAGTTTTCTGGGGAACTAATGCCTCTTGAAGCAGATTGACTACCTCCCCATCTTCCTAGAACCTTAAACTTTTTAAACACCAGAGTAGTAAGACATGAAAAGTCAGAAATGGCTTTCTCATGCCACCAAAGCACTAAGTGAGGAAAATTGAAATATTGAATAACAAATGTAATACATAAATGGCACCAACTGTGTGGCTGGGAACTCGACATCTTTGCTTCATCCAACCATGACAGCTCTATAAGGCGGGTTTTACAAGTCCATCTCAAAGATGAGGAAACTGAGACCCAAGAAGCGAAGTGTTAGAAAGCTATTGAGTTGTGCCAATTAATAATTGGCAGAAGGAACAGTGTCTCATAAAGCACTGGTCAACTGAGTACCTAGAAGGCTCTGGAGACCTAGAGCGGCTTGCAGAGGAAGTTCATGGAACAGGAGGCCCTAGACTTGAAGATGGGGTTATTGTAAAAATCATGAGGACAACTGTTTTACTTTGTCAATTTCTTTATGTCAATACAGTTCTTGATAGGTAGCTTCAGCACTCCCAAAATAGTGGAGGGGACGTCATTTACCTAGAAGACAGCATGGAAGTTTTTCCTGGCACTATGTGGCTAGGTCACGTTTGACCTATACTCAGGTACTATTGGTTGAATATCATCACTACAATGGGTGTAACTATGGCCCACACACACACCATTACTTCCACAGAAAGTAGAAAAAAATAAATAAATAAGCTTGAAAAACAGCCAAATCGAGCTTTGACACTTAGTAAACTATAGCCTTGAGAAGTTCCCAAAATTTCTTGTACTTCAATGTCTTCATCTATAAAATGGGAGGAACTAGATGTGTCTCAAAGGAAAGTTATAAATATTTAAAGCAGTTCCATTTGCATGTATTCAAAATGTTTTTTTCTGTGTCCTTTCCCCTAGCTGTTGAGTATTCAGGAAGCTTTAAAAAAAAAAAAAAAAACTCTGGACAAAGGTCTTATGAAATGGCATAAGGGAGGTCAGGCTGCTACTGTAGCAAAAACAAGTTTTAAGATGTCTCTGCTTTCTAGAGATAAACGGCAATTGCCTTTGGACCATCACCCGTCTGGAATTCTCCACTGCTTTCCCCCAAGATGGGTTTGTGTGTGTGTGTGTTCATTTGTAAGACCAGTACATTGCTAAAGTGAGTACTCAGTGGTTTTTCTCTGAATAAGTACGAAAACACTATTTAACTTCAGATGTAAAGACAAGCTTACTTACCAGTGTGACAATGTGGCAGGAGAGGTTGTGTGAAGTCTGGCTGTGAGGAAAACCACTGGACAGACACAGGAAAGTGCTATGAAGCCATTACTACCTATGCTTCAGGTGATCATTACAAACCTCCGTGTTGTGACTTTTCCTTCTCTCTCTTTTCTCTCATGCAAGTGGTGCCCCAGGACTCGTCATTGTGAACTAATAAACATTGGGTCAAGAAACCATGGTGCCTGTGAACTTAAAGAGTTTTCTTCAACAAAACTTTTTTTTAAATGAGTATCTACCTGCCTGCTGTGGACTGGTCAACCTCCAGTATGCTCTAGAGGGGTTTGGTGTGAACTGTGGTTGCCCCAACTTTCCAAAAGTCTCAGCAAAACCAATGAAGGCATAACCAATACTGGGTTTTATCAATTGGACAAGTTCCTTCCTTCCCAGCTGTGTAATCCTGAACAATTCAGTAAACCTTTCTGCCTTATGAGGTCAGTCATATAAAATGAGATCGTGTGTGCATGTTGCCCGACACTGTAGGATAAAAACACTGGACGTCTAACCTTAAAATCAGAAATTCAAGCTCACCAGCAGTCCCCTGGGAGAAAGATGAGACTTTCTGCTCCCACAAAGATTTACCATTTCAGAAATCCTATACAGGGTCATTAAGAGTTAGAACCAACAATGGCATCTAACAGCAATAACAATGCATGGCACTAGCCAAGCTCTGTAGGCAAACTAGTCTGTTATTTGACTCGTCAACAGCATTTCACTTTACCCTATCCAGTGAGCTAAATCTCTAAGTTCCTTTACAGATACCTTTGAAGCCAACAGGTGGCTTCCTATGAGATCCTAGAAGACAGAAGACAAGTCTTTCATATTCCTGTTCCTCCTTCTCTCTCAAGTATTTACTCCTTGCATTGCTTCCCCATTGTACAAATGAGAAAGTAAAATTTGGGGTGGTAAATGTTCTTGCTTAGTGACTTACAAGGATCTCTGATAGCATAGTGGTTACAAATTGGGCTGCTTACATCAAGGTCAGCAGTTTGAAACTACCAAATGTTCCGTAAGAGAAAGATGAGGATTTCTGCTCCTGTAAAGATTTACAGCCTCAGAAACCCCATGCAGGGTTGCTATGAGTCAGAACCAACTCTACAGCATGTAGCCACGGCCACCACCACTAATGACTTCCAGCTAATGAATGCCTGAGCCAGGATTTGAACCCACTACATTGACTAGGTAGGTCACAGTAACAGCAAACAACCCACGGAATTGTTTATTATGTCTCATCTGTCTCCTCTAAGCCATAGTCATGATCTTTCTCATCTTTGTCTACAACATAAAGCCCAGATTCCCCTCCAACTGGACACCTGGTAAATGTCTGTTAATGGAGCTCCCACATGAACATTTTGAAAAAAACAGCAGCTTTCTGCCTCTTTTAGCTCTCCCAGCTTCATCGCCACCTTTTGGGAGCTGCAATGAAGAACCTTTCATTTATCATTGACATGAAGTGTTCACACAACCAAAGTGCAACTGTAGAGATGGTGCTATCCAAAGAATTTGCTAAGTGCTCGGTGACTCTTCAGAGGAATTTCCCAAGATCATTAAGAGAAACAATAACAGGATTTGATATTCTAATTGGAATCCGAAATTGGACAGCATTGGAGCTGGCCAGAGAACTCTGAAGCTCTGAAAACAAATGCTAGCCTTTTTTCTTTCCCTCTTCTTGCTCCCGCCTCTTGTGAGAGTCATTCAGCTTCAGTTCCAATGCTCCTTAGCAACAAAAGTAGGGTTCCCAGAGCTCAGGAGCAATAGGAATGCCAGTCTGTCCCCTCATTAGCATCCAGGGGCCATCATCTGCCTATACAGTTGGCTGCAGAACTGTGCAAAAGGCAAAGTGTCGTGGGGAGGCCCAGCACTTAGCATGGCTGTTGGGAAATGGGAAGCCACCTCAAAGAGTTTCCAAACAAAAGGCACATATTATCTGTGGAGTCATCAGCCTGCCTGCAGTACAATATGGCTCTGGCTGGCCAAATGCTCTCTCCCTAGTTCTATGTGAAGGCATGGTGGGCCTCACCATATGGTTCTTGGCTCTGAAAGTTGTTCACCCTCCTCCTCACCTCCCTCTTGTCCAGTCTTTCCTCAGACTCAGTTTATCTAGGTTGGGCAATGGGTGGAGGTAAGTGGCGGTGGGTGTGGGGGGCTATCAGAGGAGGGAATTGACAGAGGGTAAATGGTCAGATGGTAGGACAATCGGGAACAGATGGTGCTGCTGGGAATGGATTCCAGAAGCATTCACAAGCAGATTGTGCTCTGACAAAGGCCCACTGAGATTTATCTGGTGGACAGCAATTGGCACTTTCTATCAAACTTTTGCTAAAACACACACCCCACTCTCCCACACTATCTTTCATAGTTGCATGAGAGAAACACCTACTCAGATTCTATTTCACTGCAGATCCAAAACACTTTAGGCATAGACCAATGCCAGGAAGATTACAAACAGCAAAATTACAACTAAGATCCTTCTAGAACCAATCCTAAAGACAGTTCCCTTCAGCCACCCTGTACTTGAACACTTTCAGGAGGGAAATTTCACTGCTTGTCATCTTTTCTTCTCCAGAAAGCTCCAACTTGTTTTTTCTAAAATCTGTCTGTCTCTTGTAACCATGAAAAAATAAAGTTTGATCAATCATCACAATAATAATTGCATTTGCCTTGTGCCTGGTCTGTCTAGGCATTGAGGCTACAAAGAAGGAAATTGTGTTTCTCTCCTCCAGTCCTCCAAAACTGACTGAATTAAGGGCGAGAGTTAAAGGAAAAAAGAAATTAAAGGCGAATTGGAGAATATACTGGTGCACAGTCGAGAATGATCAGGTACATTTTTCCAGGTGAGTGTGAAATTACCTTTCCAGGAAAAGGAAGAGTGTGTACAAGATATGCCTATTCTCTTTTCAATCTAACAATATTTCCCATTGTCCACCAGATCATATATACCAAGAATATTTACCATTCCCTTCCCACACCCAACACACACATATCTAGATTGTATATACTCTTTCCTCATCTTCCATAAACCAGGATTTGTGATCCTTTTGTCAACATGGGAGTCCTGGTGTAGCGCTGTAAGATAAGCACTAGAAGGCAAGTAAGTTTGAACCACAAGGTTGGAAGTTCAAACTCACCAGCTTCTCCTTGGAAATTCTGTGCAGGGTCACTATGAATCAGAAATGACTTGAGTACACTTAACAACAACAGTACTCATCATGGGAGAACAGAGCACAGGAACCAAAGAAAAACACAATGACACAGCAGGACTTTTACATGCAACATTTATAAAACTAAGAATTTAAATCTTCTGATCAATGATGGAGGAGTCATGACATGGCGCTGTAGGATAAGCACTGGACTGCTAACTGCTCAGAAACCCTGCACAGGGCTGCTATGAGTTAGAAATGACTTCACGGTGCTGAACAGCAACAACATTCAATGATGAGTAACTAAGAACAACTGAAGATGTGACTCCTCCTTGAAATTGTTGGGCAATTCTACAGACATTAAAATGCCCGAACCACAAAGTAGGAGTCCTGGTGTGGCACTGCGGGTTAATACACTGAACTGCAAGATCATTTGAACCGCAAGGTCAGTGGTTCAAGCTCACCAGGCACTCCTTGGAAACCCTATACAGGGTCACTATGAGTCACAACTGACTCGAAGGCACTGAACAACAACCACAAAGTGTGGTGATTCCAGGTCCCCTGTGTGTGTGTGTGTGTGTTTTCAAAATAACTACTATTCAAAACATGTTTCCTCTTCTTTCTCTAGAACATGATACTTCCCCATTTCATTGATAACAGTTTTGACCTGTGACTTGTGATCCCTCTTCCAGTAAAAGAATTGTTGATTAGTGAACCTAATGATTGACAGTGACCCTAAAATTGGTTTAAAATAATGGTGGTTGTTGTTGTTGTTGTTGTTATTAGGTGCTATAAAGTCAATCCCGCCTCAGCAACACAATGAAACACCATCTGGTCCTGTGCCATCCTCACAATGGTTATGTTCAAGCCCTATGTTGCAGTCACAGTGTCAATCAATCTTATTGGTAACTTCCTCTCCTTTACCAAGGATGATGTCCTTCCCCAGGGACTGATCCCTCCTGATAGGAAAGTACATTAGACAAAGTCTTGTCGTTATTACCTTTAAGAAGCATTGTAGCTATAGTTCTTCTAAGACAGATTTGTTTGTTCTTCTGGCAACCCATGGTATATTCGATACTGGTCACAAACATCATAATTCAAATGCATCAGTTCTTCTCAGGTCCTTCTTATTCATTGTCCAGCTTTTATATGTCCTTGAAGTGATTGAAAAGGCCATGGCTTGGATCGGATACATCCTAGTCCTTAAAGTGATATTTTTGCTCTTTAACACTTTAGAGCGGTCACTAGCATGAGATATGCCCAATGCAATATGTCATTTGGTTTCTTGACTGCTGCCACTATGTGCATTGATTGTGGAACCAACTAAAACGAAATCTTTAACAACTTCAATCTTTTCTCCATTTATCATGATGTTATTTATTGGTTCAGTGGTAAAGATTTTTATTTGCTTTACATTGAGGTGCAATCCATACTGAAGGTTGTAGTCTTTGGTCTTCATCAGCAAGTGTTCCAAATCATTTTGGCTTTCAGCAAGCAAGGTTGTGTTATCTGCATATCACAGGTTGTTAATGAGTCTTCCTCCAATCCTGATGCTTCACTATTCTTCATACAGTCCAGCTTCTCCGATTATTTGCTCAGCATACAGATTTAATAAGTATAGTGAAATGATAAATCCTGGTGCACACTTTTCTCAATTTTAAACAATTCAGTATCCCTTTGTTCTATTCAAATAACTAATTCTCTGTTTATGTGCAAGGTCTGCATGAGCACAATTAAGTGTTCTGCAATTCCTATTCTTCTTAATTTTATTTATAGTTTATGATTCACACAGTCAAATGTCTTTGCATAAAGAAAACACAAGCAAACATCTCTCTGCTATTCTCTGCTCTCATCCAAGATCCATCTGAAATTAGCATTAATATCCCTCACTCCACGGCCTCTTCTGAATCTGGCTTGAGTTTCTGGCAGCTCCCTGTCAAATCTTTATATATGTATGGTTGTACTAGCACTCCTCTCCCATACCCATTCATCCTGTGTATATCTGTCCATGTATCTACCCAAAGAACACTGTATATATAACAGTATTCATCTCGACCCCCTTTAACCCTTGAATTTCTCCCTGTGTATCCACCTGTCTTCATTCTTCTGCTAATCTTCCTTTTTCTGAGTATTGCCCACTCTGACACCTGAGTTAAAATGTGTCTACCCTCTAGCCACTGAATTACTCTCCCTTCCCTCCCATCCCTGGTAACCATCAAAGAATGTTTCTTGTAGTATGAAAACCTTTTCTTAAGTTTTTGCAATAGTGGTCTCATACAATGGTCTCATACAATCCTTTTGTGATTGACTAATTTGACTCAGCACAATGTCCTCCATATTCATCCATGCTATGAAGTGATTCACAAATTCATTGCTATTCATCATTATTGTGTAATATTCCATTGTATGCATATACAAAAGTTTATCTGTTCTTCTATTGAGCGCATTGCGGCTGTCTCTATCTTTTTAGTATTTTGAATAGTGCTGCGATGAGCATGGGTGAGCATCTATCTACTTATGTCATGGTTTTTATGTCTTCGGTATATATACCATGTAGAGGGATTCTTGGGTCTTACAGTATTTCTATTTCCAACTTTTTGAGGAAGCACCAGACTGTTTTCCACAGTGGTTGCACCATTTTGCAGTCCTACTAACAATGTAGGATACGCACTGATCTGCTAACTGCAGGGTCAGCAATTCAAACCCACCAGCCACTCCTCAGAAATCCGATAGGACCACAATGACTCAGAACCTACTTAAAAACACTTAATGAAAACAACAATGGATAATGATAGCAACCATTTCTGCACATGTTTGTTAGTTACCCAAATGTGTTCATTGGAGAAATGTCTGTCCGTGTCCTCAGCCCATTTTTTGATTGGGTTGTTTGTCTAATTCTTGTAGAGTGTATTGTGGTTTTCTATAAATTTTGGAGATTAGTCCCATGTCTGAAATGTCATTGCAAAAAAGTTTTTTACACTTTGTGGGCTCTCTTTTTACTCATTTGGTGAAATCTTTTGATGCATATAAGTAAGTTTTAGGAGGTCTAGTCATCTATTTTGTCTTCTACAGTTTGTGTATTTTCAGTTATGTTTGACAGTGTATTTATGACATGTATCAGAGCCCTTAAGTTTGTCCTTACTTTTTCATTGATTATCTTAATCGTTTTAGGTTTTACATTTAGGTCTTTAACCCATGTTGAGTTTGTTTTTGTGTATGGTGTGAGATACGGGTGATCTTGTTTCATTTTTCTGAAAATACATTCTCAGTTTTACCAGCACCATCTGTGGAAGAGACTATCTCTTCCCCATTTAATGTGTCTTGGTCCTTTGTCAAAGATCAGCTGATTGTATGTGGCTGGATTTAATTCTGGGTTCTCAATTCTATTCCATTGATCTATGTATCTATCCTTGTAAAAGTACCAATCTGTTTTTACCTCTGTGGCTGTGCAGTAGAATTTGAGTTCAGGAAGCAAGAGGCCTACAACTTTATTCTTCCTCTTAAGCAATGCTTTGCTTATCCAAGATCTCTTTCCTTTACATTTAAAATTAGTGATCTGTTTTTCCACCTCTTTAAAGAATAGCATTTGAATCTGGATTAGAATTGTATTTTATATATATATATAGATTGCTTTGGGTAGTGTTCACATTTTCACAGTGTTAAGTCTTCCTATCCAGGAGCATGGTATATTCTTCCATTTCTGTAAGTCTTTTTCTTGGTTTCTTCTAGTAGTGGTTTGTAGTTTTCTTTGTATGATGTCTTTTGTTTCTATGGTTAGATTTATTACTAATATTTCATCTTTAGGGTGGCTTTTGTAAATGGTACTATTTTCCTGATTTTCTTTTCAGAGCTGTCTTACTTAGTGTAAAGGAATGCAACTGAGTTTTATATGTTGATCTTGTACCCTCCCACTTTGCTGAATCTCTCAATGAGTTCCAATATTTTTCATGCTTAGTCTTTGGGATTTCCTAAGTACAGGATCATACCATCTGCAAATCGAATTTTACTTCTTCTTTGCCAATTTGGATGCCTTTAATTTCCTTCTTGCCTTATAGCTCTGGCTAAGACTTCCAGCAGACATAGCATTAATGTGTTGATTTTACTTCTTTCTTCTTTTATGATGTGTGCATTTACTGCTGTAAGTTGCACTCTTAGTAACTGTGTCTAAAAGATATTGGTATGTTGTGTTTTCATTCTCATTTGATCCAGGGATTTTTTGTTTGTTCTATTGCCCAATAACTTGTAAGGAAAGTGTTTTTCAACTAACATGTATTTTATTTTTTTCTCTTGATTATTTTTTCTCTATTATTGATTTCTAATTTTATGGCATTGTGATTTGAAAAGATGCTTTGTAGTATTTTGATGTTTTTAAACATAGTGAGACTTACTTTGTGACCTAACATATGGTCTGTCTTGAAGAATGGTCCATGTTCACTTGAAAATAATGTATATTATGCTGTTGTCAAGTTGAGTGCTCTGTATAAGTTTATGAGGTTAAGTTGATTGATTTTGTTATTTAGTTCCTCTGTGTCTTTTCTAGTTTCTTTCTAGTTGTTCTGTCCTTCATCTAAAGTGGTGTGCTAAAATCCCCTATTATTATTGTAAAGTTATCTATTTATTTCTTCAATTCTATTTGATTTATGCATTTTAAGATTCTTACATTGGGAGCATAGATATCTATCATGGTATGTCTTCTTGCTCAATTGGCCCTTTAATTATAAGATAATGTCTTTCTTTGTCTTTTTAAGCTGGTTTCAGCCTTAAAGTCTATTTTATCAGAAATTAATATTGTCACTCTTGCTCATTTTTATCACTGTTAGCTTGATATATTTTTCCATCCTTCGATTTTTTAATCTATTTTTGGCTTTGTGTGTAACGTGTATTTCTTATAGGCGGCACATTGAAAGATCCTATTTTCTTATCTGGTCTGCTACTTTCTGTCTCTTTACTGGTGTATTTAATCCATTGATGTCCAGTGTAATTATCAATATGTATGAATTGACTCCTAGCACGGTGCTGTAAGATAAGCACTGAACTTCTAACCACAAAGGCAGTGGTTCACACCCACCAGTTGCTCCTTAGAAACCCTACAAGGTCACTATGAGTTGGAACTGAGTCCATGGCATTTAACAACAATAATGAATTGATTGTGTTTATTTTTCTCTCTCTGTGTGTGTGTGTGTGTGTGTGTGTGTGTGTGTGTGTGTGTGTGTTGGTTTGTTTTGGTGTTGCTGGTTTCTGTTTTCCACATGATTTTCTGTGCCGAGTTACTTTTATTTCTCTGTTTTCTTGTTACTTTCTACATTGCTGTGGTTATAATGTTTCTTAAATCTTTATGGTTTCCTTTTTCTGGATTTGATGTGAAGGTATATTAATTTTCTTTGAGATTTTTAATTTAATAATTAAATAATTTCTTCCTCAGTTTTAAACAGTCTGTTTTATCTTGAAATCTACTTGACTTCCTTGCCACTGGAAGTTCTGTAACTACTTTACCATCTTTTTGTTTTGCAATTGTTTTCATTTTAAATTGATATCCCTGGTTCCCTATTTTCAGTCTTGTATGTGTGTTTTACTTTGGATACTTCTATATCTGGATTTAATTCTGGATGGTGCTGCTGTGTAGGTCAGTCTCAGGTTGTTGTCAGCTGTTGTTGCTTCTGAGCCCAAAGGGCTTCCTTTAGCACTTTTTGTAAAGTTGACCTGGTTATTACAAATCCTTTAATTTCTGCTTATCTAAAAATGTTCTAATTTCACCATAGTATTTAAGGGACAGTTTTGCTGGATACATGATACTTGGTTGGCAACTTTTTTTGCTTCCAAAGTTTTACATATGCCTTTCCATTCCCTTCTTGACTGCATGGTTTCTGCTCAGAAATCAGAGTTTAATCTTATTGGTTCTCTTTTGTAGGTAACTTTTTTTTCCCCCAACTGCTCTCACAATTCTTTTCTTGTCTTTGATTTTTGAGAGTTTGATTATAATATTTCTTGGTGATTTTCTTTTGGGGTCTATCCTGTTTGGGGTTTGAATGGTTATTTTCTCATCTTTCATGATGCTAGCTAAGTTTTCTAACAACAGATCTTTGACTGTCTTTTCTGAGCCGCTTTGTCTCTTCCTAGTTTAAAATTCTGATCACCCATAAGTTATTCTTCTTTGTGTTGCCTACATGAATCTTAGGCTTTCTTTGAAATTTTTTCCTTTTTTCTGATTGTTCTTCTAGCTTACTAATACTGAGAGATTTATCTTCAAGATCACCAATTCAGGCTTCCATTGATTCAAATCTACTCCTTCACCCTTAATGTATTGTCCATTTCTGAAATCTTAATATTCATTATTTGAAGTTTTTTATTATCTCCTATTCTTTATCTATTTTGTGTGTTTGTTCCTGTAGGGTTTTCCTCACTCTTTCTCTATTGATCTGTGCTTCTCATAATGTAATCCCTGGAATCCTAAGGCCAGGCAATGGGTGTTTGTGTTTAAGTATGTTTGAGAGGCACTACAGGCTATGTTTCTTTCTTTGCCTTTTTTTATCTCTGTGCAAAATGCATAATGCAATTAAAACAACATAAACAAAAGCCCTCTGATCTATTCTTGATTAATCTAAACTTATTGAACAGTAGCGCTTTCTATTTTCAAATAATAATGTAATATCCCTTAGAACTAGCATTCTATGAAAGACACTATAGGAAATACTGTCCTAGGTGAGTTTCCAAGACCTTAAGTCATCCAAGCAACATACTGTGTTCAGCAAATACATATAAAGCATACACTGTATCCCAGGCACTGTGCAGCCAAAGTGCTATTGTTGTTTAATAAATGAAGCAGTGACATGAAAGATGGTTCTGTAACCTAAATGGCATCTTGTTTGTTGCTGTTGTTGTTAGATGCCATCAAGTTGTTTTTGACTCATAGTGACCCTGTATAGGTTTTCCAAGGAACAGCTGGAGAGTTTGAAGCACCAACCTTGAGGTTCAAACCCAGCAGTGATTGTCTCACCACATCCTTTGTCTCAACACTGCCCACCTTTTGTCACTATTTTTTCTTATCATCACACTGACCAAAGATAGTGTGTATGACATAGGTTTTTGCCTTGGCACTTGCATTTTATTCTTCTTATAATATCCTTTTTACTCACTTGTAACTGCTGAATCTGTTTTATTCTTCAGATCAAAGTCAGATATCCCTTACTATATAATACTTTTTACAACCCAAATCCTGACCTCTACTTTTTTATTATTATTAAATCTTTTATCGAGTTTTCACAAGAGTGGTCTGATACAATATTTGTCCTTTTGTGATTGACTTATTTCATTCAACATAACATCCTCCAGGTTCATTCATGTAATGATGTGTTTCACAGATTCATTGTCATTCTTTCTTTTTTTTTTTTTTTTTCTAAGTTTTCATTGTGAATTGAGTGATAATATATATGGGAGAACATCAGCTTTACATTCATCCTATCATATTTCATTTCATTGCAATGATTAAAATCCATTCCATGCATCATTATTCAACAGCATTTACTTCTGTTCCCTCTGTTTTTTGTTTTGTTTTGTTTTTGTTTGTTTGTTTTTTATGTATACCGAAGCACTCAGGAATATATAACCATTCAAACAACCAAAGGGCACACCCCGCAAGCCTGTCCCCTAAGCCATCAGCACACAGCATCTCTCTCTTCCTGAGTCCAGAATCCACATTCCACTTTTAACAGGATATGTGAGTACCCCTGAAAAAGTAGCCCACCCAATTAAGCTGCCTTAACCTCTAGGGTTGACCTTGATTAGCAGCACTTCATATTCTTTCTCAATCTACACCAACTGCACCACCTTAGGTCATATTGAGCAGTTGGGAGAGACAGTGGAGGGACAGAAAGCTTTGTAGGAGGGCTATTCTACTCTTCTTTCTAATCTAAAATGGGGATGGCAAGGAGTAGAGGAAGTTATGCAGATGTTGTTGTTAAGTGTCATTAAGTCAATTCTGACTCATAGCAACCCTGTAGAGGGTTTCCAAGGAGTGGTTGGTATGTTAGAACCAATGATCTCATGGTTCAAGCCAACCTAGCAGTACAGAGTCTATCCTATAGTGCCACACCAGGACTCCAGAGGAATTATAGGAAGGTAGATTTTTGCTGAGAAAAGGCATATTAACAGTCAGAACTGATAAACAATGAAGTGGCTGCTTTGTAAGGTTGGATCTTCGTGTCCTAAGAAGCAATCAAGATAGATAAAAACCTATTATGTGAGTGGTTCCTTCCAAGTATAGGATTCTATGAATGGAGCATTTGAGTCCTGGCAGAGGAAAAGTAATTGAGCAAAATAGGGGTAGGGCTAGGGTGAAATGTTTGGGTGGGAAGAACAGCAATTCTGGTTAAGTTGAACAAGATGAACACATTTGCCATCTGTTCAGGAAACAGCTAATGGTTGGATACACCTGCAGCATGATGATGCTCCAGGTAAAAGTGGGAAAAAATGAGGCTGTTGTGGAAGGTACGATAAGATCTTGAAGGGCCTTAATACCCTGATAAGACCTTAGACTCCATCTAGAAGCAAAGATGAGCCAATTCTAGAAGTGTGATGTACTCAGATTCATGTTTTGATTACTCAGAAACCATTTGAGAAAATGGATCAGAGAAGCAAGATTAGACATAGGAATAACTTTGTTATATACTACTGTGTGACATGGGTAAGTCATTTAATATCATTGCACTTCTGTTTCTTCACCTGTACAGCAGGCTTAAAAGTACCTGCTTTGCAGACTCATCATAAGGACTATAGATTAGGTATGGAAAGCATGGTACACAGTGTCTATCAGTGAACAGGTCTCAGAAAATAGTAGTTCTGTTTTGATAGATATATAATTTTCGTGTTTCATGCTAACCTGATCACAAAGACAAAAAACTTGCAACGTGAATAGTCTTTCTTAGGAAAGGCATGAGGGTTGATGGCATCAGCACAACAGCTTCAAGGGAGCCACTGATGCTGACACGCACACGGGTAAATAATTTATATGTTTGGACCATTTTTTAAAAGCCCCATTATTATTTCTACTCCCTGCCTCACAGTGACGCTGGTAGTCACAATGCATTAGTTAATTTCATGTCCCTGTTGTGAATCATACAGTATTTCATCCTCCTAATTCAAAATATTCATTCCAAGTGGTTCCAACTTCACAAATAAATAATTCCTGTTGGAAAATGGAGGTTTTCCATCTGCCCAGATCATTTTCCATCTGTTCCTACAAGCTCATTGCAGGACTAAGCTGGGTCTTGAGGCCTCATTGATTAGTCCTGATTTAAGAAGAGATGACTTTCTCCCAGATGGATTGTACATTAGTAATAAAGATTAGTTTCCACTGTTATTAGTTACCATGTTTTGGAGACAGTTTTAGAGGCCCAGAAATGGGTCAAAAAGTACATGCTTGATAACAGGAAGGAAAGAAAACTCACATCAACTGAACTCCCACTATGCATTTGACATCCTCCTGTTAGCAGCCAAACACTTAACCATTGCATCACTAGGACTTCATATACAGAGGATCACAGTTTGCCAGTGGCGACATTCTATACAAATGCTAGCTGACATTTTCATCTCTATGCTGCTCAGACTCTCTGCCTCCATCAAGAAAAGAAGATATGCCCAAATATAAATCTCTGTGATGCTTCCTTCATTGTGGCAGTCTGGCTACAAATAAATAAATAAGATAGAATAATTGCTCAACTAAATAGTGTGCTTAGTGATGTAGGTGGTTCGTTTCATCCTAGATTGTGAATAAATGGCCCATGGACTCACTAGCACCATTCTGTGGCCCACATTTTGAGCAGGTCTGTTGAGACTGCCTTAAGGAAAGCAGATCACATGAGCAATGAAACTAGAATACCCTGGTATACTGTCCCAGCACCTCTGCTCAGAAGCTTGTATTACCTTGTTCAAATTAATTAATTTCTCTGTACTTCAGCTTTCCTCTTCTATAAAGTGAGATAACAATTACCAATCTCATGGTGGCTGTAAAAATTAAGTAAATATACATTGGTCTCTCCGTGTGCAAAAGAAAGAAGATTGATGAAAATTGAAGCTCTTAGAATCAGTTAGTCCAGTGGACTAATGGAACACATGAACATCAGTCTCCACAATTCTGAGACCAGAAGAACTAGATGGTGCCCAGCTACCATTACCAACTGCTCTTTAAGGGACATTAGAAGGTAGAGTGGGAGAAAATGTGGAATAAACTTAAAACTATAAAAAAACATCAGGCTTACTCATCAAAAAGAGACTGGAGGAACCCGAGACTATGGCCCTCAGCCACCCTTCAGGTCTGAAATGGAACACACCCTATAGCCCAATCTTTAGCCAAAGAGTAGATACACATTTAGGGGACAACAACACTAGGAAAGTATTCTCACCACGGAAAGGTCAACCATTCAAGATCAAAAGGGCAACATTTACACAAGGACAAAGTTCCAAAGAGTTGGGAAGTAGGGAACTAGGAACCACAGGGAGGAAGTAAGATAACTATTGTTGCAGGGAAGGGATTGCAATCATTGAGATGAAACAAAGTATATGATTTGTTGAATGTAAAGCTGATGATCTGTTCCCTAAACCCTTATTCAATACACAATAAAAAATTTCAAAAAAAAAGAAAGAAAGAAAGTAGATATAAAGGGTTAAGAGTAGGGCCTGTGACCTAGTAGCCAGAGGAACAAGTGTCCCTTATTATTACTATCCTCATCATCACCAACATCATTACTGTGAACCCAAAGCATCTTTCCTCCTAGTCTACCACAGTGTGTGTATCCCCACAGTTATACTGTTGTTAAGTGCTGCCAAGTCCCTTCCAACTTACAGCCACTATATACAGGGTTTCTGAAGAGTGTCTGGTAAGTTTGAACTGCAGACTTGTGGTTCAAACCAACTTTGTTGTCCAGTGCGTATCCTACAGCGCCGGGACTTGCACTATGATATTGTTATTGTTGTTGTTGTTGTTGCCATGGAGTCAGTTCCAACTCATAGTGACCCTGTATAAGGTTTCCAGAGAATGACTGGTGAGTCTGAATCACCAATCTGTGGTTCAAACCAACCTTATAGTCTGGTGCTTTATCCCACAGCACCACACCAGGACTCCACTATTATATTTTTTGTTGTTGTTAAGTGTCATTAAGTCAGTTCCAACCCATAGAGACCCTGCATAGGGTTTCCTAGGCACAGCTGGTGAGTTTGAACCACTAACTTTGTGGTTCAAACCAACTTTACAGTCCAGCACATTAACCCCATAACACCACACCAGGATTCCATTATGTAATTTGGACTTCTAGTTTCCTAACTGTGATAGATAAATATAACATAGGAGTGGAATTTTGATTATCACACTCAGGCATGAGGGGGTGGGTCAATGTCTTAGCTATCTAGTGCTGCTACACCAGAAATATCACAAGTAAATAGCTTTAACAAACAAATTTATTCTCTCACAGTTTAGGAAAGTAGATGTCCAAATTCAGGGCACAAGTTCTGGGGAATGCTTTCTTCTCCGTCATCTCTAGGGAAAGGTCCTTGTCTCCTTTTTCAGTCTGTGGACCCAGCATCCTTTAGGGATCCCTATGTATCTTGACATCAGTATTCTCCTGAGTCTAGGAGTTTCTAAGCACCGGTACCCCAGATCCAAAAGACATGCTCTGATCCCAGCTCTTCTTTCCAGTGGAAGCAGGTCCCTCATTCTGTTTCCTTCTCTCTCCTTTTGTTGTTGTTCTCATAGTGACCCTGTATGGGTTCCTTAGGAGCAGCTAATGAGTTTTAACTGCCAACCTTGCAGTCCAGTGCATTACCCCATAGTGGTACACCAGCACTCCCCTCTCCTTTTATCACCAGATAAAAGGTAATACAGGTCACACCCTACAGAAACTCTCCTTATATTGGGTCAAGGCTGTGAGTAAAGGTGTTGCATTCCATCCTAATCATGCCTCGCTGACATAACAAATCTAACCTAACCCTTATTAACAAATGGACACAGAGAGGTCAGTATTTACCACACATCACAAATGGAAGATAATTATATCAAATCACAAAATGTAGGGAAACATGTAATACTGGGGGTCATGGCCTAGCCAAGTTGACACATATTTTGAGAGGACACAATCCATGACAGGTAATTTTACTGTCATTTAGTTGAGTCTTGATGTGGTGCTATTGGACCGCTAACCCAAAGGTCAGCAGTTCAAACTACCAGTTGCACCTAAGAAGCCCTACATAGGGTCATTATAAATTAGAATCATCTCAACAGCAGGTAGAAGCCAGTGATGCTGATAAACATCATACAATGTACAGGACAAACTCCCACAACAAAGAATTATTCATCCCAAAATGTCCAATAGTGCTGAAGATGAGAAACCCTGGACAAGAGTCATTCTTTTGGTGAAGGTTTCCCCACTATTAGAACAAAATTTAATAACAGAGTTGAAACTTTACCAATTCCTGGTTTCATATCATTTTAACCCTTGAAGAGACCTTTGAGATCATCAGATCAAATACATGTTTTACTCAATGTAAAGTTCACAGAGATAGGGGCTTACCTTCTCCTTTTCTTATCCACTGGTAAAAATAATTCTTGTTTCTTTTGTCTGTTAGTATTATCTCTTGAAAACATAAATACTAAAATTATGACACAAATTTCCTGGTCCCTGGAGGAGAACCTCAAGTGAGGGGGAGGTCAGTGTATCCCTGGGCATCATATTTCAAATTGTTGTTGTTGTTAGGTGCCATCGAGTAGGAAGCGACTCATAGCGACCCCATGCACAGCAGAACAAAACAATGTCCGATCCTGGGCCAACCTCACTACCACCGCCACACTTGACGCCATCAATGATGTCACCTGGCTGATCCATCTCGTTGGGGGTCTTCCTCTTTTTCTCTGACCCTCCATCTTACCCAGCATGACATCCTTCTCCAGCGACTGTTTCCTCCGGACAATATGTCCAAAGTATGAGAGACTAAGCCTAGCCATCTTGGCCTCTAAGGAGCACTCTGGTTGCACTTCTTCCAAAACAGATCTATTGGTTCTTTTGGCAGTCCATGGCATTTTCAGTATTCTCCTCCAACACCACAACTCAAAGGCATCAATTCTTCTATGATCTTCCTTATTCACTGTCCAGCTTTCGCATCCATATGAGGTATTTGAAAATACCATGGCTTGGGTCAGGCACACCTTAGTCCTCAAGCTGACATCTCTGCTCTTCAATACTTTAAAAAGTTCCTGTGCAGCAGATTTGCCCAATGCAATATGTCGTCTGATCTCTTGACTGCTGCTTCCTCAAGTGTTGATAGTTGATCCAAGAAGAATGAAGTCCTTGACAACCTCAATCTCTTCTCCATTGATAAGAATGCTGTTTATTGGTCCAGTGGTGAGGATTTTTTTTGTTTGTTTTCTTTACATTGAGTTGTAATCCATACGTAAGGCTGTGCTCTTTGGTCTTCATCAGTAAATATTTTAAGTCCTCTTCACTTTCAGCAAGCAAGGTTGTACCATCTGCATATCACAGGTTGTTAATATCCATTGAATATTTAAAATTAGGGCTCCACATTTCAACCCCTCCCACCACCACCACACACACACAGGCAGAGAGGTGTGCAGCGGATACATCAAAACCAAACTCAATGCCACCAAGTCAATTCAAACTCAGGGTGACCCTATTTAGGGTTTCCAAAACTATAAATCTTTATGGGAGTAGACAACGTAATTTTTCTCCCATGGAGTAGCTGGTAGGTTTGAACCACCAGCCTTGTGTTTAGCAGCCTAATGCATACCCCACGGCACCAGATTTACAGAGGGCTCCTGATTTGCAGAGAATAGTATGATAGTAAAAGTGCTAGACTTGGAAGTTGGAACCAGCAAATGTGGGACTAAGTCCTGCTCTCTGATCCATTCTAACTCTGTGTTATGCCAAATTATTTGAAACATGGAATCTAAGAATTTTAGGACTAAAAATATCTGTAGAAATTACCAGAGGACCTGAAAAGGGGACATACAACCACCAAGAAAGGAAAGTCGGGAGTGTAGTGTGTCCTTTGGACATGGGGTCCCTACACTATGAAGCTCTTAGATTTAGAGGAAGGTTGATGCCAAGACACATGGAGATCTCCAGTGAATGTTGAGCCTACTGATGCTAAAAGGAGACAAGGCCTTGTCTCCAAAGCCAACAAAGTGCGAAAGCCTTCCCCTACAGCCAGCACTTGGAATTTGGACTTTGAGCTTCCTAAACTGTGAAAGAATCTGTTTTTTTTTTGTTGTTGTTAAAGGCAAAAAGAAATAAATTACCAGGGAAACTTGAGAGTATAGTGTTTCTTTGCCTTCTCTCTCTCACTCGCTCTCTTGCTTTCTCTCTGAGTCTCAGATTCTCCACTTAAAAAATAATGATGACAAAATGTGCTTTCCTCATAAGACCACTAACAGGATTGAATGGGATCAAAAGTACAAATGTGAGGTGTTCTAATGGCTATTAATTGTTAAGAATACAGACTGGGTTCAAATCTTGGCTCTGTCAATTACTAGCTGTGTTGCCTTGGGAAAATTATTTAACTTCACTGTGTTCACTATTCCTCAGTTTCCTCATCTCAAAATAGCTGCAGTGCTATCACTACCTCCCTCAGTCAGCTATAGTGAAAATTCAAAAAGTTAGCATATATAAAGTGCTTAGAACACTGCCCTGCTAAAAAAATTTCTGCAACGTGTTAGCTGTTGTAACAATCCATCCTTTTTTGCATTCTGGTTCTTCCTAGTGAAGTCCAGGAGTCATCAAATGCATTTTTCCTAAGTAAATAGTAAAACTATACAACCGCCACTCAAGAAGAAATCCCTTCCAGATTTAGAAATGGTCACCTTCCTGCCAAATCTGTTTTAGATTAGGATGCAACAGCGCCCTCTACTGCCTAGAACTAAAATTGCGCAATCTTCCCTTCTTGACAGCTTCATTACTATTCTGTCCTTTTTACCCTGCCCATCTTGCTTCCTGAAAATTCGCTTCCCAGACTGATGAAATTGCCTCTCTATACTAATATCATCAGTGAGGCATTTTCCTAAGCAACTGACTCACGACTTTTTCTTTCTTTTTTTTTTAATCAAAAGGAACCATCCTTCTAGGTGCTAGTTAGAATTTGAATAGCTGCCGGTTGTTCTCCAGTACCCATTAGGAAGCAATACTTGGGAGCCTTAGTAACTGAGAAGCGCACTCTCTCCCCTATAAAAGAAGCAGCAGAAATGGAGCATTATAACAAATAGTTCCCAACCACCAATCACTTTGTAATGTGGCTGTTTTCAAGGCAAACTCATTCATCTTGTTGAACAGTTGGCAAAATAATAATAATAATAATCTTTGCGTTTCTGACTCTTCAGAAAATCTCATCCCAGATCATAGACTTAGAGGTGAGCAAACAGGTTTTTGATCCCGGTAAGTCCCATGGTCTGTGTGAAAAGAGGGGTCCCTATCTTGTCAAGAAGGAAGTTCCCTTTCACTGAAATTTTGTGTAAAAATTATCACATGTGGTGCTGTAGTGAAAGTTAATGCACCAGACTGCAAAACTGTTTGAACTCCAAGGCTGGTGGTTCAAGCTCACCAGCTGCTCCTTGGAAACCCTATACAGGGTTGCTATGGGTCGGAACCAACTCGACAGCACTTAACAACAACAACAATCACATTGAAAAAGGAGCTCTCGTAGCTTAGTGGCTGCAAATTGGGCTGCTAACCTCAAGGTCAGCAGTTCGAAACTACCAGCCATTCCGCAAGAGAAAGATGAGGCTTTCTACTCCTGAAAAGATATACAGCCGTGGAAACCACATGCAGGGTCACTATGAGCCAGAACCGACTCCACAGCACAACCACAACCACCATCGTGAGCTAAAATGTAACATACTCAGTTATGCATGAAAGAACTGAGACTTTTGGAGGTTTCATAATACGGACCCAAGACCTCAAGACTGGTTAGTGCCAAAGCCAAGGATATGAGTTCAAACCTTGACTCCAAAGTCCAAGCTCCTTTTTACTATACCACATAGACTCAGATACTCAGGGAAAGGTGTGGCCTGCTCTGTGCAGGTTGGAGAAAGAACACAGAGGTTACCCACTCTAGCCCATCAGCAGAGCACTTCTAAAGGGCCTGCGGTGGGTCATCTCTCTCAGCCATCTCCAGGAAGGACTCTCAGTCATCCAAGAAGGACTTTCCATTATACTGGAGTTCTCATGTATATTTCAAATCTGCTAGACAACCCTATTAAATATTTCAGAAAAAATACCACACCTGCACAAATTCTTCTAGAATATGGTGGAAGAGGGATCATTACCCGACTCATTTTGTGAGATTATCCAGATACCAAAAATGAAGAGATTTTGTTCTTGTTGTTGAATCAAACCCAAACTCGTGGTAACCCCATGTACAAACAAATAAAATGCTGCCCAGTCCTTTGCCAACACTGATAGGTTGTACACACCACTGTTGTGATAGGTTCTCATTGACAGATTTTTCAGAAGTCAGTTACCAGGCCTTTCTTCCTAGTCTTTCTTAGTCTGGAAGCTTTGCAAAAACCTGTTCAGTATCACAGCAACATTTAAGCCCCCACTGGGTTAATGCGCTGGATTGCAAAGTCGTTTGAACTGCAACATCAGCAGTTCCAGCTCACCATCTGCTCGTCAGAAACCGTATACAAGGTTGCTATGGGTCAAAAACGACACTTAACAACAATGATAGTTGGTAGCTATATATGAAGTCTTCCACATGAAAGGTAAGAATTCGACCTTTCTAAGTGGTTAAAACCACACTTATTTTGAGGTGACTCTGGTAGCGTAGTGGTTACGAATCGGGCTGCAAACTGCAAGGTCAGCAGTTCAAAACTACCAGCTGTTCCCTGGGAGAAAGATGAGGCTTTCTTCTCCCGTAAAGATTTACAGTCTCGGAAACCCTGTACAGAGTCACTATGAGTCAGAACCGACTCCACCACACATAAACGCCACCACTAAAAACTATGAGTGCCCCCTACTGAAAGCATCACAAGCAAAGATGCCAAAGAACAGTATTCCATATAACTCAAATATCCTTAACAAAATACTAGTAAACAAAATTCAATGTTATGTAAAAAGTAAAATATTAAGTTGGATTTATTTTGAGAATGCAAGGGCTTCCTCAACATTTAAGTACAATTTACCATATCAAGAGATTAAAGAAGAAAAAAAGATACCATCACCTCAGTGGTGGTGGTGTGCCATTAAGTCAGTTCCAACTGATTGTGTCCCTGAATAGGGTTTCCAAAGCTGTAAATCTTCACAGGAATAGAAAGTCTTATCTTTCTCATGCAGAGTGTCTGGTAGATTCGAGCAGCTAACCTTGCGGTTAGCAGCCCAAGTTGTAATCCACTACGCCACCAGGACTCCTTGATCACCACAATATGCAGAAAATGAAAGAATCTGACCCTGGTATTCTCCAATGAGAAGTCAGAAGTCCAAGACAGAGAAGACAGCTGCCCAGCATTACAAATAACTGACAAACCCAGATGCAGCTACAGTTTCCAGACACCAGTGTTGTATGGACTCTTGCTCCATGCTGGGAACCTGAGACATCCTTGAATTGTACAGAGACTCAGAGCCACAGCTCTCTGATGCCTGCACCTGAGGAAGGGACTGAGAACAACTGGACTCCATCCCATACGGTGCTAGAAAACACCCTAGGTCCATATATATCAACAGAATCAAGGGAGCATTGGGGTACTGGGAAGGGATGACATAGTCCTGTGACTATCTGTAATAATTATGACTGTTAAAACTGTGGCACAGGAATCCACTTCAGAATTTGAGAAATAAGAGTCACAGTTTTATTTATTCAAAACAGAGGGTTTTTTTTAAGAAAAACAAACAGAATTTTCATTAAAAAGGAAAAAAGGCTACAAACACTTTGCTGTTGTTGTTAAGTCCCGTGGAGTTGGTTCCGACTCATAGTGACCCTGCACAGGGTTTCCAAGGCTGTAAATCTTTACAAGAGCAGAAAGCCTCATCTTTCTCCTGCGGAACAGCTGGTAGTTTCAAACTGCTGACCTTGAGGTTAGCAGCCTGATTCGTAACCACTACGCTACAAACACTTTAAGAAATGAAAATGAAGGAACCCTTCAATCCCACCGTGTCTACTCAGCTCAGGGTCAGCTCAGCCACTTTCACAGATGTTTTGCCCTTCTCCACACCCTACATTTAATGCGTCAGACTTCAAAGTTGTTTGAACTGCAACGTCGGTGGTTCAAGCGCACCAGCTTCTCCTTGGAAACCCTATATAGAGTCACTATGGGCCAGAATCAACTTGAAAGCACTTTTCAACAACAACAACACCCTACCTCAAACAAACTGGTACACATTCTTACTTTAGTAATTTCATATTTTGGTCAAAATCACAAAACTGGTAGTTACTTTGCTATGTATTGTAATTATTTGAAAATAATGTGAAAACCAAAGTGTTACATCTTTTCCCTGGGCACATTCTCTCTAATTCTGACTCTAAAAAGCCCTCCCTCCATGCCTCTGCCCATGGACACATACCTCTCCCATTCCTGGTTCAGAACTTCTGGTCAAGGTATAGGCAAGTCAGCAGTGACTCAGGAGGAAGCCCTAAATGGTACAATGGTTAAGTATTTAACTCCTGTATTCAACCTACCCAGACACACCTCAGAAGAAAGACTTGGAAATCTGCTTCGCAAAAGTCACAGCCTTCAAAATCATATGGAGTGAGGTTCAACTCTGCATATATGACATCACCACTTAACTTCAATGAGTTTGTTTTCTTGGTTTTGTTCAGTTTTTGGTTTCTGCCTCAAGAGCAATAATCAGCTGAAAACTAACGGCAGCTCCAGCATCTTCAAAGTGAAGCTGAAATCAGATGTTCCTCTGTTGCATATGTTTCCTCCCTTTTAACCTGGCTCAAAGTGTTTTCGCGTTTTATATTTTAAAAGCTGCTCTGATTTTTAAGGTTCTCAATGATCACATATCTCCAGTTTACAGACAAAGAAATTGGAGCTCAAGAGTATCCTCAAGTATCCTCCTCTGACCAGCAAGGGCCATGGCCATGTCCCTTACTGTAGTGTGTGCAGAGGTGGACAGCACTTGCTACAGTCTCAGGGGTGACATCAGGCAAATACATAAAGAATTACCTCATAGAAGCTACCATGGCATGAGGTCTTACTGCTCGCCACCACTGGGCTACAAGGCATGTTAACTGTTGTTAAGTGCCATTGAGTCAATTCTGACTCATAGCGTTCCTGTATAAAGTTTTCAACGAGCGGTTGCTGGGTTTGAACTGCCCACCTTGTGGTAAGCAGTCCAATGCTGATCCTACAGCGCCACACCAGAAATCCACCGGGATACATCCTAGTACATAATTTCACTTCAGTATCTCATGTAGTCCTCATGTTGTTGTTGTTGTTGTTAAGTGCCATCAAGTCGGTTCTGACCTGTAGCAACCCTATATAGGGTTTCCGAGGAGCAACTGGTGAGCTTGAACCGCCAACCTTGCAGTTCAAACAGCTTTACAGTCTAGCACATTAACCCACAGCACCACACCAGGTCTCCTAATGGTGGTTATGTGCCGTGGAGTCAGTTCCGACTCATCGACCCTGTACAGGGTTTCCGAGGCTGTAAATCTTTACGGGAGCAGAAAGCCTTATCTTTCTCCCACGGAACAGCTGGTAGTTTCGAACTGCTGACCTTGCGGTTCACAGCCTGATTCATAATCACTACGCTACCAGAGTCACCTCAAAATAGATGCGGTTCTACCTATTTCACAAAAGGGAAGAATAAAGCTGAAAGCAGTAAGGTAGCAGCCTTGGGATGTACTCGGGCCTGAAGCCAGAGCCTGGGCTCACCAGCCCTGCACTTGTCTGCACTTTCAAAATGCCAGGGTCCAGAAAGGGATGCAAACAGCTAGCTGAAGGTGCTAAGCCTGTAGTGAGGGTGTTAAGGAAGGAGTATGTGGACCAAGAAAGAACCATGTTTGTTTAAGCCAACACCAAAACCTGTTGTCATCAAGTTGATTCCAACTTACTGCTGACCTCATGAGTTACAGAATAGAACTCCTCTTAGAGTTTTCTTCACGATGGTCTTTATAGAAGCAGATCTCTGGGCCTTCCTTCCATAGCACCATGTGGGTGGGTTTGAACCACCAATCTTTCAATTCATAGCCTAGAAACAAAAACATTTACACTATACAGTGAGCAGTCACATTTGTGTGGGGGAGGGAATATCAGATAAGATTACATGGAAGTTAATATGCTTTCAAAGGAAACCCTCTGGATGCTGGAAGATTGGGAACAGAGACGGGAAGGTATGTACATATCTTGTATGCAGATAACCATCATCTTGTTTGGAAGAAGAGGACATGGCCACTTAGTGTCAAGATCAGTTGTAAACTATTTTGCAAGAAATCTTATTCTAATGATGAAGAATGGAATTTTTACATGACAAGATTCTTCCTATAGTTATCCTCTGATTGGTCCTGTAAATAACATGGTGCCTTCACTCAAGACACTTACATTCTATTGCGAAGAAAACCCAAACTTAAACCCACTGGTGTGTTGATTCTGACTCGTAGTGAGCCTATCGGAAAGAGTAGAATTGCCCCGCGGTTTTCCAAGGCTGGCTTATTTGCAGAGCAGTTGGTACATTCAGACCATACAACGTTTCTGTTAGCAGCTGAGCTCCTCATTGGGAAGATGAACAAGTAATCAAGTAATAAACAAGTGCATCACAATAGTAAGTACTATAACAGAGGAAGCATGGGGTGGTCCTTCCAGCTCTGACTTAGCAAAAAGTATGCTATTGTTGTTATTAGGTGCCATCGAGTTGGTTCCAACTCATAACGACCGTGAACTGCTGACCGTGCAGTTCAAGTCAAACTTGCTTAACTTCCAGAGAGTCATTTCCACACTGAGAACTGCTGAGGATGGAAGGATGAGGTTCTGAGTAGTGGGGAACAGCTTGTGTGAAGGCCAGTCATGAGTCAGACCATACCTTGCTTGCGAGGCTGCAAGTGTTGAGTACGGTAGCAGAAGAAGAGAGAGCCACGGGGAATTGGTAACATGTGAAGCATGAGCGGCGTACAAGGGGTCAGCACCTGATGAGACTGTGTGTGTAGAAAAGAGAGGATGTGATAAGGTGTCTTGGCCCAGCTTGGGCATGGGCTGACTTCCCACTGCAGTCAGCAAATCAATTACGCCCTCCACCGACTTTCGTCTTGTGTATTTCAAATGCATGGCGTTAGTCTGCCAAACATCTGCTCTCGCTATTAAGCATGCCATGGTAACCATTGCACTCCCGTGCATAAGCACCACCAGGATTGATAATAATCACAAGTGTCAAAAACGAGAGAGAAAGGAGGAGGAAAGCTGTGCAAAATCCAGCGGCAAGATGATTGTGCTGGCGGTTCCACTCTGAGGCCCCCGCCAGCTGCACCTTCTGCTGCCCCTGTTGGGGGCAGGGGAATTGATGTGTCTCTGGCCTCCTCTCTGCCCCTTCTGTTGATCCCTCTCCCTGTATTATTCATCCACTGCTTCCACTGACATTGGAAAATGTTCCTTGCCTTTGCCAGAACAGCATATGTGCCCCTGCGTCATTGTGTGTGATAGATAAACCCACCAACAGCTCCCACATTGACACAGGCAGGCAGCCTGGTTCCTGACTGAGGTGCTGCTCTGCAGACACACAGCCCTGACTTAGGGTCTCAGCATCGATACTTTAAGCAGCCTGGTGTCCTGGCTGGGGTGCTGCTCTGCAGACACACAGCCCTGACTTAGGGTCTCAGTACCAATACTTCAGATACTTGGACCTCTTCCCATCTCCTGGAACCCCACTCTCTGCATTTGTAATATAAGGGTGGTGGTGATGGTGTGCTGTTAAGTTGGTTCTGACATGTAGCAATTCTATATAGGGGTTTCAAGCTATACATCTTTACTGGACTAGAAAGCCTCATCTTTTGCCTGGTGGACTTGAACTGCTGACACTGTGATTAGAAGTCCAACGCATAACCCACTACACCACCAGAGCTCCTAAAGTAAGGGTTGTTGTTGTTAAGTGCCGTGGAGTCTGTTCTGATCTATAATGAACCTGTGTAGGGTTTCCAAGCACTGGCTGGTGAGCTTGAACCTCTGACCTTTCGGTTCAAGCCAACCTTGCATTAATCCACACCAGGATTCCAAAATAAGGATAGAATCACTTATAAAACTGCTTGTGGCCCTCCACACACAGAGTAGACAGAGAAGGGGAACTTGGACATTGGATACCCAAATGGGAAGGGAGGGACTACAAAGGCAAGAAGTAACTGGCTCACAAGCTTTCAAGAGGGAACCTAGAGCTAGGGGGCATGGAGGAAGGCAGAATCTCCAGCGAGTACTATCCAATCTGTCTAGGTGGAGCTGATGAAATGAAACACAGATGGGTTACTCGCAATACTGTAGTGAATAATGGTTATCAGGATGGATTATGAGGGTTGGAAGTACAAAGGTAGATGTCGTATAGCAAGGAAGGAGCAGTCTCTGGGACTACCAACGGAGAAGAGCCGAGAGCAGAGCGGGACCCTACCCAGAGAATCCTGAATGTGAATGGAGACAGAGACGATGACATGGAGGGATGAAGC
>NW_006408566.1:17607790-17611156 GCF_000296735.1 Chrysochloris asiatica
ATTCACAATAAAACATTTAAAAAAAAACTGAATTAATGAGAGATAGCCTTTCACAGAGTAAGTGTTTAAGAGTAACATTTACTAAGTATATTTAAAAAAAAAAAAAAAGTTAAGCACTATGCTGACTAACTTCTTTACTCAAAATATTGAATGTCCACATCAAGCTTATAAAGCAGACATGACTATCCCAATTTTATAAATAAGAGAATGGAGGCTAATCCAGGTACGTGACTTGTCCAAGTAATAGAACTAGTAACTGTCAGGCCAGACCACCAACTGTCCTCTAAGGCCCAGGCTCTTACTATTTAAATTATGCTGCCTCTCTCATGGACTAAACTCTTTGTATGTTGAGCTGACATTATCTCTTCCTTGATAAATATTATTCATGCTGCTGCTTCTTCTTGTTGCTATGTGCCGTCAAGCTGGTTCTGACTCACAGCCACTCTGTGTAGGGATTCCTAGGAGCGGCTGCTGGGTCTGAACCCATACCTTATAGTTAGAAGTCCATTGCTGATCCTGCAGAGCTCCTCTATTACAGCCAACATTTGTATAGTACTTGCTGTATTCCAGGCAGTATTCTAAGTGCTCTGTTAATGTTAGCTTTTTTAGTCCTTGTTATTATTAAGTGCTAGTGAGTCGGTCCCAAGGAGCTACTGGTGGGTTTGAACCGGGAACCTTTTGGTTCAGTGCTTAATCTACGGTGCAACACACACAAAATAAGTCTTTCCTTATTTTTGTTTCCCCCTCTTTCACGCAAAATCCCTTCAGAAATATGATACCTGATTCCATGGCCCGCAAATTTTTTTTTTCCAGGTTTAAAGTTCCCAAGACTCTCAGGCAGTTCTATAGCAGGATTCCAGGCCGCTCACCATTCTCTACTTTCTTCAAAACATCATCAGCATCAGCCCTTAGCTTCTTTTAGAGGAGGACCAAGAACTCATGGTCCGGGTGCCAGAGTGTGGTTATTTCTTCCTTCCTGGCGGAATCCTCCCATCCTTCCATCCTTCCTTGCTACCAGAGGGCCATCTAGGGGCATACACACAGGGAACCTGAGCCTCAAGCACACAGAACCAGTGTCATCATCGGTCAACACATTCCCTGGATTCTCGGCTCTGTGCTGATATACGGTAGCATGGGCTCCAGCGCCCTCTTGTGTACAGGGAGAGAAATCGGCGGAAAGTGAACACCGACAGGGTTGATTGCTCTTTACAAAAAAATTTTTTAAAAGGATGCCCACCCACCATCTTCCCCTGCAGCCACTGTATGTTGGTTTCTCTGGCGTGACTGTCTGTTTATCCAGGTAACTGCAAAATTACCTGCAGGGTAAGTCTGACTCCTGCTGGACTGCTCTTAGTCGTCAGTCAGGATAGAGGCAAGTGTACCACCACAGACCTTGCCTTAGTAAAAGTTCACTTAACCACATACAGCTCTTTTCGCTATGCTAAGGACATACAGAAGGAGCGCTCGCAGTGTAGTGCTTATGAATCAGACTGTAAATCTCACGGTCAGCAGTTCGAAACTACCAGCTGTTCCATGGGAGAAAGATGAGGCTTTCTGCTCCCATAAAGATTTACAGCCTCAGAAACCCTGCACAGGGTCGTTATGAGTCGCAACTGACTCCACAGCACATCACAACAACAACAAGAAGGACATACAGAGAAGGCTTATGGGCCAAGCTAAGGCTATAGCATCTAAATTGGGGAGACACTCCCTCCTACCTCTGCCCTCTAGTGTTAGGAAGGGGATGGCAGCTAGAGATATAGGGACAAGGAAAGGAACACTTGAGACAGTGCTGCGGGACAATTAAGAACAAATCTGAGGTCAAATCATTCTTCCAGTTTGCTCTCAGAGTTAGTGAAATATCCATTACCAGTCCAACTGGTGTGCTGTTAAAATACAAACGTTCTCTGGGAGTGGAAGCAAGCAACCATTTCTTTCTCTGCCACAAGCTCTCTGAAGCATCTTGGACAAGTCAATTTTCATCCCCAGGCAAGGTGCTCTCATTCAGACAAGGTGATACCAGTTCTCCAACATAAAAATCTACCCTCGATTAGCACCAGCAGAATCCTCTGGAGGCTGGGCCACACAGTTACTAGGCTTTTCTAGTGAACTAAAAAATATAGACCACATTTCCATGGACCAAGAACTCGATTTATGAACTTGTCAAATATCTATTGAGCATCTGTACTACCCCACAGAACCAAAAGTAGTTCTTAACAACTGATACCATGGTTTTCTTCCTTCTTGGTAATAGGTCAATTTTCGACAAGAATGAACAAAATATGGACTTTTCACCATCATTTTACATCCGTGCAACCAAAAGCACTTATAAGAAAGAATCAAACTCACAAATCACGTTTGTCTCATCTTATGTAGGTTTTATCACATCACCCTTCTCTGACTAAAACCATTCAGTGGTCTCAAAACTACATGAACATAAAGTATATAATGAAACATAAGAAACAACCTTGACTTGGGACAGGCGTATGCCCCTTGCAGACTTAGTAATTGCCCTGTTAGTAATCTGTGTTCTGGTTCCCTTCATGATGCCCCTTGTACTTGTCAACCTCTCATGAAGCTCCGTCCTCTGGTTGGTACTGCTGTGGACTGTCGAGCCACAGACTGCTCTTGTCCACACAGGCAGGGTAATGACTAGAACTCAGTCCTATATAGCTCTGTTGGGACTTCATGTAGAGGCTAGCTCCCCAGTGAGATCAGCAACCAGCTGCCTCTTTCAGGCTGTGTCCTCTTCCCCAGGAGTCCCTGCTAGGCTCAAATCATCAAGTACTCAGCTACTAACCAAAAAATTTATAGTTTGGATTGAGCCAGAGGTGCCTCAGATCTGCTTCCAAAAGGTCACAGTCTTGAAAACCAGTTCTACTCTGCACACATGGGGACATCAGGAGTCAGAACTGACGCCATGGCAACTGGTTCCCTGCCCTCCTCCAGGCTGTCTGGGGATCCCTATCAGCTGATGTCTCAGGCATGGTTCTCTTTCTTATTTGTGGAGTAGAACTGAGACCTAGAGGGACAAGGAATGAAGTGGAAGAGGCATGATGAGAAAGAGACAAGAGAGGAAGAGAATAACAAGGGAAAAGAAAAAGAGAAAGATAGAAAGACTGCTAGAAAATAGTTCTGAATATTTCCATCTCACTCTAGTCAAGTAATAAGTAATCCCATCTTTTGTTTGATAACTTTGGGTGAGGTTTTTTTTGTTTTTTTGTTTTTTTTTAGCTAACTTTTTATGGAAGGGAAGAGAGCTAAACACCCTTTTCTTCTCTTTCTTTCTTCTTCTTCTTTTTTTTTTTTTTTTAATAAATAGCTACAGACCTTTATGCTGTTTGAACAAAATCTCCCCCTGAAATT
>NW_006408566.1:17611997-17614552 GCF_000296735.1 Chrysochloris asiatica
TGCAGAATGTGCCCTTTGGTAGTTTTAATTATTATATATGCCTGAGTATTTAAAAGAAAAAAAGAGCTAAAGTGATGATCTGCCCTGTAAACTTTCACTCAACCCACAATAAAAAACTTTATATATATATATACACATACATAAGCTTTGCAGTAACACAACATGGCGGCTTTAGTGGAAATGTAGATTGTCTAGCACTTTGTTTTTTCACAGACATTGAAAAAGTTGAGTCTTTGAACTTGATCGCTAGACACCAACAATTCGGATTTCAGATTTACAAAAATACTAATGTATTATGCCACAAAGATCACAAAAATCCCATTCTGCCATTCTATATTGTTGTTGTGATGCTAGAAGCTACACCACAGGTGTTTCAGATACCAACAGGGTCACCAATGGTGGACAGGTTTCAGCAGCGTTTACAGATTAAGACTAGGAAAAAAGGCCTGGTGACCTACATCAAAATATAGCCAATGAAAAACCTGTGTATCCTAACAGAACACTGACAGTACTGGGAGGTTGGAAGACACTCAAAATGCAGTGGCCACAACAATGCATTCAAGCATCTCAACAATCATGAGGATGTCACAAGGTCAGACAATGTTTCGTTCTGCTGTATATGAGGTCCCCATGAATTAGAGCCAACTGGACAACAACTAGTAAGGGAGATTACATACCGCAATAAGGCCAAGATTTCAATATGCAAAAATAACCTGTTACAGCGCATTCCCACATCTCTACACCCAGTGCAGTCTGTTTCTTCTTATGAGAGAACAACATGAAATGAAACTTGTTCCTCTACTTAGACACAGGAGGCACCAGCTTTGCTGAGTGTGTTTTCCATCACATTCAAATTTAAAGTCCACAACATCCAGCCTTGCTCACAGATACATGCTCAGAGACGGCGTACACAAAGACAAGTCTAGTCTGCAGGAGGCAGATAACAAGGCAGGTGCAGGCAAGCAGGGTGTCACTGCAGCCTGTAAAGGAAATGCCAGCCCATCGAAAACCTTGATAACAGAATCCCCATCCCTGCTGCTTCTGGTAGGCCATGTTAATGCAGCTTAAGGGTTATTTTCTTCTTGAAAGAATAGGTTGAGCTTTAAAGCCCCCATCTTTTTCCAGCAGACAGTCTCATGCTTTGCCAAGCTCTGTTAAACACTGACTCATTGGAAAGGAACAGGCCTTTCCAAAGAGGAAATTGGATGTATATTTGTGTAAACCTCCTTAAAGAGGTTTGCATAAACCCCTTGTGATTCCATGGCCTGGAGATTTGTTCCTTGCTTTGTGGCTCCTCCAGCAAGAGCTTTCTTTAGCAGTTATCTAAACTCATTCTTAAAATTCATGTAAGCTTTTGTATCTGGAGTTCTCAACCTAAACCATAAAACTACATCTGCTCAAAGGATGAATGGCTCAGACACGCAGGCCAAGGTCACGTTTCAGTGGGAGAGAAAAGGAGGAAGTTTGGATATACGCTGTACCTGCCAAGTGATTGGTTTGGGGAGTTGTTTTGTCTGAAGAGCTCAGATTTTCTTAATCTAAATAACTTGTCCCTTTCAACCATCCACCACCAACACCCTCCGAGATAGAAAAGCCATGAGTTCACAATGCATACATAACCACCCAGAAAATAAAATCAATTGAATCCTAAATAGGTGCTTAGATCGGTAATGTGAGTGCAAAACAATTCATGTTATGTATCTTTTTGATCCAAAGTGAATTCAACCAAAGTAGTATGTGAAGACAGTCACAAATAGCCTTTAACTATCTCTAATGATCATCTTTCTACAATGATTCTACTTAAAAAAAAAAAAAAAATTTATTTTTTCTTTTTAACCAATCCTCACCGACATTTTTCCTAGTACAATCTACCAGCAATTCCAGTAGTTTTGCTACATGATAACGTTAGGCTGACATTCAAAAGAAGTGTGATCAATCATAAAGAACATAGGCTTCGGAGTCCAGCAGGCCTGAGCTTCATTTCCATTTCTGCCAGTCATCTGTTGCATGACCTACTATGAGCGTGTTTCTGCATCTGTAAATTGGGAATTTAATATTGTTGTTGTGTGCCCATAAGTCCACTCTAACTCATAGCAATCTTACAGAAAAAAAGTAGAAGTGCCCCCATCGGGTTTTCCTGGGCTATTATTATGTTTACAGAAGTACATTGTCAGGTCTGCTCTCCTATAAAGCTGCTGGTGGATTTCAGTCACTGACCTTTTGGTTAGCAAGCAATCACTTAATTAGTACTACACCAGGGTTGCTTAAACTAAGAGTAGTAGGAACAAAACATATATATGAATGGTTGTTGTTTTTGTTAGGTGCCATCGAGTCGGTACCAACTCATAGTGACCCTATGCACAGCAAAACGAAACATTGCCCTATCCTGGGCCAACCTCATTACTGTTGCCATACTTGAGTCCATCAATGCTGCCACTTGGCCAATCCATCTCGTTGGGGATCTTTCTCTTTTTCTCTGACCCTCCACCTTACCAAACATGATATCCTTCTCCAGTGACTGGTCCCTCCTAACAATATGTCCGAAGTATGAGAGA
>NW_006408566.1:17616672-17618295 GCF_000296735.1 Chrysochloris asiatica
TAATGATCAATACATCTTGATTGCATGTTTGATCAATTTCAGATTGAAGAAGTTGGTAGAATTCTTCTATTTCATCCTCACTGGCTTTAGTGGTTGATGCGTAAATTTGAATAATAGTGGTATTAACTGGGTTAACTAGCCCAGTTAATACCACAAGGTCTGTAGGGATGCTGATTTCATTCAGGCTGTGAGCCAGTGCTCACTGACAACGGTCAGTTTGAGCTTCCATTACGAATCAGGCTGTGAACCGCAAAGTCAGCAGTTCAAAACTACCAGCTGCTCTGCAGGAAAATGAGGAGGTTTTCTGCTCCTGTAAAGATTTACAGCCTTGGAAACCCTGTGCAGGATCACTATGAGTTGGAACTGACTCCACAGCACATAACCACCACCACCACTTGCAACAGTAGAAGAAAGGCAGCTGGCGTCAGTACTGAACACAGCATATGCTGGGCACAGCAAAACAGCCTTGATAAATCAGCAGCTCAATCTTACAGAAAGTACAGAACCAACTTCTTGAAAGGTCAGCAAGTTAATTGTCCTCCACTCCCTATCTGAAAGTATATACTCACTTCTGCTTATTCTCCCTTGCTCTTGTTTACTTGCTTCAATAACTTTCAGTGTAAACATGAGCAGGCATGTAAGTTTGCTGGTTACCACATTGGTCTACTGATGAGTGGAAGAGGGGGAACAGCAGCAATGAAGAAATGGACTGAGTTCAACCACGTTACACAAACTCCCATCGACCTAGAGATGTGAAAGAGACGAGGAAGGGCTGGTTAGTCCAAAATGTGTTGAAACCTGGAGACTCCTGAGACCAAGGACAAGGATATAGCCACAGAATGCTAGGGCTGAGAGTGAAGCATCCAGCTGATATGAAGTGAGGGAAGATGCATAAGAACACCCAAGCTTGCAGATAGCACCCATTTGACCTAGCCTCAATGGCTTGATAATCAGAACTTGACTAGGAAAAGATTTTAAAAATAAAAATTTTTGATAAAGGAAATGAGGGTAAATTGCTACAATTTGATGAACTTGACCTATGCTCATGGATGTAGTAGCTCTAAATACCAACAGAGAGGGAAGGAGTCTTCACATCAAGTATCAATGCTCTCTCTTCTGTATACAGGGTCAATAGGGACGGGAAACTTAGACACTGGCTACCTAAAATGAGGGGGCGATAAAGGCACAAAGTGACTGGCTTACAAGGTTTCAAGAGGGAATTTAGTTTAAGACTGTGTGGGGAAGATAGAGTCCCCACTGAATAGTTTTCATCATATCTAGATGGGTCTGGTAAAATGAGATGGGGATAAGATGCTTATGATTCAAGACTGAGTAATTGTTATTATGACTAATCGCAACTGTCACAACTATAGAGGTAGAAGTTTTGTAACTAAAATAGGGGAGTAATTAATCTTACAATCCATAAACAGAGGACCCTAGCACCATCAAGGAAGAAGAGCATGAGCGGAAAGTGGGACCCTATGCAGAGAAACAGCAACAGCAGAAATGGAGGCAGAGATGGGTACATGGAGAGATGGAGGAGCTGAGGACTCTAGACTCATGGAAAGAGAGGGACTGAGTGCTGGCAGCCAGGAGGCAGGCTTGCAGAATGTGCCCTTTGGT
>NW_006408566.1:17618496-17622674 GCF_000296735.1 Chrysochloris asiatica
GTGTGAACCTTTGTCAGGGTCTCAGTCCAGTCTCCTCTCTCGAGCGACTAGTTGACTATGACCTCCCCTAGGTCCCTCAGTGCATGGCATCTGGACTCTGAGTAGCTATTGTCACTGTGACAATGTCAGCTACAGCAAATAAACCATCAGATCTATTTTTCATAGAGACATTCCTGTTAGAACTCTTTTCCTCTAGTTCCTGTTTAGATGGTTGTCCGCAGGCTTGCTGTATGGCTACCTTCCTGGGCTTTCATTTACTGCTGTCTTGCATTAGATTCCCAGTATCATGTAGTCTATGAATTACAGTATTCATCTGTGTAGCTTTAGCCCATTATCACAGTGCAACTTCAGTTCCTCCAGTAACTTTCTGGGCAGGAAATCTTGTGAAATAAATGTTTTGAGAATATATATCTCCATTCTAACATCATTTTGTTTAAACAGTCTTATTAAGATACCATCTACATAGCATAAAATCCACCCATGAAAATATGCCATCCATTGATTTTTAGTGTATAGGCATGGGCCTCATAAAATCTCTTCAGATTTTGTTTGACCACATATAGGTGTGGTCCCATAAAGTTATAATATAGTTCAGAAATCCAATGTAGTGAATGCAACAGCTTCCCACACACATCATGTCTCCTGTATACTAAGTAAATGCTCTGCCAGCCATATAATGGCACAGTATGTATATAAAATCTACTATACATATGTTTTAATAGTCATAATAAACACCTATGTCAACTATGTTACTGACTTATGTAAGTACTGTACTGTATTTTCTATCTAAATAGTATAACTGTATGATGCTTCAACTGGTAGGGAACAGCTTGCAGTTTCATGCACCGCGTGTCTCTGGAGTGCTATAGCGTCATCTCTCTATTGAATTTTCTTTCAGAAATTTTGCTGTGAAGTGCATCGTGTCTCCCAAATGCAGCAAGAGCATGCTAGTGATAGCAGCAGCAAGAGGCAAATGAAAAGCATGTATTTGGAAATGAAACAAAAGTTTATTAAACAACACAAAGGTGGAACAATCAATGACTGCTATTGCATGTGGTTTAGGCAGGTCTCAGTTGACACTCACAACAATTCTCAAAATCAAAGACAAAATTCTCCAAGCTATTAAAGGTTTGGGTACACCGAAGGCTACAAGCCTAACAAGAATGCTAAAAGGGCTTGTGTCCGATATGGAGGTAGTGCTAATGACTTGGATTGAGGAGGAAACACAAGAGTGAATCCCTCTCAACACACTGACAGTCACTGATAAGGTATGAAGCTTGTTTGAGATGCTTAAAAAAAGGATCAGCAGTGGACTGTGGATGATGCTACTCATCAAACCATGGATATAGTATTCACCAATGTCCAAATCACATAGTGTCCTATGTCACAGAAGGTATATTGGGCTTTAAGTGACAAATGAGTGTCACATTTATTGAGTTGCTTAATGATCACTGATCTATTTTTAGAATATTTTTATCGCCCCCAAATGAAGCTCTGTGCCCATTAGAAAGGAGTCCTGGTGTGGCACTGGAGGTAAATGCGCTGGACTGCAAGGTTGATTTGAATTGCAAGGTCAGAAGTTCAAACTGATGAGTCACTCCTAGGAAACCCTACACAGGGTCCCTATGAGTCAGAACCAACTCCGCTGCACTTAACAACAACAATATCCATTAGACTATTTCCAAACCTATTTTGAAATACAATGCTGTCTGTGAAAGGATAATATCCATAAACCTACTAGGAAAACCAGTTAATACAACTATTATTCAAATTTATGCAGCAACCACCAAAGCCAGTAATGATGAAGAATTCTACCAATTTCTTCAGTCTGAAACTGATCAATCATGCAATCAGTATGTATTGATCATTACTGGTGATTAGAATGCAAAGGTTGGAAACAAAGGAAGGATCAGTAACTAGAAAATATGGCCTTGGTGAAAGAAACAATGCTGTAAATCATATGAATTTTGTAAGACCAATGATATATTCATTGCAAACACCTTTTTTAAACAACATAAACGATGACTATACACATGGACCACACCAGATGTAATAAACAGAAATCAAATTGACAACATCTGTAGAAAGAGATGATGGAAAAGTTCCATGTCATCAGTCAAAACAAGGCCAGGAACAGACTGTGGAACAAGCCATCAATTTCTCATAGTCGAGTTCAGACTGAAGCTGAAAAAAATTAAAACACTTCCACAAGAATCAAAATATAACCTTGAACTTATCCCACCTGAATTTAAAGCTCATCTCAAGAAGATATTTGATGCATTGGACACTAATGACCAAAGATCAGAAGAGTTGAGGGATGACATCAAGAACATGATTCAGGAAGAAAGCTAAAGGTCATTAAGAAGAAAAGAAAGAAGAAAAAGATCAAAATGGATATCAGAAGAAACTCTGAAACATGCTCGCCAATGTAGAGATGCTAAAGCAAATGGATGAAATGAGGAGGTAAAAGAGTTGAACAGAAAATTTCAAAGGTTACTTTGAGAAGACAAAGCCAAATATTGTAATGAAATGTACAAAGTTGTGGGGTTAGAAAACCAGAAAAGAAGAATATGCTCAGCATTTCTCAAGTTGAGGGAACTGAAGGAAAAACTCAAGCCTTGACTTGAAATATTAAAGGGTTCTATGGGCAAAATATTGACAGGCACAGAAAGCATCAAAAGAAGACAGATAGAATACACACAGTCACAGTACCAAAAAGACATTGTTGATGTCCAACCATTCAAGAGGTAGCATATGATCAAGAGACAAGGTGCACTGAAGGCATTGGTAAAGAATGAGGTTCTAGGAAATGATGGGAAACAAATTGAAATCTTTCAAGAAACTGATGCAGCACTGGAGGTGCTCACTCATCTATCCCAAGAAATTTGGAAGACAGCAACCTGGCCAACTGATTGGAAAAATACATATTTTTGCCCATTTCATAGAGAGGTGACCCAACCTAATGCAAAAATCATCAGATAATATCATTAATACCACATGCAAGTAAAGTTTTGCTAAAGATAATTCAAAAATGGCTGCAATAGTACATTGACAGGAACCTGGCTGAGATTCAAGCCAAATTCAGACAAGGTTGTGAAATGAAGGATATCATTGTTGACATCAGATGGATCTTGACTGAAAGCAGAGAATACTAGAAAGATGTTTACCTACTTTATTGACTATGCAAAGACTTTAGACTGTGTGGCTCACAACAAGCTAGGGATAATATTGCAAAGAATGGATATTCCAAAATGCTTAATTGTGCTCATGAGGAACCTGTACAAAGACCAAGAGGCAGTTGTTATAACAGAACAAATTGACACTGAATGGTTTAAAATTAGGAAAGGTGTATGCCACGGTTATATTCTTTCACCATACTTACTCAATCTTTTGTTGTTGTTGTTGTTGTTGCTGCTGTGTGTCATCAAGTAGGTTCTGACTTGTAGAGACCCTGTATTGGGTTTCTGAGGAGTGACTGGTGAATTTGAACTTCTGACCTTGCGGTTCAAAATGACCTTGCTGTCCAGTACCTATTCTGCAGTGCCACACAAGGACTTCTATGCTGAGCAAAGAATTTGAGAAGCTGGGCTGTTTGTAGAAAAATGCGACAACGGGGTTGAAGGAAGACTCATTAACAATCTGTGATATTCATATGATACGGACTTGCTTGCTGAAAATGAAAAGGACTTAAAATACTTACTGATGAAGATCAAAGACCACAGCCTTCCATGTGGGTTGCACCTCAATGTAAAGAAAACAGAAATCCTCACCACTGGACCAATAAATAACATCAGGGTAAATGGAGAAAAGATTGAAGTTATCAAAGACTTCATTTTGCTCAGATCAACCATGAACATTCATGGAAGCAGCAGTCAAGAATCAAGCAACATACATAAACAAAAGTAGACAAAATAGATGATTAGAACATACTAAAAACTGAAAACTTATGTGCATCAAAAAACTTCACCAAAAGAGTAAAAAAAAAAAAACTGGGAAAAAAAATTTTTGCAATGAAACATCAGACTAGGGACTCATTTCTAAAATATATAGAAAACTATAACATCTCTACAATAAAAAGACAAATAACCCAATTTAAAAATGGGTGCAAGACATGAATAGACATTTCATCAAGGAGGAGGAGATCCAGGCAGCCAACAAACATATGAAGAAATGTTCAC
>NW_006408566.1:17624327-17638523 GCF_000296735.1 Chrysochloris asiatica
AAAAAAAGAGTAATCTGATACAATTTGATGAACTTGACCTACACCTATGGATGTAGTATTTCAAAAAAGGAAATAAATCTTTACAGCAAGGATCATTCCCAACACAGAGTAGACAGGGATGGGCAACTTGAACATTGGCTACCCAAATGGGGGGCTACAAAGGCAAGAAGTGACTGACTTACAAGCTTTCAAGAGGGAGCCTAGATACAGAGGGTACAGAGTAAGATAGAATCTTTACTGAGTAGTATCTAATCTGTCTGGGTGGGGCTGATGAAAGGAGATGGGGATAGGTCTCTTGTGGTACAATCACAAATAATTGTTATCAGGACTGACTGTGAGGGTTGGAAATGTAAAGGTAGACATTTCATAGCAAAAGGAGGGGAGTGGTTGACTTTGTAGTCCAAGAGCGGAGGTCCCTGAGACCATCAAGGGAGAAGAGTGGAATGCAGGACCCTAACCAGAGAAATGGTGACACCAGAGATGGAGGCAGAGATCATGACGAGGAGAGATGGAGAGTGCAAAGATGGAGCGGCTGGGGACTCTAGACCCAGAGAGGGTGAGGGGCTGTGTGCTGATGACCAAAGGGCAGGCTTGCAGGGTATACCCTTTGGTTGTTTGATGATGCACGGAATGGAACTCTAATCATGGCAATGAAATGATATCCAATAGGATGAATGTAAAACTAATGTCCTCCCATGTAAACTATCACATAATTCACACACAAAAACTTTTTTTAAAATGAATCAAATGATGTATTTGCATTAGGCAAACCTACCATAAAAGACCTCTTTAAAGTGGTCAAGAGCAAAGAGGTCAGTTTTGAGGACTAAGGTGCTCTTGACCCAAGCCATGGCATAATCTCATATGCATGCAAAATTGTACAGTGAATAAGAAAGGACATAGAGGAATTGATCATTTGAGTTATGGTGTTGAAGGAGAATATTAAGAGTACCATGGCTTGTCAAAAGGACAAACTAACTGTTTGTTGAAAGAAGTACAGCCAGAATGCTCCATGGAAGTCAGCATGGCCAGACTTTGTCTCTCATACTTCGAACATAATATCTGGAGGGATCAGTCCCTGGAGAAGGATGTCATGCATGGTAAAGTGAAGGGTCAGCGAAAAAGGAAAAGATCTCCAATGAGATGGATTGGCACAGTGGCAACAGCAAAAAGCTCAGTAATTGTGAAGTTGGTGTAGGATCAGGCAATATTTCATTCTGTTGTTCGTAAAGTCACTATGAGTCAGTACCAACTCACTCAATGGTACCTAACAACAACAACAACATCCATTATCAATCACTGTGAGATTCTCCACTCTCCCCACCCAAGTCTCGATAGATTTGCCTTTTCTGGACAATTCATATAAATGAAATCATTTTATTGTTGTAAAGCACCACCGAGCTGAATCCAATTTACAGTGACCCCATGCTATAGAGTAAAGTGTCCATAGGGTTTTCTTGGTTGTAATCTTATCAGTGGAGAAAAGATTGAAGTTGTCAAGGACTTCATTCTTCTTGGATCAACTATCAACACTCATGGAAGCAGCAGTCAAGAGATCAGACGACGTATTGCATCAGGCAAATCTGCTGCACAGGAACTTTTTAAAGTGTTGAGGAGCAAAGATGTCAGCTTGAGGACTAAGTTGTGCCTGACCCAAGCCATGGTGTTTTCAATAACCTCATATGCATGTGAAAGCTGGACAGTGAATAAGGAAGATCGTAGAAGAATTGATGCTTTTGAGTTATGGTGTTGGAGGAGAATATTGAAAGTGCCATGGGCTGCCAAAAGAACCAATAGATCTGTTTTGAAAGAAGTGCAGCCAGAGTGCTCCTTGGAGGCCAGGATGGCCAAACTTCGTCTCTCATACTTAGGACATATTGTCAGGAGGGACCAGTCACTGGGGAAGGATATCATGTTTGGTAAGGCAGAGGGTCAGAGAAAAAGATGAAGACCCCCAATGAGATGGATTGGCCAACTGGCAGCATCGATGTACTCAAGTGTGGCAACAGTAGTGAGGTTGGCCCAGGATCGAGCAGTGTTTTGTTCTGCTGTGCATAAGGTTGCTGTGGGTTGGCACCAACTCAATGGCACCTAACAACAATTTTTATGAAACCAAATAGACATGTTTTTCTTCTACAGAGCTACTGGACAGGTTCGAACAGTCAACCTTTTGACTAACATTCAAGCACTTAACTATTGCACCACCAGAGCTCCTTAAATGGAGTCATACAGTATGTGATTTTTTCATATGTCTGGTTTTATTCCAAGAATAGAATGCTGTTGAGGTTTTATCTATTTTGTAGTATGCATGAATAGTTCATTTTTTATCATCAAAATAATATTTAATTGCAAGGATGCATCACATTTGTTTATCCATTCATCAGTTGGTGAACATTTGGGTGACATAGCACTCCCTGGTAGTCTAACGTTTAGGATTTGGTGCTGTCACTGTCATGACCCAGGTTCTATTCCCAGTCAGGGAAGTCTTTCTTCTTAAGGAGCTCTGCTGGCACAGTGGTTAAGCACTCAGCTGCTAACCCAAAAGTTGGCAGTTCACATCTACAGGAGAAGGATGTGACAGTTTGCGTCCATAAAGATTCACAGCCTTGGAAGTTCTATGAGGCAATTCTACCTGAATTGGAATCAACTTAAAGAAAATGGATTTGGGTTGTTTGGTTTGGTTTATTTATTTATTTCGTCTGAATAATGCCGCTGTGAACATTTATGTACAAGTGTTTGTATGGACATAGGTTTTCATTTCTCATCATTTCATACTAATAAAGGAATTGATAGGCCGTGTAGTAATTTTATTTTGAGGCACTTCCAGACTGTTTTCCAAAGCAACTGCACCAATTTACATTCCCAGCAACAGAGCACAAGGGTTTGAATAAAGAAGGTGAAACTGAGGGAAGGAAGTACTGTCTTCAAGTAATAGCCTGCTTTACCTTGGAGCAGAGAGTAAAAGGCATATTCACAAGACTGGCTAAGTATTTGGAGGGGTTTGTTGATAAATTGTGAATTCCAGAAACCACAAAAGAAAACATTAACAAATCAGGACACTGGGTAGAGGTGGAAGATTTGTCAAATTTGTGGACATACAAGATGTATAGGGATGAGGTTCCAGGTAGTGGGAGAAGATCCTATAACACACTTCTGGTGACAGATGTTCAGGTTATTAGGGCTGAAGAGAAGTGGTCTTGATGGTCTCTTAGGATTCGGCAATTGGTTCTACTTTTAGCCTCCTTAGATTTATTAGCTTAGGCAGTGTTAAGCAATAAAGCAAGAAACATGCAGAGTATTGTTGTTAACAAGTGTCTTCCAACTCGTAGTAACCTTGTATAGGGGCTCTCAAGGAGACGCTAGTAAGTTTGAACCACTGAAGTTTTGGTTAGCAATCCAGTGCCTATCCTACACTAGGATTCTCATATGCAGTGGTGGTGGTGGTTTGCTGTGGAATCAGTACTGACTCGTAGCGAGTCTGCACAGGATTTCTGAGGCCATGAATTTTTATGGGAACAGAAAGCCTCATCTTTCTCCCATGGAGTGGCTGATAGATTCAAACTGGCAAACTTGCAGTTAGCAGACCAACGCATAACCCACTACACTACCAGGACTCCCCTATATGCAGAGTTATTGTTGTTAAGTGCAATCAAGTCCGTTCCAATTAATAGTGACCCTTTATAAGATTTCTGAGGAGCAGCGGATTTGAACTTCTGACTGTATTTCGAAGTCCGGTGCTGATCCTACAACAGCACACCAGTAGTTATGTATGCAGAGTTGTTGTTGTTGTTGTTAAGTACCATCGAGTCGGTTCTGACCCATAGCGACTCTGTATAGGGTTTCTGAGGAATGCCTGGTGAGCTTGAACCGCCGACCTTGTGGTTCAAACTGACTTTGCAGTCCAGTGCATTAACCCACAGTGCCATACCAGTATCCTATATGCAGAGTGTTGTTGTTGTTGTTAAGTGCCGTCAAGTCGGTTCTAACTCATAGCAGCCCTGTATAGGATTTCCAAGGAGAGACTGGTGAGTTTAAATCACCAACCTTGCAGTTCAAACTGACCTTGCAGTCCAGCACATTAACTCACAGCACCACATCTGTCTTATCAGAAGCACAGAGATATCTGTGATCCTTACCATCACTTTAAATCCTGCTGAAGAGTGTGCCAAGATTAAGTGCATGGTATTACTCCATTGCTTTCTAGAAATCTCATGGCATCATTCCACTTGATTCTTTGAATATAACCTATTTCCTACATTGTAGATGATTTTAGTGTCATCTCTTTCTTCTGGTGCTTGGAAACTTTAAGATAATATTCCACTGAATGGGTTACATCATCCATTATGCTAGATACTCAATGATTAGATAGATAGATAGATAGATAGATAGATAGATAGATAGATAGATAGATAGATACTATACACACACCAGGGAACTTCAAAAAGTTCATGGCAAAAAATCTATTATCTCTTAATTCCATTTGTCCATGAACCTTTTGAAGGCCCCTTGTGTATACACACAAACACGAGGGAAAGTGAAAATGTATACATGCATGGGTTTATTCCAAATAAAACATATTTAAATGTGCCTTTGCAATTAGTGGATGGCTACAGACTACAGACAAGTTCTCTTAGTAATACACTTGCCTTAGTTTTTTTAGGGTGCCTTTAAGAAAAAAAAAATGTCTAAACAAATTAACAGCTTCTTGTGGGATCTGTTGGGCCAGTTAAATTCAAGGCAGAGAGGTCAGCTCAGAGGTTATGGCAAGTTTTTTTGGATTCCAAAGAAGAACTCTTAATAGATTTTCTCAAAGGACCCAGGACAGTCATTGGGACTTATTTGGAAGAAGTTTTAAGAAAACAAAACCTGCATTGGTAAGGAAAAGGCTAAGAAAGTTGACCAAGGAATTTTTTCCCATCACGACAATGAATTTGCTCACTTTTCTAGGATAGCACAGCAAGGGTTGTCCTATGAAAATTCTGTTGGGAAACATGTACTTTTACCTACTCCATCCACCCTATAGCCCCGATCTTGTCCCTTCAAATTTCTTTTTTATTCCCAAATCCCAAAAAACATCTGAAAAGAACATGATTTGGGTCCCTTGAGGATGCCAGAATTTCTGTTCTGACATGATGTAAATGCAAGAGTATTGAATTCTTCAGAGAAGGTTTGAAGAGATAAAAACACTGCCTTCAGAAGTGTGTAGACCTAGATGGAGGGATGTTGAGAAAAAATTGCTTCACATTTGATATTTTTGTTTAATAACTATTTCTATTATTTTATAGTACTATTTTCTTACCCTCATTTGTGCATGAGGGGCCTTCTGAAGTTCATGGAAAAATGAAAAGCTAATGGAATTTTCCACAAATCTTTTGAAGCCCTTTTATGTATACCAAAACCAAACCCACTGCCGTCAAGCGGATTCTGACTCATAGTGACCCTGTTGGACAGAGTAGAACTGCCCCCAAGGGATTTCCAAGGATATAAACACTTTTTCTAATTTTAGAATTAGATCACCTCCTCTTTCTCCCATAGAACAGCTGGTGGGGTCAAACTGTCAACCTTTTTGGATAGCATCTAAGCACTTCAACCACTGTGCCATCCAGGCTCCTATATATAAACAATTTATATAAACATGAGAAAATCCAATAAGACAACATATTTTACTCCATTTAGGATTTTTTTCCCAAAGAAGTTCACATCAGTGGTGGTGGTGGTGGTTGTTATGTGCCATGGAGTCTGTTCCGACGCATAGCGACCCTGTTCAGGGTTTCCGAGGCTATAAATCTTTATGGGAGCAAAAAGCCTCATCTTTTTCCCATGGAACAGCTGGTAGTTTTGAACTGCTGACTGTGAGGTTAGCAGCCCAATTCGTAAACACACTAGTCCTGGTGTGGCACTGCGGGTTAATGCGCCAGACTGCAAAGTCATTTGAACTGCAAGGTTGGCAGTTCAAGCTCACCAGCTGCTCCTCAGAAACCCTATACAGGGTCACTATGGGTCGGAATCGACTCGACGGCACTTAACAACAATGCTACCAGAGATCCTTGATGTACGTTAATTCACTGGACTACAAGGTCAGTTTGAACTGCAAGTCAACAGTTCAAACTCACCAGTTGTTGTTGTTGTTGTTGTCAGGTGCCATCAAGTCGGAACCGACTCATAGCAACCCTATGCACAGCAGAACGAAACAATGTCTGATCCTGGGCCAACCTCACTACCGCTGCCACACTTGAGTCCATCAATGATGCCACCTGGCCAATCCATCTCGTTAGGGGTCTTCCTCTTTTTCTCTGACCCTCCACCTTACCCAGCATGACATCCTTCTCCAGCTCACCAGTAGCTCCTTGGAAACTCTATACAGGGTCGCTATGAGTTGGAACTGACTCAACATCATTCAACAACATCAACCAGCCCGGTTCATCTAGGTCTCCATTCAAATGCCACTTCCTCCAAAAGGCATCATTGGTACAGTGACTTGCTTAATGTGGCTCTTCTAGTCATAATCTTTGTAACTCTCACCAGACAACGAAATGACACCTTGTAGATTGGGTGTGATTCCTCTTTTCCTGATAGGTCTGCATTGGAGAAAATTGAGGAAGATGCTGATCAGATTATATGATTCGGTTGTGGGTGATTGTTAACAGGGCTAATTGTAATTGTAAAAATTTGGAACTCTAACATGAAGATTAATCAATTTTGCCATCCTGGTGTTGTGTGCCGTGGAGTTGTTTCAAACTCATAGTGACCCTATATAGGGTTTCCAAGACTGTAAATCTTTATAGAAGCAGAAAGCCTCATCTTTCTCCCACGGAGCAGCTGGTAAATTTAAACTACTGACCTTGTGATTAGCAGCCCAACTCATTAACCACTATGCTACCAGAGCTCCTTTTTGCCATGCTGCTGAGTATAAAATGAGCCTTCTCAAAAGCAGAAGAAAGGACTTCACAGCCACAAAGAAAGAATGGAATGGAACCTATCCTTTGGACTCTGAGATCCTTATGCCTTGAGTCTCCTTGATCCAAGGAGAGAAAGCAGTGACATCAGAAACTCAGCAGAGGAATGGCAGAGGAACTGAAGCAGCAGAACCAAGAGTCAAAGCATACGACAGAACAGTGGGCTTCCCAGTGCGTGGAGCAAATAAAGCTGAATGCCTCTGGGTAGGAGGCTCACTTGTAGAACAATGTAGCTCCAGGCAAATAAAAGTCTGCTGGGACAAGAGCTGAGCACCTTCATGCTGCGCCTTATGACAGAGTGCATTGGGCATTTCTTCACAGTCCTAAAAGAGTTTTGTGACCTTTGCCCAAGCAAAGCAGAGGTCATGGAGCCAAAAGGTCAAGGACCAGAGAGGCCTACCTACAGGCATGCTGAGGAATAGGATTTCCTGACTGAACAACTGTGTCTTGGGCATATTTGATCCTAAGTTGTAACCTACTAACTTCCCTTATAAAGGCCATAATCATGAGTATGATCTGTGAGTTCCGTGTGACCATTGCCATGAATTAGCAAACCCAGCTGAGAAGTCTAGTGCTGTGAAAAAAAAGATTGGTTGCAGAATTGATGAGGAAGATTGGATGGTGTAGGCATGTCTGATCTCTGTCTCATAGAATTCAGCCTTGGGCTGATGTTGAATGTGATCCTCCTTCTCCCTGGTGAAGTCAAAAGAAGTGGGACATCACCCCCATGCCATTCTTCCAGCATCCATGAGCAAAGTACGCCCTCCACAGACACTATTGTCATGCTTTATCCACTAACTTTACTTTCTTTTTTCTCTCATAGCAATTAGCACTGGCATGATACGATAAGCTCCCGACCACAGGTTGGTTTGAACTGCAAGGTCAGCAATTCAAACTCACTAGCCACTCCTCAGAAACCCTGTACAGTGTCGCTATGAGTTGGAACCCACCCAGCAGAACTTAACAGCAGAGGCAATTATCGCTGCTCAGAGTAATATTATCTAGTCATCTGTAACTTTTTTTGTTTTTTCTATTTTCCTCTAGAATGAAGACAATCTGTTTCTGGTATATGATCCCATTCACCACCAGTGTCCAAAGCATATAACATTGTCTAGCATTAGAGAGGTGCTCAATAAATATTTGTTGACTAAATGAATGGATGCTTCCCACCTTTATCCCTAGGTCACAGGTCCTTAAGACAGGTGCTGAAGACTGAGTGAGCTTTCCAGCGGAGAACTTTCCATCCACAGTTGTAAATGGCTTTGACTTTGTTCACATATGACCTTACTTTATTTGAAACCTCACCCCAGGACAAGTCCCTGAGCAAACCAGAGAAAAGTTTTTCTTGGCCCGTCCCAGGTTTTCTCCAACTCCAGATTTGGTTGTACAGATTTCTCTCATTTCTCTGACTACCAAACTTTCTGTCTCTTCCAGTTGTCCAGTAGCTTTCCATGCTGTCTTATTATCAACCTGAATCTTTCTCTAAAGCTAAATGTGTATTTGCTTATTCTATCTCATGAATGCAATACAAACCAAAGATAGATATGGCTGAGGCCGTCTTATTAATTGCTATTTTTCTAGTGACTGGGTGCACTAGTTGGGACCTGGAGCACCACAGAGCCTCATTATGTATTTGTTGAATGGATGAATACATGAATAAACTGTGGTGCCTTGTTTATGTTCATTGCACATGGACTGAGCACCTCCATGTGTGATATACTGTTCTAGGTATTGAGGTCTCAAGAGAGAAAAGAACTAGTCTCTCTATTCTAAAGTTGCGCCTGAATTCCACTGCCATTGCCTCCGCTGGTTTTGCCTGGCTCCCTGTCTCTCCCTTTCATAAAGGTTCTCCCTAATGCCTCCTCAGCTGTCCCCACAATCTCCAATACCAATTATACAATGCCTGATAGCGTCACCTGGCATTTTGCATGTTGACATCTGGATTTCCCATCTCTAACAAGTCCCATGCCTCCTCTTGAATCTGCCATTGCTAAGCATCAGCTGATGATTTTCCAGACAAAAGCCATCTGCTGGTTATTAAGGAAAGTTAAATAAGCAAAGGAGCTGAGGGGAAGTTCCGCAAAAAGAGCACCATATGCATAGAGAATTGGCAACCCATAGGCCCCTCTGACACACGGTTCATTATGACTGTGTTAAGTGTGCTTCATTTGGGATTACTCAGTATGTTGGTTTATAGGAATCTCTTCTGATAAAGCCTACCCTTATGCCCCTTCCTAATGCAAATGAAAGGAACTCTGGTAGTATAGTGGTTACAAGTCAGGGTGCTAATCTCATGGGCAGCAGTTCAAAACTACCAGCAGTTCTGCTGGGAAAAGGTGAGGCTTTCTGCTCCCGTAAAGATTTACAACCTCAGAAACCATATCCAGGGTCACTATGAGTATGAACCAACTCCACAACACACAACCATCACCACCACCAGTGCAAATGAAGCCCCACAGCACTTCATCAGAAGTTTCTGTCATTCGCTCTGTTTGAACTATAGTCTCATTCGAAATCAGGGTGTCCCTGATTAAGGGCATCAGTTCAGTTTAATTATGCTTTATTGTCAATAGTGAACAAAACAGATACCATTCCTGCTCTCAGAAAGATTATACTCATATGGTCAAAGTCATGATCTGGACGATAGAGATGACAGGTCCAATCCAACAATGTCCTCAATGGGAAATAAGGGTCAAAACCTTATTTTTTTGAATTGTAATGTAGCTAAAATCTGGGCTAAAGCTACAATACAAAGTCAAAGGCTGGAAGTCAGCTAGATATGAAACCAAGGTCAAGAGTGAAACCAAGAAGTCTTGTAGTTTCCACTTGAACTCTCTTGGAAGTCACCCTGAAAGAAACTCAAGACAGATGGAGGAGAGAAGACCAGTGGGAAAACAGCTCCCATGCAAGAGAACTCAGATGCACCAGCAGAGAGCCAGTGCCTGTGCCCCCAGAATGAGACGATCCCCAGTCTCACTACCTGGAACTGAGCTGAACATCCTTGCTGCTCTCTGCCCAGAGTCCTGACCCACAAGCAAAGAAATGTCTGTTGTTTTAAGTCATTAATTTTGGGATGGCTTGATATGCAGCAATGAGTAGCTGCTACAGCTGAATACTAGAAGCTGGGTTCTATGAAGAAAAACATGGCATCAGGATTGGAGGAAGACTCATCAACAACCTGTGATATGCAGAGGATACATCCTTGCTTGCTGAAAGTGAAGAGGACTTGAAATATTTACTGATGAAGATCAAAGAGCACAGCCTTCGATATGGATTACATCTCAATGTCAAGAAAACAAAAATCCTCACCATTGGACCAATAAACAACATTCTTATCAATGGAGAAAAGATTGAAGTTGTCAAGGACTTCATTCTTTTTGGATCAACTATCAACACTCGTGGAAGCAGCAGTCAAGAGATCAGACGACGTATTGCATTAGGCAAATCTGTTGCACAGGAACTTTTTAAAGTGTTGAAGAGTAAAGATGTCAGCTTGAGGACTAAGGTGCACCTGACCCAAGCCATGGTATTTTCAATAACCTCATATGGATGCGAAAGCTGGACAGTGAATAAGGAAGACCATAGAAGAATTGATGCCTTTGAATTATGGTATTGAAGGAGAATACTAAAAGTACCATGGGCTGCCAAAAGTACCCATAGATCTATTTTGAAAGAAGTGCAGCCAGAATGCTCCTTAGAAGACAAGATGGCTAAACTTCGTCTTTCATACATTGGACATATAGTCAGGAGGTACCAGTCACTGGAGAAGAATATCATGTTTGGTAAGGTGGAGGGTCCAAGATAAAGAGGAAGACCCCCAGCGAGATGGACTGGCAAAGTGGCAGCATCAATAGGCTCAAGTGTGGCAACAATTGTGATGTTGGCTCAGGATCGGGCAGTGTTTCATTCTGTTGTGCATAGGGTCGCTATGAGTCGGTACCAACTTGATGGCACCTAACAACAACAACTACAATATATTTATTGAAAAAGTTGGGTAAGCAAGTTTCAAGGAAGATGACTCAGCCTGAGGAACTGAAGTGGGTGACTCTAAAAAGGGCACAAGAAAGTTGGTGAATTGTCAAGATTTCTGAGAAGTTCCCTCCAACTGAGTCATCCTGTGACATCAAAGTAAATGGTCTTGAGCTTGCAGAAAAATCAGTATGGATTCCATATCTACCCTTCTGTATGGCTACAATTGACTAAAGAATAACAGTTTTTCCTTCCTTTCACTCCCCAAATCTCCTGCCTCAAGCTCATTTGCAAATCCTATCCTGGAACCAAATGGGAAGGAAATTCTGGGAAATTGTGTCCCTGACTTCTTGGAGTCCTCAGAGTGCTTCTAATGCCAAGTTCACAACAAATGATGTAGCACAGGTTAATGTGCTGTCGAGTCGGTTCCTATTCATAGTGACCTTTAATAGGGTTTCTGAGGAGCAGCTGGTGATCTTGAACCACTGACCTTGCGGTCCAGTGCATTAACCTGCAGTGCCACACCACCATGAGGTATCATCCATTAATTCTTCTGTCCATTTCTTTGACTGGGACACAACTTGTTCTACACCCAAAACTCTTATCACATCAGATAATAAAAAAACAACAAGGAAAAAATGGGTACTCAGAATGCTAGTGGGATATTCCTTCTGGATTACAGGCTGGGTTGCTAACTGCAAGGTGAGCAGATCAAATCTACCAGCTGCTCTGCAGGAGAAAGATGAGACATTCTGCCCCCATGAAGATTTACAGCCTCAGAAACTCTACACAGCTTTATGATGAGATGGAACTGACTCAATGGCATAAAACCACCAATCACTATTCCCTGATAGGGGTCCTGGTGTGGTGTTGTAGCATAAGCACAGGAGGGCTAACCACAAGGTCAAATGTCCAAACCTACCCTTGGCTTCTTGGAAACTCTTTACAAGAACTGACTCAAGGACACTAACCAATGTTGTTGTTGTTAGGTGCCACTGAGTCGGTACCGAAAAACTCCTTTTAAAGTGATAGTGCAGACAATAGCAGCAGTTCTGCAGAAAAGTGGGAGTTATGGAGCAGAATACACCCAGCTTACTGGACCCCCTGCAACAAGGCCAAAAAGGCTTCCAGTCACACCAGAGCTCCAACTTGGAGATCAAGACTTGCCCTTGTGGTTGCTGGGTTTGTATGTGATGGAATTGTTTGGGAAACAGACACAGTCTGGCAGTTATTGTCATTTGCCTAATTGCTCCACACACACTTTTTGTGAACTACTACCATGAGCTCTGGTAGCGTAGTAGTTATGAATCAGGCTGCGAACCTCAAGGTCAGCAGTTCGAAACTACCAGCAGTTCCGTGGGAGAAAGATGAGGCGGTCTGCTCCCGTAAAGATTTACAGCCTCGGAAACCCTGTACAGGGTTGCTATAGGTCAAAATTGACTCGACAGCACTTAACAACTTAACAACAACCATGAACTGAGAAATTTGCCAACGATATACAGTTTTTAATCATCAAGTCTGATAAAAAATCAAACCACAAACAAATCTACAATACATTGAAAAGTATATAAATATTGGAACAAGGTAACAATGTTTTGTAAGTTCTGTGGTGCTGTGGGTTAATGCACTGGACTGTAAAGTCAGTTTGATCCAAAAGGTCATTAGTTCAAGCTCACTAGCTGCTCCTTGGAAATCTTACACACCGTCACTGTGGGTCAAAACAGACTCAACAGCACTTAACAACAACAATAACAAATGGAGATATTAGAATAGGTGGAATTTGGAAAAGCTGAATTGTAAGTGGATTTTATATGAATACTTTTGAAAGATTAGAAATCCATCAAGCACACAAAGTGAGTCAAAGAAATTGCATACATTTGTAAAAGCATGGAATCGTGAACATATATGGAGCATCCATGGACCAGAGTTGTCTAGGAGGTTTGGGATCAAGTATATCAGTCCTGGTGTGGTGCTTCAGGATAATGCACTGGACGGCAAGGTCAGTTTGAGCAACAAGGTCAGCAGTTCAAACCCACCAGCTGCTCCTCAGAAATCCTATACAGGGTCAATGTGAGTCAGAACAACATCAACAGCATTTAGCAATAATAAAAATATCAGAAATAGAGAAGACAATGACCAGAGATTAGGATGAATTCACTCCTTAAAGACTCCTGAATGACATTTTGGAGAGTGGATTCTGTCCTTTAAGTCACTGGTTTCCAACATGAATTTGCATTTGCATCCAGGATTGAACAAGATTCTCTAATGGGCTACTGAAAAATCTTAGATTATTCCTCTAATCACTTTTAAAGTAAGTACTCAAATAAACTGGAATTAAAAGAAGAGCCCAAAGTCGTACTAATATCTTCAAATATAAGCAAGCACATCTAATTACACTGTACCCACAAAAGATATTATTATCAGTGAATGAAATATGCTTTTTGTACTGTCATTAAAGATACGTTTAAATAGTGTTCTTAACTTTAATCTTTTAATTTTATTTTGTGTGTTTCATACCACGTACTTTTTGACTGAAGTAGTACATGTATATAATATATGAATACTAAATAAACTTAAAAGGTTGTAGATGCACACTAAAAAGATTTTTACTAATGAATGTGAAAATAATCAAAACTTTCAAGGGAATACTAGAAAATTACAGTAACCTGTCAGAGGATTTAATGTAAAAGAGTGGCATATTTAAATATGTTCTTCTTCCTGTTGTTGTACAGTACCAACAAGTCAATTATGACTCATAGCAATCCTGTAAGGGTTTCTGAGGAGCAGCTGGTAAGCTTGAACCGCCAACCTTGCAGTTCAAATGGCTTTGCAGTCTGATGCATTAACCTTCAATGCCACACCAGGACTCTGATATATAGTCTTTCGTTGTTGTTATTGTTAGGTGCCATCGAGTCCTTACAGACTCATAGTGATCTTATGCACAGCAGAATGAAACACTGCCCGATCCTGGGTGAACCTCACTACTGTTGCCACGCTTGAGTCCATCAATGCTGCCACTTGGCCAATCCATATTATTGCGGGGGGTCTTCCTCTTTTTCTCTGACCCTCCACCTTAACAAACATAATATCCTTCTCCAGTGACTGGTACATCCTGACAATATGCCCGAAGTATGAGAGACGAAGTTTGGCCATCCTGGCCTCCAAGGAGCACTCTGGTTGCAATTCTTCCAAAACGGATCTATGGGTTCTTTTGGCAGCCATGGCACTTTCAATATTCTCCTCCAACACCATAACTCAAAAGCATCAATTC
>NW_006408566.1:17639893-17640410 GCF_000296735.1 Chrysochloris asiatica
CTGGAGAGCAAGTTTCAGTGTCTCTTCTGACATCCATTTTTACCTTTGCCTTCTTTCTTGTCTTCTTAATGACTTTTTGCTTTCCATCCATATGATGCTCTTGATGTCATCCCACAACTCTTCTGGTCTTCAGTCTCTAGTGTGTAATGTATCAAATCTTTCTTCAGATGATCTCTAAATTCAGGTGGGATATATTCAAGGTCATATGTTGACTCTCCTGGACTTCTTTACATTTTCTTCAGTTTCAGTTTACTTTGCACATGAGTAATTGATGGTCTGTTCCACAGTCTGCAGCTGGTCTTGATTTGACTGATGATATGGAGCTTTTCCATCATCTCTTTTCCATAGATGGAGTCAATTTGCAGCAGTGATCAGCTCGAATATCTCAATGTAAAGAAAACAAAAATCCTCACCACTGGACCAATAAATAACATTCTTATCAATGAAGAAAATATTGAAGTTGTCAAGGACTTCATTCTTTGTGGATCAACTATCTACACTTACAGAAGCAACAGTC
>NW_006408566.1:17640720-17641892 GCF_000296735.1 Chrysochloris asiatica
GAAAAAGAGGAAGACCCCCAATGAGATGGATTGGCCAAGTGGCAGCATCGATGGAGTCAAGCATGGCAACAGTGGTGAGGTTGGCTCAGGATCAGGCAGTTTCATTCTGCTGTGCATAAGGTCACTATGCGTTGGTACCAACTCGATGGCACCTAACAACAAATTACTTCTTCCGTCTTAAATTGATCAAACATAATATCTAGAGGTATTTGATAACAGGAGATGACTGGAATGCAAAGGTTGGGGAAAAAAATAGTAAGAATCATTGGTTGGAAAATATTACTTTGGTGATAGAAAGGATGCTGGGAAATGTACAATAGAATTTGGCAAGACCAATGATTTGTCCTTCCAAATACCTTTTTAAAACAATGTAAAAGACAACTATATGGACCTCACCAGATAGAATACACAGAAATCAAATTGACTACATCTGTAGAAAAAGAGACAGTAGAAAAGCTCCATATCATCAGGCAAATCAAGACCAGGTATAGATTGTGGAACTGATCATCAATTGTTCATATGCAAATTCAAACTGAAGCTGAAGAAAATGAAAATAAGCGCATGATAGCAAAATATGACATATATCCCACCTGAATTTAGAGATCATCTGAAGAACAGATTTGATGCATTAGACACTAAAGACTGAAGACCAGAAGAGTTGTGGGATGACATCCAGAACATCATACTGAAAGAAAACAAAAGGTCATTAAGAAGATAAGAAAGAAGAAAAAGACCAAAATGGATGTGAGAGACACTGAAACTTGCTCTTCAATGTAGAGATGATAAAGCAAATGGAAGAAATGAGGTGGTACAAGAGCTGAGCAGAAATTTTCAAAGGTCAACTCAAGAAGACATAGTCAAATATTTGCACGAATGTGCAAAGACCTGGAGTTAGAAAACCAAAAGAAAAGAACATGCTCAGCCTTTCTCACGCTGAGGAACATGAAGAAAAAATTCAAGCCTCAACTTGAAGGATTCTCTGGGCAAATTATTAAATGATGCAAAAAAGCATCAAAAGAAGATAGAAAGAATATACAGAGTCACTGTACCAAAAAGAAATGGTTGATGTTCAACCATGTCAAGAGGTAGCATATGATCAAGAACCAATGATCCTGAAGGAAGAAGTCCATGGTGCATTGAAGGTATTGGCAAAGAACAAGGCAAAGGGAATT
>NW_006408566.1:17643122-17644057 GCF_000296735.1 Chrysochloris asiatica
AGACTTCATCTCTCATACTTCAAACATATTATTAGGAAGGATCATTCCCTGGAGAAGGACATCATATTTGGTAAAGTGGACGGTTAGTGAAAAAAGAGGAAGAACCCCAATGAGGTTCAGCAGTTGCAGCAGTGATAGGCTTGAAAATAGCAAAGATTGTGAGGTTTGCCCAAGAAGGAGCAGTATTTCATTCTGTTATGCATAGGGATGCTATGAGTAAGTACTGACTCAATGGCACCTAACAACAACAACAGACATAACACCATTGTAACTGTCTGGAGAATGATTAGAAAAGGAAAGAATGAAAGCAGAGAACCCATTCCAGAGGATGCGTGATATAAGTCCATGTGTGGCACTGTAAGGTAAACACTGGACTGCTAACTACAAGGTCAGCAGTTCAAACCCACCAGCCATTCCTCAGAAACTCTATACAATTTTGCTACAAGTTGGAACTTACTCAACGGCACTTAATAATAACAACAAAGGAGCACAATGGTTCAGCGTTCAGCTGCTAACCTAAGGTCAATAGTGTAAACCCACTATCCACTGTCAGGCAAAAAGACCTAGTGATCTGTTTCATAATTTCAGCATAGAGAACCTTATGGGGTAATTCTACTCTGTCAAAAAGGATCACTATGAGTTAGAATCAACTCAAAAGCACACAACAAACTATTTGTTTTCTATTGTTTAAAACTCTTGGAATAAAAGGTTTGTAAACACAGAATGTGAGACAAGGTTGTATTATTTCACCATGTTTATTCAACCTATATGCTGAGCAAATAATCCAAGAAAGTTGGTTATATGACATTGGTGATAGAAATGATGCTGGAGAATGCATGATAGAATTCTGAAAAACCAATGATTTGTTCATTTCAAATACCTTCTTTAGACAGCATAACAGATGACTATACACATTAACCTCTCCAGATTGAACA
>NW_006408566.1:17665368-17666377 GCF_000296735.1 Chrysochloris asiatica
GACAAGAAACTGGTTCTTGGAAAGGTTATTAAAATTGACAAATCATTGGCAAACCTAACAAAAGAAGAGAGGTGGAAGACACAAATAACTCACATTAGAAACCATATGGGCAATGTCACAACGGAACCAAATGAAATCAAAAGGATAATAACAGAATACTATGAAGAGTTGTACTCCAACAAATTCAAAAATTTAGAAGAGATGGATACATTTTTTAGAAAAACCCGACCTACCAAAACTTACACAGAGTGAAGTAGAAAACTTGAGCAGACCCATAACAAAAGAAGCAGTTGATCAGGTCATCAAAAAACTCCCAACCAGGTGGCTTCACTGGTGAGTTCTACCAAACATTCAGGGAAGAGCTGTCACCAATTCTACTCAAATTATTCCAAAATATAAAAGAGTACAGAAAAGTTCCTAATAATTTTTATGAAGCCATCACACCCCTCATACCAAAACCAGGGAAGGACATCACTAAGAAAGAAAATTATAGACCAATATCCCTCATGAACACAGAAATAAAAATTCTCAACAAAATCCTAGCCAACAGAATCCAGCAGCACATCAAAAAAATAATACATCATGACCAAGTGGGTTTCACAGAAGGGAAGCAAGGATGGTTCAACATTAGAAAAGCAATCAACATAATCCACCATATAAACAAGAAAAAAGAAAAGAACCACATATTCATATCAATTGATGCAGAAAAGGCATTTGACAAAATCCAACATCCATTCCTGATATAAAAAACACTCAACAAAGTAGGAATTGAAGGGAAATTCCTCAACATAATCAAGAGCATATATACAAAACCAACAGCCTACATCACTCTCAATGGAGAGAAACTGAAAGCCTTCCCTCTGCAAACAGGAGCCAGACAAGGATGCCCTTTGTCACCACTCCTATTCAATACTGTGCTGGAAGTCTTAGCCAGAACGATACAGTAAGATAGGGAAATTAAAGGCATCCAAATTGGCAAAGAAGAAATAAGACTCTATCTATTTGCAGA
>NW_006408566.1:17668379-17685904 GCF_000296735.1 Chrysochloris asiatica
TCATGTTTAGGAGTGGAATTTCTGGGTAAGAAAAAAATGTATTTTCAAATGTTATAAAACACATCAACTACTTCTACCTCCCCTCTCCAACCCAACATCCATCCCAAACCTAGGCAATCAGTAATTTAATTTCTGTACTGACACATTTGCTCATTCTGGACATTTCAAATCAACAGAATGTGACTTAGCATAATGGTTCCAATGTTCATTCATGTTGTAGGATATATCAGTACTTCATTCCATTCTTTCATATACTTTTTAATCGTCAACACTTCAAATTCAGGAGCTCATTTTAATTTAAATCTGGTAATTCTGTGAGGTGTTTCTCACTGATGGATTCATTTACTCCCCAGTTAAAGAAGTCCTGGTGTACCGTTATAAGATAAACACTAACCTCAAGGTCAGTGGTTCAAGCCCATCAGATGCTCCTTAGAAACCATATTCTGGGTAGAATTGGAACCAACTCCAGAGTTACTTAACAACAATAATTAGTACTTAACTTTCCATAATTCTTCGTTTCCTCCCTTGTAAAGCTAGACTAACAAGAGCATCTCTTGCATCATTTTGTCAGGATGAGGGAATTTATGTAGAGAGGCAAGCATGCTACCTGGCATATACAAAAGTTTATGCCGCATCAGGTGCTGTTGGTATTACTGTTGAACAGGCAGGATTCCAATCAATGAGTGAATGGGTGACTGAGAAGCTTGGAGCTCAAGTACCTGGGGCTTTCTCTGAGAGGCACTAAAACCGTAAATCCAAGAGCTCCAAAGGTTTCAAAGAAACATGAGCTTTCTAACTAGAGAGAAAAGAAAACTGATACTCTGGCCTTTTACAACGCCTGCTCCGGGGACTCTAGCGCCTGGAGACTGCCTGACTCTGCCACTAACATGGAGGGGGCGTTGCCGGCACTGATGGGAGGGGCGGGCTCATGGGTTGGACCCACTGATTGGGGAAGGTTGGTCCTACACTGGGAGAGAGGCGAGGCAAAATGGGGGGCAGGGAGAGGCGGGGCCGAAGGGGAGGGCGGAGCGGCGCTGGAATCCCGGAATCAGAACTGGGACAGTCACCTTCTCAGACGGCTGGTGAGCTGACTGGTTGGAACCATGCTCGCTGCGCTGGGTTCCCTGGTGGCCGCTCTCTGGGCAGGATTCCACCTCAGGACTGTCCTGCTGGGTGTCATCATCTTTCTGTTCTTTGTTGATTTCCTCAAGAGGCGACGGCCAAAAAACTTCCCACCTGGACCCGCGAACTTGCCCTTCGTTGCCAATTTCTTTCAAATGGACTTTGAAAACTCTCACCTGGCAGTTCAGCGGGTAGGAAGGGGCGAAGGTTCCTGATTTGCAAGGGATATTCTGGGGAAGTGGGGGGTACGGAAGGGACCCTGGTGATGTAGTGGTTAAACTCTGGGTTAGCAGAAAAGTCTGTGATTTGATCCCATCAGCTACTCGCAGACGAACGATGTGGCAATCAGTTTTCTTAAGGATTTACAGTTTTGAAAATCGTGTAGGGGCAGTTCTAACATGTCCCATAGGGTCGCTAGGAGTCAGAAACAACTGCACCAGAGGGTTTATTTTTTTATGTTTGTTTTTTATTTGATAGGAATATGGTTCTGCTAATTCGAGTTAACCGCACTAACCCTCTGTGAGTCTTGTTTTCCTCACCAAATGAGGAAATGGGTGAAATATCATTAAATGTTACATGTATAATTGTTGTTACGTATTGAGGCGGTTCTGATTCGCTCCTCAGAAACTCTAAGCAGGGTCTCTATGAGTCGAAACCAACCTGAGAGCACTTAGAAGCAACAACAGGTACATCCTTAACTCATTTGAATGTGTGTTATCTTGTTAAATATTGAAACACTATAATATGGGAAGCGAGGCGGCTCTGCAGTGTAAGTATTGTACTGCCAACCACAAAAATAAGCGCTTGGAGCCCACCAGTCATTCCAGGGAGAAAGATGAGGCTTTCTGCTCGCTCAAAGATTTATAGCCTCGGGAATTCTAAGCATGATTGCTGAGTCAGGAACCCACTGACAGCACTTAACAACAACAAATTTATAATAGGCTTGTCTTGTCACCTTTAATATTATTATCCCTGAAAAATTCTCAACTTTTCTTTTTGGATACTGTATGGGTAAAATGCATTGTGGGTTTCTGTGCTGGACTGCAAAGTCAGCTTGATATGCAAGGTCCGCAGTTCAAGCTCACTAGTCACTTGTTAGAAACCCTATACAGGGTCACTATGGGTCGGAACCGACTCGACAGCATTTAACAACAACAATGTATAAAATGATAGTAGTATTAATAATCCTCACCACTTTTCAACTAGATTACTGTCACCACCACACTAACTTCTTCACCCACTCCAATCCACTTTTACTAATCTTAAAAGTAGTAATCTTAAACTATAATTCACTTGCTTGTCCGCCTTTCAGAGTTCAGACTCCTTACCAAGGCACTGGGGTCCATTCTTGACCTAGATTTTTTCACCGCCTTATTCTTACCTCTCACCAGTTCTCACAGACACTGGCCACTCAGAATTCCTTAATGTTACCTCAAACACACCACACTGTCAAGAATCCTCAGCTGCTATGTCCTCAGCATACTTACCTGGCTGAGAGACACCATGATAGTTGGTTATGAAGATTAAATAAGACAGTTAATGACCAACATTAACACAACCTAAACGTGCTCAACAAATATCAATTCTCCTTTCCCTATGAAACCTATATCTATGTGACTCAAGCACACATGTACAAGATTTTATCACACACAAGGAGAAAACAACCAACAGGTAACATTCAGAGACAGGATTAGTCACAAAACTGTAAAGCTAGTCCCTTCAAACATGCATACTTGTTTTAGAAATATGTTGTTTCATTTCTAAAGGTTTAGAAATTTTCCCATTAACTTTCTGTTAATGGTTTCCAATGTGATTCCATTATGCTCAAAGAACATATTTTGGATGATTGTGATTATTTAAAATATGTTAAGATATAATTATAAGATATAATCTGTCTTAGTAAATGTCCCATGTATGCTTGAAAAGAATATGTATTCTGCTGTTGTTGGGTGGAGTTATTAATATCAATTAGATCCTGTTGGGTGATGGTGTGGTCTATTCTTCTGTATCTTTGCTGTCTTTCTACCTGTTAATTCTACTCATATTTGAGAAAGCGGTGTTAAAATCTTGAACTATACTTGTGGATTTGTTTATTTCTCATTTAGTTGTCAATTTTTCCCTCAGTTATTTGGCAGCTCTATTCTCTGGGACAGATGCATTTAAGATTGTTATATCTGCTGCTGAATTGATATAATTATGTCATGTGCCCTTTGTCCCTGGTGATTTTTATTGCTCTAAATATTACTTTATCTGATATTAAAGTAGACACTCCCAATCTAGCCTCCTCACCTCCCTTTTGATTAGAATTTGTGTGGTCTATGTTTTTCTGTCCCTTTATTTTTACTTAACATTACATGGAAATGATTTTCTTATGGACAGCATAGAGTTGAATTATATTTTTTAATTCATTCTGCCTATCTCTTTCACTTAATTGGAATATTTAGACATTTATATTTATATAAGTCTTCTATTGTACTATTCTTTAATCATTTGTTTTCCTCAGTTAACTTCTTTCCTGACTTCCTGCGGGTTATTTGAAAGTGGTTTTTGTTTTTTTGTTTTTCTTAATTCCATTTTGAATTATCTTTAGTGTTTTTGAATATATCTCTTTGTCTAGATGTTTTTAGGGTTGCTTAAGAAATTCAAGCTCACTAGCTGCTCCTTGGAAACCCTATACAGGGTTGCTATGAGTCAGAATTGACTCGACAGCACTTAACAACAAGAGATTGCAATATAAATATGAAGTTTACTGTACTTTGCTAATGTTTACATTTTACCTCTTCGAGTAGAATATTGATGCATTACCATACTTAGGTCCCTTTACAGTTTTTCTTTTAAAAATTGACTGTATGAGACTAAAATATTTTAGCACTTTATAGTACTTTTTGCCTTATAAAGAGTTTTTTGGCATACATTGCCTATCTTAATCCTGTGAATTCCATTACTATATCTACGTTCTGCAAAAATGTATAAGTATTAAGAACAGCTCTAAGTATACATTCCTTCATCAAAATGAAGTGCACTGTTTATGAATAGAGCCCGTTGTATTGATGCATTAATATTGATATTAATATTAACTAATTGATATTAATATTAAAATACCTGAGTAAAAGTGTTACAATACATACTAATTCTATTACAACAGATTGAGTAATCACATCAGATTCGATCACATCCTGGGGGATGAGTACATCATAGCACAACTTCAAATTACATCATTACATAACTGCTAAACTATTGAGAATCATTGCCCAGTCACATTGACACATATTTTGTGGGGGACACAATTTTTTCTGCACTCCTGGTGTGGTGCTGTAGGGCCAGCACTGGACTGCAAACCACAAGGTCAGTAGTTCAAACCCACCAGCTACTCCTTGGAAACCCTATCATTGTGATCACTATGAATCAGAACCGACTCAACATCACTTACCACAACTACCAACCAACAATTTAATCCAGGAAAGACACTATTAAAAATTTTTGCTTCTGTTAACTATGATTTTGAAAACTCAAGAGAACAATAGATTATTGTGCTTACCTATTTCTTTACATTTTCTTCCTTCATTCCTGATGTTCCAATTAAATTTTCATTTCCATTATAATTCCCTCTCTCTAAAGAAGTTTCTTTAGATTTTTTTTTTTAAATAATAGGTTTTCTGGCAACAAATGATTTTAACTTTCCTTCATCTGAGAATAATTTATTTCACCTTCATTTCTAAACTATGTTTTTAATGAATATGTGGTTTTAGGTGGACAGCTTCATTGTTCTCAACACTTAAAAATGTTGTGCTACTTCTTTCTGACCTCCATGATTTCTGATGAAAAATTTGTTCTCATTTGAATTGTTCCTCATAAGTAACAAGCAATTTTTCTCTGGTTGCTTTCAAGAATTTTAATTTGCCTTTAGCGCTCAGAGTTTGATTATGCTGTTTCTTGGTGTGCTTATCTTTGCATTTGTACTCTTTGAGGTAAATTTCTTGGGATTTATTTTGTTTGGGTTCACTTAGCTCCTTAGATGTGTATTAGCCAATATGGGAGACTTTTCCACCATTATATCTTCAAATATTTTTCTATCCTGCTTTTTTTCACCTCTCCTTCTGGGACTCCTGGGCTCTATTGACACTAATCTGACAAGATTATGTCTGATGAAATATGTGGTGTAAATTCCAGGTAATCAGGTGGTAAGATCAAGAGATAAGATCACTGTCAATAGGGAAACTATTTCTTGCAGAATGTGAAAATAAATTGGGCTGCACTTTAAATAAATGTTTGGCATCTGACAAAGTGGAACAAGAGATTTTCGATGAGGAAAGATTGTCGTGGACTAAAGCATGGCAATGAGAGGAGAATGAAGAAACTGGTCTATTTATGTGGGAAGATGGGATATTTTCTGCTTCAAAAACTCTCTCTAATGTGGCTATATGATTTCTCATAATTACACTGTTTTAGAGAAATCTCTTATTAGAAAGAGTAGATACGTTGTGAAATATTTTTTGTAAAAATTAGTAATAATAAGAACTGATTACTTATCTGTGCCCTCCATTAGACTGTGAGTTTCTTAAAATTAAAGACTTGCTGCACTTTCAGCATCTAGTTGACTGACCAGCCACGTAGCTGAGGCTCCTTACTAATCTTAGCTCATTTGTTCCTGAACCCAAAGTTTTCCAGCCTTGTCACTTGCATATCCTGTTCCCACACTCTAAAATATTTTCATTTAAGATCTGGTCAAAATACTTTTAAAAAAATGTTTTATTATGATAGGAGAACATTAGTTTTGCATTCATCCTATCGTATATTGTTTCATTGCCATGGTTGCAATCCCCTCCATGCATCATCAACCAACCAAAGGTTATACCCTGCAAGCCTGCATCCTCCCCACCCCCACCCCCAACCCTGTTATCAGCACACAGGCCCTCTCCCTCTCTGAGTCTAAAGTCCCCAACTGCTCCATCTCTCCACGTCATTGTCTCTATCTCCATCTCTGGCTATCGCTGCTTCTCTGGGTAGGGTCCCGCTCTCCACTCTTCTCCCTTCATGGTCCCAGGAATGTCCACTCCTAGACTGCAAAGTTAATCACTCCCTTCCTTGCTACAAAACATCTACCTTTACATTTCCAACCCTCACAATCAGTCCTGATAACAATTATTCACTGTTGTATCACAAGAGATATATCCACATTTCATTTCATCAGCCCCGTCTAGACAGATTGAATACTATTCAGTGGCGATTCTACCTACCTCCACACCCTCTGGATCTAGGTTCTCTCTTGAAAGCCTGTAAGCCAGTCACTTCTTGCCTTTGTAACTACACACACACACACACACACACACACACACACACACTCCATTTTGGGTAGCCAATGTCCAAGTTGCCCATCCCTGTCCTTTTCATGTGTGGAGGGTGTGGGAATGATTCTTGCTGTAGACCTTTGTTCCCTCTTTTGAGCTACTGCATACATAGGTGTAGGTCAAGTTCATCAAATTGTATCAGATTATGCTTTTTTTCCTCTTCTTTCTTCTTCTAGTTGAGCTCTGATCATCCAGTCATTGAAGCCAGGTCAAGTGGGTATTATCTGCAAATGTGGGTGTTTGTGTGCATATACCCTTTCTTCCTATCAGCAGAATGCTTCACTCTCCACTCTAGTCCTCTGTGGCTATGTCACTGACTCTGGGCCAAAGAGTCCCCAAGTCTTGCCACACTGCTGGCCAACCAGGTCTCCACCAGGTTCACAAGAGTCTATTGAATGTTGTAGGGCTTAACTTGCACCTTCATTGCTGTTTTTCCTTCACTTTCCATGTCGGTGACAAACATGGTCACCAATCAGAGCATGTATTCCCATTGAGTCTTAGTCTTGGAAAGGGGTTTGCTCTGAGGGGACCTGACCACTTGCCTTGATGTCTCCTGGGCAAGCAACTTGCTTGTTCTTGTAGTAACAGTCGGTCTGCCTATATTGTTTTGTATTTTTCCTGTAGGTCTTTCTATCAAGAAATATCTTCTATTCTTCTAGCTGCTCCAGGCTGGTCTGCCCATCCTTTCAAGTGGAAATTTCCCACCTCTGAAGATTCTGGATATGGTTCAGGATTCCACCTATGGTCTTATGTAATGCAGAGGGTCCGCAGGAAGTCTCCTTCACTGGGCAAGTTATAGCCCCATTTTAGGTCTTCCAATCAGTTATAGGCAGAAGATGGACTTACAAGCTTTCTATGGTGATATTTCTGGCTATTCCTTCCTCTCCCCCTCAAGTGTCTATTTTATAATATAATGCAAGGAAAACCAATTTTCAAATGACAGCCAAGCATCTTAACATTATTTTCCCCCTTTTCCCCATTCCAACCATGTCTCAGTCCCTGTATCCCAGATCCCTGATGTTCCAAGTTTATACATACATCATTATTTACCTCTGTCCCACTTAGCCCATGCAAACCTGCCTAATTGTTGTCCCATACGCTTTGTTCTTCCATTCCCCACTTCCTTTTTGTATATTTCCCCCCTCCCCAGCACCCAAACTATCCTGTGTCTATTCCCTGCCCTGTGCTCCACCTTTCTGTCACTCCCCTCATCCAACCCCCCACATCCCAGCAACCAGCAAAGAATCCCGCCCACACCCCTTTAGTATGGGCTCTTTTTTCTTTGTGTTTTACAGTAGTGGTCCTATGCAGCATTTCTCCTTTGTGACTGACTAATTTCACTCAACATAATATCCTCAAGGTTCATCCATGATATGCGGTGGCTTGCAGCTTCATTGTTATTCTTCAGGGTAGTATAGTATTCCATTGTGTATATGTACCACAGTTTGTTTATACATTCTTCAGTTGATGGGCACTTTGGCTGTCTCCATCTTTTTGCTATTGTAAATAGTGTTGCTATGTGCATTGGTGGACATATATCTTCTCTTGTTATGGCTTGTATTTCTTGTGGGTAAATACCAAGTAGAGGAATTGCTGGCTCCTAAGGTATTTCTATTCCAACCTTCTGAGGAAGTGCCAAATTGCTGCCCAGAGAGGTTGGACAAGTTTGCAGTCCCACCAGCAATGCAGGAGCATCCCAATCTCTCCACATCCCCACCAGCATTTATTGCCCTCTACTTTTTTGTTCTTTGCTGTTATTGCCGGTGTGAGATGATATCTCATTGTTGTTTTAATTTCCATCTAATAGCTGGTGATCATGAACATTTCTTCATATGTTTGTTGGCTTCCCGGATCTCTTCCTTGGTGAAGTATCTGTTCATGTCCTGTGTCCATTTTTCAATTGAGTTATTTGTCTTTTTCTTGTAGAGGTCTTGTAGTTTCCTATATATTTTAGAAATGAGTCCCTTATCTGATATGTCATTGCAAAAGATTTTTTCCCATTCTTTGGGTTCCCTTTTTACTCTTTTGGTGAAATCTTTTGATGCACATAAGTTTTTAATTTTTAGTATGTCCCACTCATCTATTTTGTCTACTTTTGTTTGTGTGGTTTTCAAAATGTTTTGTAGTCTGTGTATTCCCTGAATTAGTGCCCTCAAGTTTCCTGATATTTTCATTGATGGCCTTCATTATTCTGGGATACACATTTAGGTCTTTAATCCATGTTGAGTTGGTTTTTGTATAAGGTGTGAGGTGAAGGTCTTGTTCCAATGTTTTGCATATCGGTTTCCAGTTCTGCCAAAACCATGTGTTGAAGAGACTATCACCTCCCTGTGTGATATTTTTACACACTTTGTCAAAAATCAGTTGACTGTATAAAGGATGAGTTAATTTCTGGATTCTTTATCTATGTATCTTTCAGTGTACCAGTACCAAGCTGTTTTGACCACGGTAGCCATGTAGTAAGTTTTAAAGTCCGGGAGTGAGCGGCCTCCAACCTTATTCTTCTTCTTAAGCAATGCTTTTCTTATCCTGGGTCTCTTTCCTTTCCATATAAAGTTTGTAATTGTTTTTTCCATCTCTTTGAAGAATGATGTTGGAATATGGATTGGGATTGCATTATATATGTAAATTGCTTTGGGCAGTATTGATATTTTCACAATGTTAAGTCTTCCTATCCAGGAGCTTGGTACATTCTTCCATTTTTGTAAGTCTCTTTTGGTTTCTTGTAGTAGTGTTTTGTAGTTTTCTTTGTATAAATCCTTTGTTTCTCTGGTTACATTTATTTCTAGATATTTCATCCTTTGGGTGGCGTTTGTAAATGATATTGCTTTCCTAATGTCCTTTTCAACGCCTTGGAATGAACTTGAAGTTATTTCCACAGTTTATTCTCAGAAACCTAGCATAGTTCCCCTAAACTACCTATGAAACCAGGATTCATAACAGGAGTCCTTGTGCCCGACGGAACTAGTGAATTCCTGAAAGTGCATGCATAACTGTATTCGTATGTACAGGATTTTGCTGGAGAGTGGATTCATAATTTATCCTGGATGTTCAAAATATTCTATGACTCCAAAAAGCTTAAGAACCACTGTTACAAAACTTTACTCCTCATTTCCTTAGATTTCTTTCTTCTCCTTTTGTTCTTTACTGGGTAGAATTACATTTTTCAAAACTACAAAATCAATAGACATTCATTGTAGCAACGATTAACACAATTTTTAGAAAGAGAGGAAGAACCTTAAGTCTCCTGAACAAGAGAGAACTTTGACCCTTCTCATACACAACCTGTCTACCACAGTATCACACACACATGCACACATACATCCACACACTCAGTGATACCTGTGTTAGGGCTTTGATTTAGGTCTTTCCACACCTCTCTCTAATGAAAATAAATGCATACCCATTATGTAACATTGTATTAGAGATTCTATCTATCAGTTTAAAAAAAAATTGAACAATTTAACATAAAAATGTTTAGAAAACCAATGCTGTTGTTGTTGTTAAGTGCTATCAAGTTGTTTCTGACTTTTAACAACCCTGCATAGGGTTTCCAAGGAGCGGCTGGTGAGTTTGAACTGCCAATCTTGAGGTCCAGTGCTTATCCTACAGCTCCACACCAGGAAGACAAACAGGTGGCTCAAAAATACAACGTGAAGATTGGGGAAAGGTTTTCAACCTCAGTAAAATATCAAAATGGTTCACATTTCTTGCTTATCAGAATGACACATGGGCAGGCACAACATACATACATGAATACCCAGTCCCGGTGAGAGTTTAGACTCTCACTCCCTGCTGGTAGGCTTATGAATTGGTACATCCTTTTCTTTCTATCTTTTTTTCTCTTTGTGAAAGTATTCTGTTGGCTCTTTAAGTTTAAAAACTTAGATTAAGTGGCATCTCTCTCAACTTTATATCTCTTAGAATTATCAATCTTTGTCTTACTAAACACCTACTCTATACTTAGAAACTATTAAATTCTTCAAAGTTTTCTTTATTTTAAATATTTATTGTGCTCCCCCTTACCTTTTAAAATGCTAATTCTATATTGAGAATTTTTATTCCTTGTTTAAGGCTGCCTTATCTTCTATTGCTCCTATTTTATTTTTTATCTTTTGTAGTTCATACTTCAGTTCTTTTTTACTTTTGTTTCTGATTTTAAATCTACTTTAGCCAGCTTATTTTTAACTTCTTTTATTCTCTTTCTCTCTACTTTTTTCTTTGTTTTTAATAATTGTTGTTGTTGTCAACTTCTTTTACTCCCTTTCTCTCTACTTTTTTCTTTTCTTTTTAGTAAATTATTTAAATTGTTGTTGTTAAGTGCCATTTAGTCGCTTCTAACCCATAGCGACCCTGTATAAGGTTTCTGAGGAGCAGTTGGTGAGTTGAACCACCAACCTTGTAGTTCAAACCCACATTGCAGTCCAGCTCATTAGCCCACAGTGCCACATAATTAGGTACAGTCAAAAGTATGTTCTCCTTTAAGAAATCATCTCAGATGCCCTCAGGGCTCATTGTTTGCATGTAAGAATTGTTAGTAATCACCACATCAATAGTATTATGAAAACAGGATCTCAGGAGGTAATTTAACTTGTCCATGGTTGCACAGTTTATCATGCCTTGAAAATGTTTTGCTTAAATTATGATAGGCTAAAAAATACGTGGGTAGAGAGCTAGTTTACATGGAACTCTAGGGAAGTTCATTTCTGTAAACACTTGTTGAGTGTGAGGTAAGCTGAACTCTAGATTTTATTACACATTGTCAGTTAGGAGTCATTTAATCTGAAGTTTTTTCACTTATGCTATAAACACCCTGTTGAAAATGTTCTAAACAAGTAAATAAGTCATTGGGCAAGACCTAAGAAGTTTACCTGGAGTCCTGGTGTGGTGCTGTGGGTTAATTCACTGAACTGCAAAGTCAGTTTGAACCACAGGTTCTGAAGTTCAACCTCACCAGCCGCTCCTCGTAAATTTTATAAAGGGTCGCTGTGAGTCTGAAGCAACTCAGTGGCATCAGAAAGTTCACCTAAGCACTGAGCAAAATGAACTCAAAAGTCTGTTTGATTTATACTTTATATATAAATCATTTCTTAGGAACAAAGACCTGTACTTTGGAGGCACACCTACTTGAGGCTGAATCTTGACACTGCCCCTACTAGCAAGATCGGGCATACTGTAGTAGAGATGAATGGAGCTTGATAGAAGCTGGGCGCAAACGAATAACAGGAGGACTGAATCTTGAATTAGTCTTTAATGCAGGAACAAGGTGGTGATATGAGACAGAATCCCTTGTATTTTCCCTGAGGGGGATGATGCAAGTACAGGGCTGTATGGATGCCATGATGAAATGCAAGTATATAGTGACTGGGAAGAAGGACAGAGCCACCTAGAGGGAATGGAGCCCTTCTGTTTGATGCCACCACTTGCAGCTAGACACACCCAGGTAGATAAGAAGTAGACAGAGGTTGTGTCTGCTTGAATAGTGTCATCTCTTGCATAGACAGATTTAGAAGGACTTTGATTAATGAGCATTCATTCACTGTCATCCAATTCACACTTGCATATACCTACCTGCACACTTGTGCAGACTTATGAACACATCTATTCTTACATTGTCTCTCACTCTTTCATTCTCATTAAACTCTAAGTTCCTGGAGTCATCTGATTTCATTTCTTTGTGCTCAGATCTTACATTATGTCTGGCCAATTCCCACCAAACACACACACACACACACACCTCACTCTTTAGCTTTGTAACCTAGGCTAAGCTGACTTGTTATTTCTTTACTGAAAGATGGAGGAAATCATAGCTACCATAGGGTATTTGTGACATTAAATGAGACAAGGGATGATAGGTACTTGATAGGCAGGCAGTGCTGTGACTCTTTGGGCATGCGTGCCTTCTCCCACACACCCTTTATTGCAATTGGTGCCTATCCACACAAAGCCCACTCAGTTCTCAGAGACTTACTAAGTGGCTGGGTGCCAGGCACTGAAAACAAAGTGGCTTTCTAATTGCTGCTCTCGATCTTTCACACAGAACCTTTTCTAGTTGGAGAACTGAGACTCAAAAAAATGGGAACTAGCTTGCCCAACAATGCACAACTAGTGAATCACATGCCCAGATTCACATATAACTCCAGAAATAGAATGTTTTTCTCCATTCCTGGCTTTAGCCCTGAAGCCTAGATCTTATAATGGCTCAGAAGACAGCCCTTGTTGTTGTTGTTATTAGGTGCCATCGAGTTGGCACCAACTCATAGCGACCTTATGCACAGCAGAACAAAACAATGTCCAATCATGGGCCAACCTCACTACTGTTGCCACACTTGAGTCCATCGATGCTGCCACTTGGCCAATTCATCTTGTTGGGGGTCTTCCTCTTTTTCTCTGACCCTCCATCTTACCAAACATGATATCCTTCTCCAGTGACTGTTCCCTCCTGACAATATGTCCAAAGTATGAGAGTCGAAGTTTGGCCATCTTGGCCTCTAGGAGCACTCTGGCTGCACTTCTTCCAAAACAGATTTATTGGTTCTTTTGGCAGTCCATGGCACTTTTAGTATTCTCTTCCAGCACCATAATTCAAAGGTACCAATTCTTCTATGGTCGTCCTTATTCGCTGCCCAGCTTTCACATCCATATGAGGTTATTGAAAATACCATGGCTTGGGTCAGGCACACCTTAGTCTTCAAGTTGACACCTTTGCTCTTCTACACTTTAAAAAGTTCCTGTGCAGCAGATTTGCCTAATGCAATACGTCGTCTGATCTCTTGACTGCTGCTTCCATGAGTGTTGATAGTTAATCCAAGAAGAATGAAGTCCTTGACAACTTCAATCTTTTCTCCATTGATAAGAATGTTGTTTATTGGTCCAGTGGTAAGGATTTTTGTTTTCTTGCCATTGAGATGTAATCCATACCGAAGGCTGTGCTCTTTGATCTTCATCAGTAAATGTGGTTGTTAAGTGCCATCAAGTCGATTCCAACTCAGAGTGCCCTTGTGTACAGCAGAATAAAACACCCCCTGCTCCTGCACCATCCTGTGTTTGAGTCCATGGTGCTGCCACTGTGGCAATCCACCTCATTGGGGGTCTTCCTACTTTTTATTGACCCTCTACTTTACAAAGCAAGGAGCTCTGGTAGCGTAGTCGTTATAAAACGGGCTGCTAACCTCAGGGTCAGTAAGTAGTTCAAAACTACCAGCTGTTCCGTAGGAAGAATTTGAGGCTTTCTGCTCCCATAAAGATTTACAGCCTCAGAAACCCTGTACAAGGTCATTATGAGTCAAAACCAACTCCATGGCACATAACCACCACCACCACCTTACAAAGCATGATGTCCTTCTCCAAGGACTGGTCGCTTCTGATAACATGTCTAAAGTGTGTGAAATGAAGTCTCCCCACCTTGACTTCTAAGGAGCATTCTGGCTGTACTTCTTCCACCACATATTTGTGTGTTCTTTTGGCAGTCCATGGTATATGTAACTTTGCTCACCAACCCCATATTTAAAATACATTATTTCTTCCTTACTATTTAGTCATTGTTCAACTTTCACATACATTTGAGGTGATTCATATGTATCTTTCAAAAGAGTCTCTTTTCTTTTTAATACTTTCAAAATCTTTTGCAGCTGATTTGTCCAGTGTAATATGTCATTTGGTTTTCTGACTGCTGCTTCCATTAATTTTACATCTAAGTAAAATCAAATTTTTTACAACTTCAATCATTTTTCCATTTATCATAATGTTACTTATTGGTCCACTTATAAGGACTTTTATTTTATCTTGAGGTATGTTGTTGTTAAGTGTCGTCAACTCAATTCCAACTTACAGTGACCCTGTATAGGGTTTCTGAGGAGTGGCTGCTGAGTTTGAACTGCAGACCTTGTGCTTAGAAGTCCAGTGCTGATCCTATAGGACCATACCAGGAGTCCATATGTTTGATCTTCATAAGACAGCTCTTAGCTTTCCATTATCTAGTATAAATCAAGGAATGGAACTTCATCTTCTAGTTAAACACATACCCTGATATATTAAGAACTTGTTTTCTATACCAGGTTTAAAATAACCATAAGTCAGCCTTCTTTTATGGGTCCAATGTGCTGAAGTACCTCCCTCCTTCCACTTGTCTCTTGGACAGTTGAGGTGAGAAACCTTGCTTATTTACAGTTATACCCTCAGTGACTTATTCTAGGGACATGCAATGGGTGCCCACTCAATTCATGCTTATTGGATATATTACTGAGCATTTCAGACAGAAATTTCTAATCCTGCCGTGAATTGAATTTTAATCTAATGGAGAGGAGGAAGAGAAAAGAGACTGAGAAAAATACTCCCATCAGACAACAAGTCAAACATTTTAAAGGAGGGCAGGTTACAGTAATCAGTGTTTAAAGTCCGTATTTTCTAAAGTGGGAAACTAAGGCCCATCGAGGCAAAAGGGTTGGCTCTATAGCAACAGAAATAGTGGTACACTACTGAATGACTATTTCTTCTTTGTCGGAGGCACTTGTATGCACAAACACAAACAAAATTACTCTTAATGCAAGACTTTGAAACTACTTACCCATTCCTTTTACTTCTGGATACATAGACATGTGCATATTCAACTGTGACTAACTATTTTTCAGCTTGTGGAGAAATATGGGAACATGTGTAGCCTGAGTTTTGGAGACATAAAGGCTGTTATTGTTACTGGATTGCCCTTAATCAGAGAAGTCCTCACCCACAGCGACCATAGCATTTTGAACCGCCCCATAACGCCTATGCGAGAGCATGCCTTTAAAAAAAATGGTAAGTTTCTTTTCTACTGTTAAGATTTTTGTTCGATGTTGTTCTAAGCTGTTAAAGGTGTCTTTGTGACTATAATTCTCCAACACTCCCAGAGACAAGGCACACTGTAAATTTCATGCCATGAAAGGACCTGGATGTTCATGTTTCTCAATTGAAGGCATCCACTCGGAGGATTTGGCACTGTTAGTCAGGGACTTGGGAGAAGCTGCATGTCCTGCAGAAACGCATGCTGGACAGTCTGGTACTCAAGTGGACACATCATCCCTCTGTGAGAGCAGAGGAAGAGGAAACACATCCTCTCATTCTGCCTTCTCATTCCAAACTTCTTCCCTTCAGAAGAGATGTGGAACTACTGCTTTTGCTGCTCATCTACTTCCTTCTTCCTGCTTCAAGTTTCTTATGATTAATCATTAAGGTCATGGCAGACTTCCATTCTATTACAACTTCAAGACATGTTAGAACAGGCTAGCATGGATATTTTAAATTATTACTAAATAAACCTAAACATTTAAAAATTGAAGTGAAAAGTCAACTCTGTTCTATTCTATTCTATTAAAGGACCATTTTCTTTTCTAGTGTTTTCCAATTCCTCTTTAAAATATTTCATCTGTTCAAAGTATTTATTAATTACCTGTCATGTGAAGCCCTGAGCTCAAGGTATATAACTGTGAGTCGAATAGATAAAATCCATGCCCTTATATAGTGTACATACGACAAAGCACCAATTAGTCCTAATTGAAAGTCCAGTGTGTTATGAAGATGAGAGCAGAATACACTTATTAAGGGTTCTTATGTGTTACTATAGGAAAATGTTGCTGTTGTTGTTAAGTGCTGTGGAGTTGGTTCTGATGCAGAGCAACCCTGTTTAGGATTTATCAGTTTGAATCACTGATCTTGAAGTTCAAACTAACTTTGCAGTCCAGTGCATTATCCTAACGTGCCACTGCTGGACTGCTATCAGCAACATCAGCAGTTCAAACCCACCAGCCACTCCTCAGAAACCGTATACAGGGTCATGATGAGAAGGAACTGACTTGATACCATTTAACATCACAATTTAATATATTTATTTAAGAAAAGATAATATAAGACAAGATCATTTAATAAGGTAAGGAAAAAGGAGAAGAACTCAGGCAAAAGGAATAACATATGAACTCTCTGAGAAGGACTGTGAGCTTAAGGAACTGACAGGTGGGTAATGTGGTCAGAGCACAGAGATTAAATAGAGTTAAAGGTATGAGCTAAAGCTGCTGGGCTTGGGTAGGTATTATTCATAAAGGATTTTGGTATTTATTCTAGGAGCAACAAAGTTGTGAGATGAATTTTAGTAGAGAAGGGACTCATCATATATCAGTATGCCTTTTTTTTTTTTCTGCTCTCTAATTTTTTTTTTTTAAGTTTTTATTGGGAATTACGTGGGTTTACATGGGAAAACATTAGTGCTACACTCATCCTATCGTATTTCATTTCATTGCAATCATTACAATCCCCTCCATACATCATCAAATAACCAAAGGGCACCCCCCACATGCCCGCCTCTGGGCATCAGCACACAGCCCCTCTCCCTTCCTGAGTCCAGTGTCCCCAGCCGCTCCATCTGTCCACGTCATCATCTCTGTCTCCATCCCTGCCCTACTGCCTCTGTAGGTAGGGTCCCACTCTCTGTTCTTCACACTTGATGGTCCCAAGCACATTCGCTCCTGGGCTGCAAAATCAATCACTCTCCTCCTTTTGTCAAAAAACATCTACCTCTACATTTCCGACCCTCACAGTCAGTCCCGATGGAAACTATGCACTATTATACCACAAGAGTCTTATCCCCATTTCCTTTCTCCAGCCTGGTCCCAACAGACTGGAAATAATTCAGTGGATATTCTACTATCCCTGCCCCATCTGTAACTACGCTCCCTCTTGAAAGCTTGTAAGCTAGTCACTTCTTGCCTTTCTACGCCACCTCTCCCCCACCATTTTGGGTAGCCTTAGTTGCCCATCCCTGTCAACCCTGTGTACCGAGGGGGTGGGAGTGATCCTTGCTGTAAAGATATGTTCCCCTTTTTGAGCAACTATATCCATGTTGTTGTTGTCAGGTGCCATCGAGTTAGAACCGACTCATAGCGACCCCATGCACAGCAGAACAAAACAGTGTCGGATCCTGGGCCAACCTCACTACTGCTGCCACACTTGAGTCCATCAATGCTGCCACTTAGCCAATCCATCTCGTTGGGGGTCTTCCTCTTTTTCTCTGACCCTCCATCTTACCAA
>NW_006408566.1:17691730-17693014 GCF_000296735.1 Chrysochloris asiatica
CTTTGTGTTATCCAGCAGGAACCTTAGACTCTCTTCAGATTTTTTTATCCTTTTTTCTGCTTGCTCTTTTATCTTAGCAGTATTGAGAGATTTATCTTCCAGCTCGTTGGGTCTGACTTCCATCTCTTCAGTTCTGCTCCTTTCCCTTTCAGTGTATTGTCCATTTCTGATATTTTATTATTAATCATCTGAACCTCTTTTTGCAGATTTTGAATTGTTTCCAATGCTGTATTAATCGTGTTTGATTGCTCTTGTAGTATTCCCGACTTTTTCCTTATTTCCCTCCACCACTTCTCAGAGCATTTGGATTTGTTTCAATATCATTCTTCTGAATTCCTTCTCAGGTAAATCCAAAACCTACTCTTCCTCTTCTGGAAAGCCTTTGACTATCTCCAGATCATTTTTCGCAGTTACTCTTTTCTGGTTTGGGGCATATTTTGAGATCTTTTATTGTGTCTTCTTGGTTATTTCCAGTAGTTATTTGGTTTTTTATGCTTAAATAGAGATGTTTGTGGCTCTGTTATTAAGTTTGCTGTGTGTCTGCTGGTGGATATGATCAAGAGATCATAAGCATTTTTTGCATGTAATGCAAAATGCATGTAATCTAAACATTTTTGCATGTAATGCTTAGCACCTGATATTAGCTCTTGTCTCAATGGCGGACTATTATCAGGGATGCATGTAGCTTGGCATTATGGCCATGATTGCTGTTTCTTTTTAGGTAATGTAGGAGAAAAAGCTCCCCCCTCCAAGAAAAATGTGTGATCAAAAGGACCAAAAGCAGAAGCAATATAAAAGCAAACACAAAAACCACTACTTTGAAACAAAAATACGACTGTAGCCGACTGGCCAGTCACCTTACTACATAGGCAGTGTGTGTGCACCATAGACACCTCCAGCAATGGGTGAAGGTGTCCACTTGCTAGTCACCAACACAGAGGTGCGCAGATAGATGTTTAGAAGTTAATGGGAGAAAGATTGTCTACTATTTTTGTCTCTGAAGGTCAGTTAGGTATCTGTGTGTGCACAGTGTAATTCTTAAAATAGTTGTGTCCTTTTATGCTGGGGTTTCACAGATTGTTCCTATTGTTTGTCTGTCATGCCAAACCTGTTTTTTTCTTGCTAGATAGGCAGCAGTAAAGGGCTCGCACAAGTTGACTTTAGGGCTGGGACCCAGAGGCAGAAGTCATAAGCAGCAGCCGAAGAATTTGCCTGTGTCACCGATGGGGCTTTTTCTTTCTGTGCCATGGGGAAACAGTGGGCTCAATGCTGGACTTTTTTGGG
>NW_006408566.1:17694691-17696740 GCF_000296735.1 Chrysochloris asiatica
GAGTCCAGCCATCATATTGGAGGTGAGTTAATGTTTGACCAAATATAGCAGGCAAGTTTTTAAGTTGATAATTTTGAATGAACCATGAATAAATTTTGGCAGAAAAAAGTTTCCCTACCCCCGCTATACAGGATTGCTATGAGTCGGAACCTATATAACAGTACTTAACAACAAACAAGTTACTCTGCAGGAGAAAGATTGGTCTTTGGATATCCTCTAAAAGTTTAGTCTTAGATTTTAGGTCACTAAGAGTTGGAATCAACTCGATGGCAGTGATTTTAGAGTGGGTTTATCACATGATGGTATTTAGAATTTTAGGAATTGATGAGAATTTCCAAAGATAGAATATAGGGTAAGAAGAGAAGAGGTTTTTGACCTAATCTTAAAAAAGCTCCATCATTTCTCAATTTGATAAAAGATGAGCCAGCCAAAAATAAAGGAAGCTACTACCAGAAATTGAAAGGAAAATCTGGAGAGCATGATGGCCAGACAACCATTGGAAGATATTTTTAAGATGTCTCAAGTACTCCTGGTGTGGCACTGTAGCATCAGTTGTTGTTGTTGTTAAGTGCTGTGGAATCGATTCTGACTCATAGAGACCCTGTATAGGGTTTCTGAAGAGCAGCCAGTGAGCTTGAACCGCCAACCTTGCAGTTCAAACTGCTTTGCAGTCTGGCGCATTAACCCACAGCACCACACCAGTATTGGACTGCAAAGCACAATGTCACCAGCTTCTCCTTGGAAACCCTAGACAGGGTCATTAGGAATCAGAGCCAATTCAACAGCACTTTGCAGCAACAACAATGCTGCTTAAAAATCAAGAAAGGTGAAGTTGAAAGTATCATTGGATTTGACAAGAAAGGAAATCCATGCCATTGGATTCAGGGCATAGTAGAGGCCAAAGCCAGATATCAAAAGGAGTAGAGGCAGGCTCTGAAAGTGAAAAACACAAATGAGTATAGCATTAACCACCTGTAGTACCAAACAATCTGTTGAGAACACTGAGAGTTTCTTCCTTCTTTATTTATTCTACTCTTCTTCCTACATAGAAAACTCCTACTCGTTTGAGTGGTTCATTCCTTCATCCTTTAAAACCTAGTTTAAACTGTTGTTGTTATTGTTAGGTGCTATCAAGTGGTTCCAATGTAAAGCAACTCTATGTACGACAGAACGAGACACTGTCCAGTCCTGCATAATCCTCACAGTGATTATTATGATTGAGCTCATTTGTGCTGCCAGTGTGTCATTCCACCTCAATGGGGACCTTCCTTTTTTTCACTGACACTCCATTTTACCAAGCTTCATGTCCTTCTTCAGGGACTGGTCCCTCCTGTTAACATGTCCAAAGGATGAGAGATGAAGTCTTACCTTCCTTGTTTCTAAGGGGCATTCTAATTGTACTTCTTCCAACACAGATTTGTTTGTTTTTCTGGCAGTCCATTTGATATTCTTTGCCAACACCATAATTCAAATGCATCAATTCTTCTATTATCTTCCATATTTGTTTTTCAACTTTCACATGCAAATAAGGTGATTGAAAGTATTATGACTTGGGTCAAGTGAACCATACTCCCCATACTGGTATCTTTGCTCTTGAACGCTTTGAAGAGGTCTTTTGCAGTAGATTTTCCTAATGCAATATGCAGTTTGATTTCTTGATTGCTGTTTCCATGAGTGTTGATAGTACATCCAAGCAAAATGAAGTTTTTGACAACTTCAATATAATCTCAATTCATCATGATATTTATTGGTCCAGTGGTAAGGATTTTTGATTTCTTTACATTGAGGTGTGATTCATACTGAAGGCTGTAGTCTTTGATCTTCATCAGTAATTCTTTTAAGTCCTCTTCATTTTCAGTAAGTAAGGTTGTATCATCTGCATACAGCAGGATGCTGATAATTCTTCCTCCAATTCTGATGCCACATTCTTCATCATATAGTCCAGTTTTTCAGATTATTTGCTCAACATACAGATTGCATACAGATTGAATAAGTATGGTGAAAGGATACAACCTTGATTCCCACCTTTCCTAATTTTAAATCATTTAG
>NW_006408566.1:17698295-17703303 GCF_000296735.1 Chrysochloris asiatica
ACCTATAAAGGGGTTCCAAGGAGTGGCTAGTGAGTTTGAACTTCTGATCTTGGAGTTTAGACCAACTTTGCAGTCCAGTGCATTATCCTGCAGTGCTGCTCCAGAACTCCAAGACTAAGGTTAAGGCTAGAAGAGGCATATTAAACAATTCACTGTACCATACTCTTATTTATTATATGTTCACATTATGGAATCAGAATAGCATAATATGGGTTTTCTTTTTCCCAGGATTGATCTTTTCAAATGGCCAGGAATGGAAGGAGCAAAGAAGATTTGTCCTGACAACACTAAGAAATTTTGGTTTAGGAAAGAAGAGCTTAGAAGAACGGATTCAGGAGGAGGCCTACTACCTCAGTGAGGCAATAGAGGAGATGAAAGGTGAGACTTTAATAGGACAAGGGCTAGAGTTTATGGATCATTCATTCATTGAACAGATACTTCACTGTCTACATTCCTTTCGTATGCATGGCACTGTGCTAGACACTAAAGCTGTAAGAGTGAACAAATAACCATGTCTCTTATCCTCGCAGAATTCATTGCAAGGGGACAGGCATTAAACATATTACTGAATTTAAATCCTAGCCAGAAATTTGACTCCACAAGCATTGTTTGAGTGCTTGCTATATATATAGCAGATCCTGTGCAGGGCATTGTGGCTAGCGTTTCATGTATGTTATATTATGTAAAGTAGTGTTTCCTTAGACAACAGAAACAAACCAATCTGAAGGCTCCATCTCTTCCTCACTGCTCCAGGGCAGCCTTTTGACCCTCACTTCAAGATCAACAATGCTGTTTCTAATATCATATGCTCCATTACCTTTGGGGAGCGCTTTGAATACAAGGATGATCAGTTTCAGGAGCTGCTGAAGTTGGTGGATGAAGTCACATATCTGGAAGCTACAAAGTGGTGCCAGGTCAGTAAAAGTCTTTTCTAAATTTAACGAAAAGCCATCAAATGAGTGAGTGTAAGGAGTGAAACAATTGGATTAAACTGTTAATCACTGGCAACCCTATAGGAAATAGACTAGGACTGGGATTAATATTAGAATCAGTAAAACTGTTTGAGACTGTTCTAGCATCCAGGTAAGATCTAATGGCAGTTTGCACTAAGTAATGTGAACCGAGGCAAGCACTTGGAGTGCTGAAAAGTGGTTTGAGGCCAGACATATTTTGGATGTTGCCGTTGTTAGGTACCATCGAGTCAGTAACCACTCATAGTGATCCTGTACACAACTGAATGAAACACTGTCAGCTCCTGGAACAAACTTACAAGTGTTGCTATTTTGAGCCAACTGATACTGCCACTGTGCCAATCCATCTCATTGGGGGTGTTCCTTTTTCAGAGTGATAAGAGAAAAAGAGAAGTTCAGAATGACTTCAAGGTTTAAGTGTAAGCAAATAAAAGACAGAGAGATGAAAGGGAAGATTGTTTTTTGTTGTCTTAAAAATGCTGTCTCCATGACTGTTTTGTTTTTTTTCAACTAGGTTTACAATATGATTCCATCGATAATGAAATACCTTCCTGGACCTCACCAAAAACTCTTTGCAGGTTGGGAGAAACTGAAATTGTTTGTTTCTCATATGATTGAAAAACACAGGACAGATTGGGATCCTGCCAAACCGAGAGACTTTATTGACGCTTACCTCAAGGAAATGACAAAGGTGAGAAACTCAGAGCTGTTTCCTAAGCTTTGTTTTTTTTATAGCAAATGGGAGTGTACTTGTTTCCTGTTGTTTTCTATATTTCGTTGTCTGCTGTAATAAATTATTATAAATGTGGTGGCTTAAAACAACATAACCACATTCTCTTCTAGCTCTGAAGGTCAAATGTCTAAAATCACTTTCACTAGACAAAACTTCAAGGGTCAGTAGAGCTAGCTCCTTCTAGATGTTCTGGGAAGGTTTTGTTACCTTGCTTTTCCAGCTTTTAGAAACAACCTTCATTCCTGGATTCATTTCCCTTACTTCAACGTCAACAGCATAGCTTCTTCTCTGACCTTTGACTTCTGCTTCCTTCTGACCTTTTTCATCACTCTTGTACCGCTGTCCATTGTAACTTTGGACCTATGTGGGTAATTTAGTATACTAGCCTCATCTGTCTTTTCTCTAATCCCAAACTCATTGCCTTTGAGTGGACCCCCACTCATAGTGACCCTTTAGGACAGAGTAACATTGCTTCACAGATTTCCAAGACTGCAATCTTTACAGAAGCAGACTGCCACATCTTTCTCCTGCGGAGCTGATGGTGGGTTTGAACTTCCAGCCTTTTGGTTAGAAGTCTAGCACTTAAACACTATACCTCCAGGGCTCCTTCCCCTTTCTAAATGGCAACAGAGTCACAAAGTATGGTGCTGTAGGATCAGCACTGCATTGCAAATCACAAGGTTGTCAGTTCAAATCTACCAGGTGTTCCTTGGAAATCCTACACAGGATGCTATGAGTCTGAACTGACTCAATGACATCTTTGAAATTCATTATGCAGCCTACCACAGAGGAGTAAAAACAGGGGCACAGGTAGCGTAGTGGTTATGAGTCGGGCTGTGAACCACAAGGTCAACAGTTCGAAATTACCAGCTGCTCCACAGGAGAAAGATAAGGCTTTCTGCTCCCATAAAGATTTACAGCCTTGGAAACCCTGTACAGAGTCGCTATGAGTCAGAGCCAACTCCACGACACATAACAACAACAACAATTACAAGCGTATTGAAGGAGTCTTGCTTTTGCAGTGGGTTAAGCATTAAGTTGCTAAACTGCTAACAGTTACACTGGCAGTTTAGAACCACCAGCCAGCCACTCCTCAGGAGGAAAATGAGGCAGTCTGCTCCCAAAAAGATTGACAGTCTCTGAAATCCTAAAGATCAGTTGTTCCTTGTCCTGTAGGATTGCTGAATCAGAAGCAACTCAACAGCAGTGAGTTTATTACAGAGTATAGAAGTAGCACTAACTCAGGATTGATGATGCAATTAGAAATAAAGATAGGGGTCTAATAATAATTGTCTTCAGGTGATAGGAATACCTAAATCTGCCCTACCCCTACCCTCTACCCATATCTAAAGGAGCTGTACACAAAAGGAAATAAGAAATTGTGAATGAAAGCACTGCTTTAGTAATAGATGGGCTGTGCCCAATTATCTGTGAAGCCCTAGTACCACAATGCTTAAGCACTTGGCTGGTAACTAAAAAGTCAGAGGTTTAGACTCACCAGCAGCTCCTCAGGAGAAAACTGTGGTAGTCTGCTTCCATAGAGACTAAGGTCTTGGAAACCCTATGAAGCATTTCTACTCTGCCATTTAGGATCACTCTGAGTCAGAACCAATTCTGCAGCAATGGGCTCGGTTTTTTGGTGCTGAATTACATATTTCTATCAGTCCCCGTATCAGAGCACAATTGAAGTTGAATTGGACTTCATAGTTTAGTCCCAGGGCCTAGGTCAGACTTTTTCTTCCACCTAGCAGTTTGAACCTACCAGGTACTCTGCAGGAGAAACATGAGGCTTTCTGCTCCCGTAAAGGTTTACAGCCTGTTGAGGGTTGCTGTGGGTCGGAACCAATGCGACGCCACTTAACAACAACAACAACAACCAACACCTATATCATCTACTTAACTTTATAGAAAAGAAGCAGGAAGAAGGCCAAATTAGAGATACAGCTTTGGGCACTTAATGTATATGCCACTGAATCAGTGCTTTGATTTTTTCGGACTTCATATTAATGGTTGCTCTTCTGGGAGTGGACAGATGAGTAGATTTCCTTCCATCTCCTGCTTTATCTCTCACCTTCTTGGCATAGCATTAACAGAGACTTTTTCTTTTTTCTTAAAGAAAGAGACTACTAATCAGTGTTCAGGTATGGGACTACACATTAAGAGAAATGTCGACAAATGGAATGATCGAGAGGGAGATGATAGCATCATGAGGAATGGTTGATGGAATTAGAGAAGTTCCCTTAGAAAGAAAAGAAGCTTGGGGAGATATGAGAATTATTGTATAAAAGGGGAGTTGAGTTGACGTTTTCTGATAACAGTAAAACACATGTTGATTGTTTGCTGCGTTCCTGTTGCATCCTAGGCAATGGACATGACTTCAGAAGTTCTGTCCATTTTACAGAACAGGAAACAAGCACTGAGGATTAAGTAGACTGGCCTAAATCAGACAGCTAGTGAGGATGTGGCTGGTATTGGAACTCAAGTCTGTCTTTTTCACCTTTCATTCTTTCTCAACTATACTAATACTTCCTTCCCATATTATTTGTTGTTGTTGTTAAGTGCCATCCAACTCATAGTGACCCTCTAGGGTTTCTGAAGAACGGCTGGTGGGTTTGTACCACTGACCTTGTGGTTCAAACCGACCTTGAGGTCCAGTGCTTTATCTTACAGGGCCACACCAAGACTCCTCCCAAATTATAGGCGCAATAAAATAATTATATTGATTTTCATCTGCTGACATGCTAGAAAGTCCTAGATAACTTCAAGCATTTGGAACAGGATGATGCTAATGATAGTGCCACAATATCCTATGTCTCCTGAAGAAACCCAAGAGAAGATCATTTCTCCTAAAGACCTTTCTTTGCAAATTCCTTTCTCAGATGACATAACCCTGTGTTTTGTGCTAACTATGAATTCTCTGAAGAAATCGATAAACCTTGTTCTTTCTAGTATACAGGCAATACCACTTCAAGTTTCCATGAAGAAAACCTCGTCTGCAGCACCCTGGACCTCTTCTTTGCTGGAACAGAGACAACTTCTACAACTCTGCGCTGGGCTCTGCTTTATCTGACCATGTACCCAGAAATCCAAGGTGAGCATGTGGTTGAATGTGAATGTTGTTGTTGTAAGGTGCCATCGAGTCAGAACTGACTCATAGCGACCCCATGCACAGCAGAACGAAACAATGTCCGATCCTGAGCCAACCTCACTACCACTGCCACACTTGAGTCCATCAATGCTGCCACCTGGCCAGTCCAGCTTGTTGGGGGTCTTCCTCTTTTTCTTTGGCCCTCCACCTTACCCA
>NW_006408566.1:17704805-17710105 GCF_000296735.1 Chrysochloris asiatica
GCTTTAATTTTTTCTTCAGTTCCCCCAGCTTGAGAAATGCTGACCGTGTTCTTCCTTTTTGGTTTTCTGATTTCAAATATTTGCATATTTTATTATAATATTTAACTTTATCTTCTCGATCTGATCTTTGAAATTTTCTGTTCAGCTCTTGGACTTCCTCATTTCTTCCATTTACTTTAGCATCTCTACACTGGAGAGTAAGTTTCAGAGTCTCTTCTGACATCCATTTTGACCTCTTCCTTCTTTCTTGTCTTCTTAATGACTTTTTGCTTTCTTCGCATATGATGTTCTTGATGTCATCCCACAACTTTTCTGGTCTTCAGTATTTAGTGTTTAATGTATAAAAACTGTTCTTCAGATGATCTCTAAATTTAGGTGGGATAAATTCAAGGTCGTATTTTGGCTTTCGTGGACTTGTTTTCATTTTCTTCAGTTTCAGTGTGAATTTGCATATGAGTAATTGATGGTCTGTTCTGCAGTTTGCCCATGGCCTTGTTTTCATTGATGATATGATATGATGATATGAATGTGAATAGACCATCATAATCAAAGGTCTCTTAGAACATACTGTCCTGGAGTTGGGACCAGAAGATAGCAAGATAGAATGAAAAGGTATGTGGAGCAGTCATGTGATAGACCCACGAACTAGCACATCCTTTCATTTTTCTGTCTGGGATTGTGATTGGTCCTGGGAATGCAAATACAACAGGGGTTCCTTCCCTCAAGAAACTGAGACTAAAGTGGGGAAAACTAGACTCTCAGTAAAGTCAGTTAACACTGTTAAATTTCACGGAACAGTGATATTCTTTTTTTTTTTTAGAAAGAAGACATTTATTCAGCATCATGATGAGACTATTACATTTAGTAATCAACAGCATGGGTGCGGGAAAAACAAACTCTACATTAAAACCTTTTGTTGGAATGCTTTACACTTTCCACAGAACGGAAACTAAATAACCTGTTATACGATTAGTCACAAATACAGTCATCAAGATTTTCTTTTTGCCCATACACATGAGTATTGTCTAAAACGTGTCTCTTTGTAGCAGCTAGGCCCTGCCACCCCTGTGTTTGGCTGAGTTCACAAATCTGTTGTAACCTGTCGCTCCCCTGTCACTTCTCTGGCTTTCCTCTCCTGCTAAGCTTTGTTTCCTGGCAATCCTGAAAACCCTTTGCCACTCCCATAGCTACTGCTGCTGCATGAACCGCCATAACCACCTTGGTTTCGTGCTTTGGCAAAATATTGACCTCCACCACCATAAGGGCCAGAGCTTCTGCCTCCAAAATGTCCTCCCTTCATGGGTCCAAAATGTGAAGATTGATTGTTGTAATTGTCAAAATCATTGTAGCTTCCACCACTTCCAAAATTGCTCCCTCTCATTACTAAATCCATTATAACCATCCCCACTGCCTCCATATCCACCACCACCTCGGCTGCCACCAAAGCCACCTCGTCCACTGAAGTTTCCCCACGACCAAAGTTGTAATTCCCACCAAAACCACCTCCACGGCCACCACCAAAGTTTCCAGAACCACTTCGACCTCTCTGACTGCAGGAGGCACTGGCCATCTCTTGCTTTGACAGGGCTTTCCTTACTTCACAGTTGTGGCCATTCACAGTATGGTCCTTCTGGATAACAATCTTATCTACAGAGTCATGGTCATCAAAGGTTACAAAAGCAAAGCCCCTCTTCTTGTCACTGCTTCAGTCTGTCATGATTTCAATCACTTCAATCTTCCCATACTGCTCAAAATAATCTCTTAGGTGATGCTCTTCGGTGTCTTCTTTAATGCCACCAATGAAAATCTTTTTCACAGTTAAGTGGGCAACTGTTCTTTGAGAGTCTTCTCGTGAAATGGCCCTCTTTGGTTCCACCACACTTCCGTACACCTTGTGTGGCCTTGCATTCATGGCTGCATCCACCTCTTCCACAGTAGAGGAAGTGACCAACCCAAAGCCTCTGGAGCACTTGGTGTTTGGATCTCTCATCACCACACAGTCCATGAGCATCCCGCATTGCTCAGAAAGGCTCCTCATGCTATCACCTGTTATTTAGAAGCTCAGTCCTCTGATGAAGAGTTTCTGCAGCTGTTCAGGCTCTCTAGGAGACTCTGACTTAGACATGACAGCAGTACGAAAAACAAAAACAAACAAACAAACAAAAAATGCATCATCTGCATTGTCCACAAGCAGAAGAGTGATACTCTTTTCTTTTTACATTTTTATTGTAAGGTTTACATGGGAGAACATCAGCTTCACACTCATCGTATCATATTTCATTTCTTTGCAATGATGACAATCCCCTCCTTGCATCATCATAACTCCAAAGATTACACCACACAGCAACCCCCCTTCGGCTGCCAGCACACAGCCCTTCTCCCGCCCTGAGTCCAGGGTCCCCAGCTGCTCCATCTGTCTACATCATCTTGTCTGTCTCCCCCTGGTATCCCTGCCTCTCTGGTAGGGTCCCTCTCTCCACTCCTCTCAACTGATGGTCCCAGGGACCTCCGCTCCTGGGCTGCAAAATCAATTACTCTACTCCTTTTGTCGAAAAACATCTACCTCTATATTTCCTAGGCTCACAGTCAGACATGATGGCAATTATTCACTATTGTACCAAAAGAGTCTTATCCCCATTTCCTTTCGTCAGCCCGGTCCCAACGGATTGGAAATCATTCAGTTATATTTCTACCCTCTCCTGCTCCATCTGGAACTAGGCTCCCTCTTGAAAGCTTGTAAGCTAGTCACTTCTTGCTTCTACAGACCCCCATCCCATTTTGGGTAGCCAATTTCTATGTTGCCCATCACTGTCAACCCTGTGTATAGGGTTGGGAGTGATCCTCACTGTAAAGATTTGTTCCCTTTTTTGAGCTACTACATCCATAAGTCCACCACTTGTCTGTCAGTTTTTCATACTGTGATGGCTTGTGAGTTGCTGTGGTTCTGAAACTTGTGCCACCAGTATTTTAAATACCAGCAAGGCCACCCATGCTAGACATGTTTCAGATGAGCTTCCAGACAAAGACAAAGTAGGAAGCAGGAGTGACGAACTACTTCCAAATATTTAGTCACTGAAAACCTTATGAATAGCAGAAAAACACTGTCAGATACAATGCTAGGAAAAGAGCCCCTCAGATTGTAAGGCACTCAAAATCCTACTGGGGAAGAACTGCCTCCTCAAAGTAGAGTTGACCATGATGACACAAATGGAGTTAAGCCCATGGGAGAAAAGCCCGCGGGACCTTCATTTGCTGATGTGGCACAACTCAAAATGAAGAGAAACAGCTATAAACGTCCTTTGAAAATCAGAACATGGAATGTACAAAATATGAATCTGGAAAAATTGGAAGTTGTCAAAAATTAAATGGAACACATAAATATTGATATCTTAGGCATTAGTGAGCTGAAATGGACTGGAATGGGTCATTTGGAATCTGATGAACACATGGTTCACTATGCAGGAAATGACACATTAAAGAGGAACAGAGCTGCATTCATTGTCAAAAAGAACATATCCAGATCAGTCATGAGGTACGATGCTGTTTGTGATAGGATAATATCCATGCGCCTACAGGGAAGGCCAGTTAATACCACTATTATTCAAATGTACGCACCAACCACTAAAGCCAGTGTAGATGAAATAGAATTCTACCAACTTCTTCAATCTGAAATTGATCAAACATTCAATCAAGATGTATTGATCATTACTGGTGGTTGGAATGCAAAAGTTGGGAGCAAAAGGGAAGGGTCAGTAGTTGGAAAACATGGCCTTGGTGACTAGAAATGATGCTGGAGAACGCATGATAGAATTCTGCAAAATCAATGATTTCTTCATTTCAAATATCTTCTTTAGACAGCATAAGAGATGACTATACACATGGACCTCACCAGAAGGATTACCTGTAAATCAAATTGACTCCATCTGTCAAAAGAGACGACAGAAAAGCTCCATATTATCAGTCAAAACAAGGCCAGGGCAGACTGTGGAACAGACCATCAATTACTCATATGCAAATTCAAAATGAAGCTGAAGAAAATGAAAACAAGTCCACGAAAGCCAAAATATGACCTTTAATATATCCCACCTGAATTTAGAGATCATCTAAAGAACAGATGTGATGCATTAAACACTAAAGACTGAAGACCAGAAGAGTTGTGAGATGACATCAAGAACACCATACATGAAGAAAGCAAAAAGTCATTAAGAAGACAAGAAAGAAGGAAGAGGTCAAAATGGATGTCAGAAGAGACACTGAAACTTGCTCTCCAGCGTAGAGATGCTAAAGCAAATGGAAGAAATGAGGAAGTACAAGAGCTAAACAGAATATTTCAAAGATCAGATCAAGAAGATAAAGCCAAATATTACAACAAAATGTGCAAAGATATGGAATCAGAAAACCAAAAAGGAAGAACATGCTCAGCATTTCTCAAGCTGGGAGAACTGAAGAAAAAATTCAAGCGTCAACTTTCTTTATTGAAAGATTCTCTTGACAAATTATTGAATGATGCAGAAAGCATCAAGAGAAGATGGACAGAATATACAGAGTCTCTGTACCAAAAGGAAATGGTTATTGGTCATCTGTTTCAAGAGGTAGCATATGATCAAGAGCCAATGATACTGAAGGAGGAAGTCCAGGGTGCATTGAAGGAATTGGTAAAGAATGAGGCACCAGGAATTGATAGAATAAAAATTGAAATCTTTCAAGAAAGTGAGGCGGCAAAGGAGGCACTCACTCATGCAAGAAATTTGGGAGACAACTATCTGGCAGACTGATTGGAAGAGATCCATGTTTATGCCCATTCAAAGAGAGGTGACTCAATGGAATGCGGAAATCATCAGACAATCTCTTTGATATCCCATATGAGTAAAGTTTTACTAAAGGTAATACAGAAGCAGCTGCAAGCATACATTGACAAAGAACTTCCAGAGCTTCAAGCCGGATTCCGAAGAGGCTGTGGAATGAGGGATATCATTGCTGATGTCCAATAGATGTTGGCTGAAAGCAGAAAACATCAGAAAGATGTTTCCCGGTGCTTTATTGATTATGCAAAGGCTTTCAATTGTGTGGATCATGACAAACCTTGGACAACATTACCAAGTATGAGTATTCCTGAACACTTGATTGTGCTCATGAGGAATCTATACGTGGACCAAGAAGCAGTTGTTCGAACAGAGCATGGGAACACTAAATGGGTTAAAATTAAGAATGGTGTGCAACAAGGATGTATTCCTTCACCTTACTTATTCAACCAGTATGCTGAGCAAATAATACGAGAAGCTGGGTTCTATGAAGAAAAA
>NW_006408566.1:17711157-17712623 GCF_000296735.1 Chrysochloris asiatica
ATCTAGCCATCAAAGCCTTGTCAAGTGGGTACAATCTGCAAGTATGGGTGTTCTTGTGCATCTCCCCTTACTTCATATCAGCTGGACTCTTCACTCTTCACTCTAGTCCTCTGTGGCCATGTCAGTGCCTCTGGGTCCAGGAGTCCCCAGGTCTTGCCATACAGCTGGCCTTCTAGGTCTCCACCCGGGTTCACAGGGGTCTGTTGAATGTGGTCGGGCTTAGCTCACAACTTCATTGCTGTTTTTTCCTCCTCTTCCCTTATCAGTGACCATCGTGGTCACCATCCAGTCTGCATGCCTGCTCATGTGTTCCCCTTGAGTCTCAGTCTTAGAAGGGGGTTTGCTCTGAGGGGTCCCCACCACTTGCCTTGATTGCTCTTGGGCAAACAGCTTACTTGTTCTTGTAGTAATCAATCAGACCGCCATTATTTTTTCAGACGTTTCCTTCCAGTCTTTCTTTCCCAAAGTATCTTCTGTTCTTATAGATACTGCACGCTGGTCTACTCGTCCTTTTCAGTGGAAATTTCCTACCTCAGTCAGTTCTGGATAGGTTTTTGGATTTCACCTTGTGCAGTGGTCTTGTGCAGTGTAAAGGCTCCACAGGAAGCCTCTTTGACTGGGCAACTTCTAGCCCCCTTTAAGGTATTCCAATCAGTTATAGGCTGAAGATGGACTTACAAGCTTTCTGTAGTGATGATTCTGGCTATTCCTTTCACACACACCCCACCAAGTGTCTGTTTTATAATAGGTAAGCAAGGGAAACCAACATTCAAAAGACAGCCAAGCATCTTAACACTGTTTCCCTATTTTACCTCTTCAAACCGTGCCTCAATCCCTGTATCCCAGAGTCCTGTTGTTTCAAGGTTGTGCATACATCATCATTTACCTGTCCCAGTTAGCCCATGTGAACCTGCTTAACTGTTCTCCCATCAGCCTTGTTCTCCCATTCGCATCCCATTCTTGTGTATTGCCCTTGCTGCCCTCCCCCTGCACGCAAGCTATCCTGTGTCTATTCCTTACCCTGTGCTCTATATTCCCTTCCCTCCCTCCCCTCCTCTTGTCCCATACATCCTGGTGATCAGCAAATATATATAATTTTTTCCCTTTTAGTGTGTGTTCTTCTTCTTACTCTTCTACAATAATGCTCCTATGCAGTATTTCTCCTTTTGTGACTGACTAATTTCACTCAGTATAATGTCCTAAGCTTCAACCATGTTATGCGGTAGCTTGCAGTTTCCTTGTTGTTCTTCAAGGTAGCATAGTATTACATTATGTGTATGTACCACAGTTTGTTTATCCATTCTTCGATTGATGGGCACTTAGGCTGTCTCCATCTTTTTGCTATTGTAAATAGTGCTGCTGTGAACATTGGTGTGCATGTATCTACTTGTTTTATGGCTCATATTTCTTGTGGGTAAATATCAAGTAGAGGAATTTCTTGATCATAAGGTATTTCTATTTCCAAC
>NW_006408566.1:17713002-17720494 GCF_000296735.1 Chrysochloris asiatica
TTCTGGTGAAGTCTTTTGATGCACATAAGTTTTTAATTTTTAGTATGTCCCAATCATCTATTTTGTCTACTTTTGTTTGTGTAATTTTGCGAATGTTTGGTAATCTGTGTATTCCCTGTATTACAGTGCTCTAATGTGTCCCTATTTTTTCATTGATGACTTTCATAATTTTAGGATTCACATTTAGGTCTTTATTCCATGCTGAGTTGGGTTTTGTATAGGGCCTGAGAGGTAAAGGCCTTGTTTCAATCTTTGCATATCACATACCAGCTTTGCCAGCACCATCTGTTAAAGAGACTGTCTCCTCCCCATGCAATATTCCTATGCACTTTGTTGAAAATCAATTGGCTGTATGTGGATGGGTTAATTTCTGGATACTGAATTCTGTTCCATTGATCTATGTATGTTTCATTGTACCAGTACCAGGCTGTTTTGACCACCATAGCCATGTAATAAATTTGAAATTGGGGAGTGAGAGGCCACCAACCTTGTTCTTCTTCTTAAGCAGTGCTTTGCTAGAAGAGTGATATTCTTCTTGAGAATCTAGTCTTTTAAATCATGAGCTGCCATCACCCTTGGATCATGCCCAGCCTCCTCAGTCTGGTGTATGATGTGCCCTTCTCGGCCAGTTTCAATACCACCCACTCTGCATGCTGGCCTCACTAAATCACATGTCATTGTTTCCATTACACTGTCCTTATTATGCCATGTTCATGCGTGCTGCTTCCTCTACCAAGGATGTTCTTCCCCAGTGTTGTGACAAATCACCAGCTATTCTTGAGAATCTGATCAAATACTTTCTTTTTTTATGATATGTCTTCAAGGAAATTACTAGTATATTCTTTCTTTAGCGACAAAGGAAACAAATGTCTCTTCCTTTAAGGGAATGTGTGAGGTGTTAAACATCACTTCTATACACAATCTCTGGGTCAGAACTTAGTCACATAGTCAAGTTGCAAAGTTATCTTGGAAATGTATTCTTTATCTGGGCAACCAGGTAAGAACTTTACTTACTATAGAAGAAGAGGAGAACAGATGTTGGGGGACAGCTAGCAGTGTCTATCATTTATTGGATGGTCACTTAAATCAATTCATTCAATTCTCAAAATATCTTAAGATGAATGTAGTCATCAGTATTCCCAGTCATCAGAAGAGGAAACTGGGGCTCAGAAAGTTGAACTTGTAACATGAATGTTGTAGTACAAGAGTTTGAACCACATTTATTTTGCACCAGGATCCCCTCTCCATTCTTACCTCTTTGAAAACTCGAGTCTGTAGAGCCTGTACTGATCTTAGTAGCCACAGTGACAAACTCAATCATACCAACAGTCAGGAAGATGGCAAAGGAGCTGCCCATGTTTCTGACTTTACCTATAAAGTCACCATAAGTCAGAACCATCTCAATGACAACTGACAACAACAACAACAATAACAACATTAGCCATTTTGACCATGGATATTCTATTCCTTAGCCTAAGCAGACTCAAAGAAAGCTATGGAGTTGAACATTTTCTAAATAAGCCGCATGAAGGATTAAGAATCATCTTATTTGTTGGTAACATGATAGTTCATTAAAATACAGCAGATGAAATCTTGAAGCTCACCCCTACATCTTTGGAAGAAAGCATAAGCGTTTTAAAATAATAGCGTCTTCTCTACTTTTCCAGAGAAAGTACAAGCTGAGATTGACAGAGTCATCGGCCAGTCACAGCAGCCCAGCACAGCCCACAGAGAGCACATGCCCTACACCCATGCCGTCATCCATGAGGTGCTGAGAATGGGCAACATCATCCCCTTGAATGTGCCCAGGGAAGTGGCATTCAACACTACTGTGGCTGGATACTGCCTGCCAAAGGTAACCAGCGACCCTCAGTCTTAGGATTTCAAGTCCATCTTTTTAGGTAGTAAAAATTTGAACTTGAAAAGTGATTCATATTCATAGCCTAAGGAATCATTCAAATGGGAAGAGAAAGATATATTCTACCCGATATGAGGGTCTTCGAAAAGTTGATGAAAAAAAAATGGAATGTTTCCCTGAACTTTTTGAAGCCTTTTGTATAGACTGTACTCACTGTACATATGGAGCATGTAAACAATGATACAGGTCTGTGATTTGCTTCAAAACAGCGCAGCAAGGGATGAAGGGGAGGATAGAGAAGATGAAAAATTGTCAAAGTGTGGACAGTGAAGGGTGCATGGGAATGCAGTATACTCTTTTTCCCTTGTGTTTGAAATGTTCAAAATACATAACAATGTATTTTGAAATATATAAAAATATTTCCAGTTGTTGGCCCAACTTCTCCATCCCCAGTTAATAATAAAATCTCAATGTTATTAATAGGATCCACCCTCGTCCACAAAGCCACTGTGCTTCACTAAGCCAATCAGAGTCATCCCAATTCTCCTTGCCAGTGATGGCCTTAGGAATGCACACATGGTTTATTTCTGACCAATGAGACATGTGGGAGGTGGGATTTTGAAGTATGTTTGGAATAAATTTTCATACTGCTGAAATAGGAAGCAGTCCCTCCCTCCCCCCTCCTTTTTTTTTTTCTTCTAAATCTTGTAGTATCTTGTAGGAAAGGAAAAACCTTAGCAGTCGCTTTGTGACCCTAAGGAGCTAGGCAGAGACAGAATTGCCAGAGAGGAAAGTTCAAAGCAACCCTGGTTCTCGAGGCTGTTGTTGCTGAGTTACTGAAATAATCAGCCTGAAGCTTCCTCATTTAAGGGATAGTTAAGTGAGAAAACAATCAATTAAACAGTTGAGTTAGGGCTCCCTGTTACTCACAGTTGAAGTCATCCTACTTGACTGAAAATAACTTTTTAATCAATAAAGAAAAGAATAAATGAAAATCCCCAAGCTCTGTGAGAGTCCTTAGATAGTCTAAGCAGGATCATTTGTAAAGTCAGTATTATAACTCCATGCAAGAGATGGAATTTATATTATATAAAGGGAGCTTAGGCAATCATGTGGGGAAAATGGAACATAAAGATAACATCATTTTTCCACAAATTTTTAAACTCTCCTTTGTACTTTTTTTTTTTAATTATAGGCTTTAAAACATTAGTACAACTAGGTCGGTGTTAAATACAGGTTTAGGGGAGAAACAGGGGATTCCATGGCCAAACAAGTTTAGGGAATGACTTACTTCCTTTTGCTACAGAATTTCTCAGCAGTTTTTGTTGCTACAGGATTTCTCAAGAGTTTTCACCGTACTAATTGCATCGGTGTGGTGCTATAGGATAAGCATTTTTAACCACAAGGTCAAACCTACCAGCTGCTCCTCAGAAAGCCTGTACAGGGTCGCTATGAGTTGGAACCTTCTTGACAGGACCTAACAACAACAGTTTGCATTGGATGGCAGGGGTGGTTTAGTGGTAAGATTGTCATCTTTTATGCGAGAGACCTGGATTCAACTTCTGAACACTGTGCCTCAGTCAGCTACTACCTGTCTGTTGTTGTTTTTGTTGTTAAGTGCTGTCAAGTCAATTCCAACCCATAGCGACCCTGTGTAGGGTTTCCAAGGAGCAGCTGCTGAGTATGAACCACCGACCTTGCAGTTCAAACGACTTTGCAGTCTGACGCATTAGCCCGCAGCACCACACCAGGACTCCTGGTGGAAGTCAAAATGTTGCTAGGCTGCTGAACAGGTGTCAGCAAAGTTTCCAGATTAGAAACATGAACCAGCAAGAAAGGCCTGGTGATTTATTTCTGAAAATAAGCCAATGAGAACCCGATGGATCTTAACAGCCAGGTCCTGCTGTGTAAGCAAGTCATCGTGCATTGGGGCAACTCCGTGGCAGGTAACAACAATAGTGTGATTTGTGAATTTTTGTTGGGATATAGCAGGCAGCAGTTTTCAGGCATATTTTGTCACAGAGCCCTTTCCTTCTTGATAGAACATCTGGCAGGACAAGACACTAGCCACATAATCTTGGGGTTATTGAATGTTAAAATGTGACTGGACATTTGAAAACACCATTAATGCTAGTGTTTCTAACATAATATCCCCATGAGTATTATCCACCTTTCATGTATTGACCCGTGATAGAGAACTTTTTATGACAAAGGGAACCCAACCCAGGTGTACGCAACATTAGTTATTAGAAAAGGCCAGCATTAATCGCACACTGATTGTGTACTGTGGACTACTGAGTTTCTTTCAGAAGGTCTCAGTCCTCAGTGTAACTTTTGTTAAATCCATTTTTTAAATTGAGAAATTGAAGCTTAAATACACTACGTACCTTTCCTAAGATCTCTCAGCTGCTAAGTGGCAAAGCTAGGATCCAGAATCAGTTCTGTCTGACTCCAAAGCTAGCCATCTCTTTTTTATGCTACACCATATTCCTTTTGCAAGAGTTGCTTTACTTTGACATGAAAGTTAGAGTCTCACTGTAATTTTCCTCAATTGTTGCTGTTGTTAACTGCCTCAGAGTCACTGTGACCCCATGCAGCCCTGTCCTTTGCCATCCCTGTGTCATCAAGCACAGACCACGATTGGGTGGTTCAAACTCACCAGCCACTCCTTGGAAACCTGACACTGGGTCATTATGAGTCAATTCAAAGACACTTAAAAACAGCAACAACAATTCAACAAATATTCATCCAGCGCCTGATGTACTGAGGTCTGGAAGAATACTCCTGAGCATGAAAACAATCATGGAAATGATTAGGCTAGAACATTAACAAACCTTGAAAATGCAAATGAGCTGGAGCCAGGAGTGGCTACTGGAGTTGTCAGAGAAGATTTCCAAAAGGAAGTGATATTTGCATTTAGGATTAAGAATGGCTTAAGGATAGTTTAGTGACAATCAGGGGGAAAGAGCATTCATGGTGTGTTGTGGCATCTTTTAAAAGCCTTGAAATCAGTGGCAGCACTGCCTATTGAGAACCTGAAAGAAGACCAACATAGTAGGAATCGAGGAAGGTGGCCCAGGTCAGATGATGGGTTTTTAACCTAAAAGTGATAGGAAGATACTGAAGGGTTGCAAACAAAGTAATTGTGGGTGGGTGAGTATTGTTAAGTGCCATAGAGTCAGTTCCAACCCACTGACTCATTTTCAGAAGTAGATCACCAAGCCTTTCTTCTAGTCTGTCCTAGTCCAGAAGTTCTGCTGAAAACTGTTCAGCATCGCAGTGATACGTAAATCACCACTGACAGACAGCTGGTGGCTATGCTTGAGGTGTATTCACTGAGCATTGAACTTAGGTCTCCTGCATGTTGTTGTTGTTAAGTGCCATCGAGTCAGGTCCGACTCATAGCAACCGTGTGTACAGGGTTTCTAAGAAGTGACTAGTGGGTTTGAACTGTTAACCTTTTGGTTAGCAGTCCAGTGCTTATCCTACAGCGCCACACCAGGCATCCCTCTAGAGAAGATACAGTCAACAGTCAATAGTAGCCAAATGTGTCTGGTAAAATTCTGGTTCTGCTCCATCCGTGTGGACTGTCCCATGGCAAAGAGCAGGGGCCTGGGGATTGGGCTCAGAAGACCATGCAGTTGGGTGATGGGGGGGAGTTTAGGGTTTATCAGAGTGTGGGAGCCCCAGGACTTCCACCCTGTATGTAAATGTGTTTTGTCTTTGCTGCCTGCCCCAGGGCACTATGGTCCTGACCAATCTGACTGCGCTACACAAGGATCCTGCAGAGTGGGCCACCCCTGACACTTTCAATCCGGAGCATTTTCTGGAGAATGGGCAGTTTAAGAAAAGGGAATCCTTCCTGCCTTTTTCATTAGGTAAGTTGCAATAAAGAGGAATGTGAAGACCCAAAGTCCCTCTTTCAGAAAATACACCCTGCCAGCCCAATCTCTTCCCAGTAAGCTTTTGCTTTCGTTGGAATGTCCCCAGATGGCCCACTCAACATGACTCCATCTTTGCCCAGTGTCAAAGTGAACATGTTGACCTTAAACTGCTCCTTATCTCCTGACCCCTCCGTTGCCTCTGATGGAGATTTTAACCACATTTTGTTCTGCCCATTGTGAGTGCTGGGGACAAAGAAACCTAGACCTAACTTCTTGCTCACAAAGAAGACTGAGTGTCTGCCATCTCTATAGGGTTTTTAAATGTCCCAAGTCCTTTTTAAGGGCCACCCACCTCATGCAGAACTAGAGCTGGATGAAAATAAGGAGAGAGGGAAGGGACAAGGCAGTAGTAACATCATGGGAATCCAGCAGTGAATGTAAATGTCATGGACCAAATGGAATCAGTGTCAACTCTATAAACACTCCCTGAATAGGGTAGTTTGCTTTTTAAAATTTTAAATTACCTTTTTAAAATCTACTGAATACATTTACAAGGTACACACATTAAAAGAGGTGACAATGAAAACTCTCATGTTTCCAAACCAGCCAGTTCTGAGTCTTTGTTTTTGTTGGGGGGAGGAGTGGTGCCAGCTGATTTTAATAGAAAAACATTGATCAAGAACTAGGGAGCTTTTAAAATTGCCCTTCTAAGCTCCTTGTCTTCAACTGGGTCAAAGAAAACTGCTTGACCAAAAACTGTTTGGAACGCATCACAGAAATCAAACACAGTGGTCTGTCGCTCTCGAACTGGTTAAAGCTCAATTAGAGAGATTTGATTGCTCTCAGTAGAATGGTGGACTTTGTGACAGAAATTGCAACATGTCCTTTTACTTGGCATTACAGGTTTTGCCTAAAGAACTTTTTGTATCAAATATAGCTGTGTGAGAGTGGAGGAGCTAGTCTACTGAACCAGAAGTAGTTTAAGATACTGTCATTTTTGCACATTTGAATACTTTGTAAGCTGGCTTTGTATAAACGTGTCCTCTGGTTTCCTATATGTTGTAAATATTAGACCATAATTTCATTATAAATAAATGTACAAATATTCTGGGGGAAAAAAGAACTAGGGAGCAGGGTTGGGATTACATTGAATGCTGGTCCTTAAAATCCCTGCCCATCTGTTTTTTTGGTTTTTTTGTTTTCTTTTCTTTTCTTTATGAAAATTTATGTTTATAGTTTCATGTTGGAAGACTCAACATATTAGCCAGGAATTTGTATAGGTTTATACATTCAAACCTTATCTGATCACAATAAGATTGTTTGTCTTTGTATATGAAAACATCCTTAGAGATATGGATGTAAACACTGTCTCTGATATACTCCATTTGTAATATATACAAAGAGGTTCTTTGAAAATGTAGATGATTTTAATCTGTTCATTCCCTAATGAAAAATTATATCCCAACACTTTCTTGCAGTGTTGTGAGAAAGGCTAATTGAAAATTAAATATTTCAATGTGTCTCTAGTACCTAAAAATACCTCTGAAATATTTTTACCTTGGGTCATCTATTTATATTTTCTGTGTGTTTGTTTTTGTTTTGCTTTGTTTTGTTTAATTGTGAATTGAGTCATAGTTTACATGGGAGAATATTGGTTTTATTTCATTGTTTCATCGTTTCATTCACAATCTCCTCTGTGCATCATCATTCAACAGTATTTGCTTCTATTCCCTCTGTTTTTGTTTTTTCT
>NW_006408566.1:17720594-17721750 GCF_000296735.1 Chrysochloris asiatica
AAACCACCAAAGGGCACATTCTGCAAGCCTGCCTCCTGGCCACCAGTTCTTAGTCCCTCTCTTCCCATGACTCTAGAGTCCTCAGCTACTCCTTCTCTCCATGTCCCCATCTCTGCCTCCGTCTCTGGTGTCACTGCTTCTCTGGATAGGGTCCTGCATTCCGTTTGTGCTTTTCTTCCTTAATAGTCCTAGGGTCCTCTGTTTCTGGACTGTAAGGTTAACTACTCACCCGTTTTTGTTACAAAACTTCTACATTTACAGTTGTGATAGTCCCAATTAGTCATGATAACACTCACTATTATATAAGAATCATAAGAATCTTATCCCCATCTCTTTTCACCAGATGTTATTTTATTTTTACTCAACTCATAGCATTGTAAATTTAATAACAAGAAATTCTTAGCATATTCCAGGTATGGAGTTAGATATGTCACATTATTTCATGGAATTCCCAATTCTTTAGTTCCATAAATACTTACTGATCTTCTAGCCCTGAAGATATGATAGAATAATAAAGAAAAATAAGCCTGCTGTCATATAGTATACATTATAGTGTAACCTTATAAGGATCAAATTACTATATCCTCCACAGAGATAGAAGAACTCTGTTATGCATTGGGCTACTTACCACAAGATGAACAGTTCAAATCCACCAGTCACTTTGCAACAGAAAGATGAGGCTTTCTGCTCCAATAAGGATTTACAGCTTCAGAAACCTTATACAGGGTCCCTATGAGTTGGAACCAAATGGACAGCTCTTGAAGTGCCTTCCAGTAGGTTCCAACTCATAGTGAACCTATATTCGGTTTCTGAAGAGCGGCTGGTGAGCTTGAAAGGAAACTGAGGCTTACAGGGGTTAAGTTGCAGCTAAAGCCATAAAAGTCATACTTGGCAGCATCAGGACTCAATGCTAACTAGGTAAATCAAATGCCAAAGCTTGTGCTCTCCTTGGCACTGTTAGGCCCCCTAGTGGCCTAATCTAGTAGGAGACCCCAAAAAGATCATCAGGACTCGAGTTCGATGCTAAAGCAAGAGGTTTATTTACCAACGCGCTGGGGTCCACCTTCACAGACTCCTAAAACCAGGAGACAAAGGTGAAATTTACCAACGCGCTGGGGTCCACCCTCACATTGTCAGGTGCCATCCAGCCGGAACC
>NW_006408566.1:17723036-17740856 GCF_000296735.1 Chrysochloris asiatica
AGGGGGTATAATTGCACAGCACTATAGATACAGTTTCTGATTCATTGACATTTGGCAAAGTATGAGATGTTACAGTTTAATTGGTCTTGGCATGAAGCAACCTTTTTAATCTATGAGCAGATGGGTTTTGGCAATTGCAAGTGTTTAGTGTTTAGGATATTGTCATTCGAAGGATTATTTTAATATTGAGGGCTAACTGATTGACCTTGTCTCTGGAGGGAACTAAAAACTGAGGCCTAGTCTATTTAAAATGCTTCTTGAAGCCTGACTAAAGTTTGGTCAAGTAGCTAGGCAAAATCAGTTAGGGCCTTACAGCACTGTCTCAAGACAATAATTCAATTCTACATGTTGTTTGTTAAGTAATATCGAGTCAGTTTGAATGCATAGCAACCCTGTATAGGGTTTCCAAGGAGCAGCTGGTATACAGGGTCACTATGAGTCAGAACCAACTTGATGGTATCCAAATGCAGTCTGTTTGGGCCACCTTGGACCTTCTCCACTAGCATAGGGGTTAGGATCCCAACACATACTTTAGGGAGACATAATCCAATCTATAGGGGCAAGGGAGAATGACTACAATTTTTTATGGGAAGATCTATGAAGTCACATTACAAAGGATGTGGATACAGGAATGGGGAACATTGGACTCAGCTTTTTTTTTTTTTTTTTGTACAATTAATTGGTTTCAACAATGTCTGACTGAGAAAAATGAAATTCAGAGAAGGTAAGTATTGTCCTGAGACTTCCCAGGAGAATGTAACAGGAAGGATGTTGTTGTTGTTTTTATGTGCCATGGAGTCAGTTCCGACTCATAGTGACCCTGTACAAGGTTTTCTAGGCTGTAAATCTTTATGGGAGCAGAAAGCCTCATCTTTCTACCGCGAAACAGCTGGTAGTTTCAAACTACTGACCTTGCGGTTCGCAGCCCAATTTGTAACCACTACACTACCAGTTGTTGTTGTTGTTGTTAAGTGCCATCGAGTCAGTTCCGACCCATAGCTACACTACCAGAGTACCAGTTAAATCATACAGGAAGTAGAAACATGAAAAATCCATTAAGTTAACAAAATGTCTACACAACTGGCTTTTTGTTTTTGCTGTTTTTTTCAACATGCTTCCTACTTTGACAGAAAGTTGCTTTTCATCACTCTTGTTCTAGCTCTTTCTAAAAACGGCCTTCCTGAAGGCTTAAGGTATTTATTCTTCCTTTTTTTGGAAAAGATGACCTGGTGTAGAATTATCACAAGCGCATAGTCAGGACAGATTGCAGATATTATTACACATTCATATTTTCTCTTCCTCATTTAAATCCTTCCAAAGGACTTAAATCCAAAGGAAGGATTTAAATGAGGAAAAGATAATATGATCCACCTAAACAACAGACAAGACCTAGTTTCTCATTTCTCACACAAAATGATTAAATCATCGGAGATAAGGTTGGAAAAAGCTTTGCCTAAAACCTAGGTCAACTCTCTCATTTTCCTAATGGGTAACTGACCTGGCTGGTTAATGATAGCCAGTTAGCCAAAGCGCCAGGAAGAATGTCCAAGTTTCCTTTAATCTAGTCCAATACTTTGAAACCAAATAGTCCTCACATTCATGCTTTTAAAAGAAAATAAACAGACCTGCCATCTCACTGAGATCCTTGGCAAACTACATAAGATATTTAGGAGAGAAATTATTTCATTTATTTGACAAATAATAAAAGTTTATCTCTAGAAAATGAATGATTTACTTTCAACCACACGCTGGTTACTAATGGTAACAGTATTGTAATCCTAGCTCCTGACTCTCTAGGCTCAGTTTGTCACAATATTTGTATTCTTCTAGAAGGATCTCAGGCATTTACAATACATTGATTCAGCACTACTTTAACAAATTTGCTAATTATTCTATTTGTGATGAGTAAAGAGATAAAGATGAGGGAAACACAGATGAATTAGACACACAGTTGGGAGAAACAAACACAAAAGAATAATGGCAAAATTGTGAAGCACATTTACATTTATGAATACTTTTGTATGCATCACCTAATTTTATTTCTTCTACAGGCCTTTATTGCAGAGGATAAAATAAAGATATAAAGTTGATCTAATAATATTTAATTACACAGGAAAACAACATAGTAGCAACAGCAGTATATAGAATTAACTAAACCCAAACCAAACACATGGTCACTGAGTTGATTCCAACACACAGCGACTCAGTAGAGCAGAACTGTCCCATGAGATTTCCAAGACCCCCATCTTTACAGGGACAGACAAACACCTGTTTCTCCCATGGAGCCACGAACATCAGTTATTTTGTATTGAGGGCTCATCTTACGCCAGCATCATTTTATCTTAACTTATTGCAGATGCAATTGTCCTATTTTGAAAAAAGATCACATTCTTGACTTTTAAGGGGATACAGATTTGGGGGAACACTATTACCAAGTAGAAATGCCTTGCACTTTAGAATCCCAGTTCTGACATTTACTTGTTTATACCTTTGGAGAGTTTCCTTTCAAGGACTGAAAATTTTCACATAGAATTTTATTGTTTTGTTGTCTGCTTTTGTCACTACTGTTTGTTAATTTTTAAAAACCTTTAGGCTAGATATGCACTACCTAGATCAACCCAGGTCTCCTATAATGGCACCTTCACTCTTGTGCTTCCTGGGCCCGACCCTAGAAGGCATTTGGATTTGTTATCTGAACTTACTTTCTGTGCCTTTCTTTACCCAGGTGGTTGTCAGACTTAAATGAGCCACTGTATAAGAAGCCATGGGGACAAGGAGGTTTTTCTTCTGTTTAGGATTGGAGGGCAGGAGAAGATTTCAGTCCCTGCCAGGCATGTGCCAGGCACATCTTCTACCTGGGAAGATAATTCAACGTTATGTTCTTGCCTTTCAGGAAAACGGGTTTGCCTTGGAGAACAGTTGGCCAGATCTGAGATGTTTATTTTCTTCACCTCCCTTATGCAAAAATTTACCTTCAGGCCCCCAGCCAATGAAAAACTGAGCCTGAAGTTCAGAACAGGCCTCACCATTTCTCCAGTCAGCTACCGCATCTGTGCTATTCCTCGGGCCTGATGCTGCTGGGCCTGAGCACACTGGGAGGTGGAGAGAGAGATGCAAGCAGGAACATGGAATGGATTCTGAAGACAATTAGGCCTGCTCAGAAGTGAGGGGACAGAACAGAAGTGGCTCTAAGGAAAAATAAAAGGAACTGGACTCAAAGGAAACTGAGTCCAAATCCCCGCTCTGCCTTCTCTGTGTAGTCTTAGATCATTTACATTCTAAATAATTTGCCTTTTCTTCCCTGAAGAGAATTGCTATAAAAAACAAAGGAAATAACGGATGTAAAATGGTTTGCAAGCCATAAAACGTATCAATAAAAACCATGTGGCGATCATGTGTGACTTCTGTTGGATTCACAGGAGGGAAGAGAATCAAATTCAGTATCAGCCCAAGGCCGCTTCCTATGAAGCAGAGGTCAGACATGCCTCAACCCTACAATCCTCTTAACCTTATTCTGACACCAACCATTCCTCACACAGCACTCTCTGCTTCACATCTCAGTTTGACAATCCATTGCAATAGCCACACAGAACTCATAACAATACTCATGATTATGGGGTTTATTAGGGAAGGGACCAGGGTACAATTCAAGACCAAAACCAGCTCAAGACACAGCAGTTCTCTGTCGAGGTCCTATGTTGGGGTCTAGCCTCGACAAGGAAGTGTGGGTGTCACGAAGAAGGGAGATCTGGCGGCAAAAGCGATAGAGAAAGAGAGAGACAAAATACATACAAAAAAGACAGACACATAGATATGATGCAAGCTGGCAGGTAGACAATATGCAAACATATTGCCTAGCATTGCACAGCATTGCATGCAGAACTCACTCTACCTCAGCCTTTTATTCTCTTTTTTAGGGAGGGATTTGTTACAAAGGAAGGATATAATTCACAAAGGGAGGATGTAATTCACAAAGGGAGGATGTGATTAAGACAGGATAGTGGAACTGAAATGTGATTAATCATTCAAAACAGGATATAATGATTCACAGGAACAACTTTTAAAATATTTTCATAATTTTTCTTAACAACTAACATTTTTATTTTTACAGGAAAAAGGTTCAATCAAGCTGTTATATATTAACTTTTAGGCTTAAATGATCTAGAGCAGCGACATGCGGTTTCTTAAGGATACTTAACATAAAGCAAGGTTCCTGAAAGGAGCCAAGCTGTCTCTGTACACTTTGCAAACTTTTGTTTGTGAGCAAGATCTCAGGCACCGGGCTTCATTTATCTATATCTAAAATGCTACATTGTTCTTAATTATCACATTCCTAGGAGCTCTGGTAGCGTAGTGGTTACGAATCGGGCTGCGAACCTTAAGGTCAGCAGTTTGAAACTACCAGCCGCTCCTCGGGAGAAAGATGAGGCTTTCTACTCCCGTAAGGATTTACACCCTCGGAAACCCTGTACAGGGTCGCTATGGGTCGGAACCGACTCGACGGCACTTAACAACACAACAACATATACTTTCAGGAGGAAGGAGAGCATCTGGATTAAACTGATTATATTCAAAGGCGGTTTAATGGGGCTGCCACTATTATCCTCTAATCCAACATTCCCAGAATTTACCATTCCACTTTATTTACAAACCTTGGGTAGTTTTTCTCTAAAAACCTTTTCTCATATTCCCAATATACCTGTTCTTTGTCTTTCTGAATTATCTGAGGAAACTTTTACTGCCTCGGCTCTAAAAAGGGTTTCAAACCCATTATTGTCCATGGATATTAAACATAACTGAATAATCAAATAAGGAGCAGTTCTGATATTCATCCCAGGTGGCTATCGCTTGTTTCTCAGAAAGATTTGTTCCCAGGACTCCACGCACTGCCAACACAGTGAAGGCATTAAGAGAGGCATTGTAAAAGAAACCATTTTCCAAGAAGCTACAATTACCGGAGTTAGAAGCATAGAATGAACAAAATTAGGACCAAAGAAAATTATACAGAGGTAGCCAACCAGTGAGTTCGCAAAAACCAATGAACCCGGGACGTCAGGAGGTCACTTTCTTTGACCCTCAGGGTCCATGGCTCGCTATCCTGAGGAGGACCTTGGAATTGGATTTTTGTCCATGTCACAGGGCCACTGATCAACCCAGGGTCTGCGTATGCTGTCCCCAGCAGTTTTCCACTCAGGGACACTTCTTGTCCGCCATACTATAGGCGTGCCTCAGTCTTCTGTTTGGTGTCTCAACCATGTGGCCCCTCAGCCTCTGCCCTGCTCAGACAAGTGTTACCAAGCTCCTTTAGTCAGTCTGCAAATGTCCGAAGGGCACACAGCTTTACTCAGTCCATGGGCCTAGATGCCTACAGCTGCTCCATATTGCCCCCTGTGCTACAGCCTCTGTGGTTGCTGCTTTTCTGGGTAGAGATCTCAGACTCCATTCATGCTCTTTTTTCATGATGGCCCTGGGATCATTTGTTCCTGCCTATGAAATGGCTCTTTTTAAACATAACGGTATGGCAAAACGAGCCAATCCCAGCCTTAGAGTGTTATACACCTTATTTGCATGGCCCCACCCAATCACTTGGTGGGAATTAAGAAGACTTTGGATAGAAAAGCTATATCAAGTAAATTCAAGGTACCACAACATCATAAAAGTTCTAGCTATGATCTGCCTCCCACTTCCTTAGACTTTCATTAGCTTCTGACCTACTGGTATAGCTCAGTTCATTCACAATGGTGCAAAATGGTTGAGAACAGTTAAAAGTTGGACCCTGAGACAACCACAGACCTATCACTGTGTGACATTGTGTATGATTTGAAGTCCCTGGGTGGTGCCTATGGTTAATACACTCAGCTACTTACTGAAAGGTGAGAAGTTCAAAGTACCAGTCCACACAGAAGGACCTAAGAAAAAAGCCCTGTTGATCTGTCCCCAATGAATTAGCCATTGAAAGCCCAGGGAAGCACATTTCTACCCTCACACATGGTACATATATTCAATATTCTTTGCCGCCACCATAATTTAAGTGTGTCAGCTCTCTTCAGATTTCCTTTTTTGTCTAGCTTTTGTATGCATGCGAGGAAAATGAAAATACCATGGCTAGGGGCAGGTGGACCTTAATCGTTATGGTGAAATTTAACACTTTAAAGTGGTCTTTTGCAGCAGATTTATTGGTCCTTTTATTTCTTGACTGAGGGTTTCATGGGCATTGTTTGTGGATCCAAGTAAAATGAAATCCTTGACAAAGTTAATATTCTCTCCATTCATAATGTTATAAGGTTGCTCATTGGTCCAAATGTGAGGATTTTTGTTTGCTTTCTTTCTTCAATCCACAGTGAAGGTTGGAATTGTTGATCTTCATCCATAAGTGCTTCAAGTCCTTTTTGCTTTCAGCAAACATTTGCAAGATCTGAGTCATCTGCATTTTGAAGATTGTTAATGAGTCTTTCTCCAATCTTGATGTCACTGTCTTCTTCACATAGTACAGCTTCTTACACTATTTGCTCAGAATACAGATGGAAAAGTATGAAAAGATACAACCCTGATGCACACCTTTCCTGATTTTAAACCATTCAGAACCCCCTTGTTCTGTTTGAACCACTGCCTTTTGGTCTATGTACTTGTTCCTCATGTGCACAGACAGATAAGGATTCCGAAGTTCCCATTCTTCACAATGTCATTCATAATTTGTTATGATCCACATAGTCAAATGCTTTTGGATAGTCAATGAATCACAACTTAACACCTATCTAGTATTCTCTGCTTTCAACCAAGATCCATCTGATATCAGCAGTGATATCCTTAGTTCCACGTCCTCTTCTAAATCCAGATTGAATTTCTGTTGCTTGCCAATTGTAAAAAAGGTGGGTGAGTGTACTTTTTGGGGTGGTGGCAGTTGAGTGTCATCTAACCTCCTCTGGCTACTCCCAAGAAGGAAGGAGACTCAAACTCCACATTAGCCCATGGCTGATTTCTATAAGGCTGAGGTCAGACATGCCTCCATTGCCAACCTTCCTTATCAATTCTTCCAACCAATCCTTCCAAATCAGTCTCTACTTCTCAGCTGTATTCAATAATTCATTGAAACTGCCACACAGAACTCAGAGACAATACTTATGATTAAGGGGTTTATTTGAGATGTTAATAGGTTACAATTTAGGATCAGAAATTCTCAGAACACAGTCCTTCAATCAGGACAGCCTCTTCCTAGTCATGGCCACAAATAGACCTTTTCTGGCCTCTTCCCTGCTTGGACATTGTTACAAAGCTCTTTTGGTGCTGGTGATAAGTGCCCAAAGGGCATGCCATTCCACTACAAACCCCATCCCAAAGCTGTAGCTCCATGGTTCAGAAAACTTATCCTGACCCCATCAGTTAAATGCCTAGAGGCACCCTACTCCATAAGTGAGCCCCCTGCACAAATGTACTCTGTTTTATTTACTCCATGAGCTGGGAAGCCCATCACTCTGTCTTTTTTGCTCTAGCTCATGGTTCTTGCTGCTGCTCCTCTGACACTCCTCCAATGTCACAGATTTCCATCACTGGGCCAAGGAGGTTCAATGCACAGGGATCTCAGGGTCCAAAGAACACACTCTACTTTGGGCTCTTCTTTCTTGATGGTAGTGACATAAAAAATTTAATGGTCACTTCACAGTTGAATTATATAATCCTATCAGTATCTTCTCCCACTTTCTGTTACTCAGACTCACTGATGTGGGGACGGGGAACTGTTTGATGAGAGTTACAAAGACAATGGATAGAAGAGACATAGATAGTAATTCACTGCACTGAACCTGTTGATGTACTACTACAACTACTTTTTAATTATCATCAGTAAAATTTTAATTGTGTGTGATATTGATACTGTTTGATAATTTCCTCATTTTGTTGGACAATCTTTCTTTGGAATGGGTATCCAGTCAGTTGGCCAGATATTTGTCTAATTGTGAATTAGAATTGGATCCATTTCTTGGTACTCATTAATTCCTGAAGACTTGTTTTACACCTATAATTTCAGTGCACCTTGGATCTCTTCTTTCAATGCTGTTCTTGATCATATACTACCTCTTGAAATGGATGACTGTTTGACTAATTATTTTTGGTATAGTGACCTCTGTATTCCTTCCATCTTCTTTTGATGCTTCATGCAGCATTCAATATTTTGTCCATTGTTATTGTTGTTAAGTGCCCTAGAGTCAGTTCTGACTCATAGCAACCCTATATAGGGTTTCTGAGGAGCAGCTGGTGGGCTTGAACTGCTGATCTTGTGGTTCATAGTCCAGTGTTGATCCTTTACTTATATGGGATATCAAATATATTGTCCAATGATTTCCACATTCCATTGGGTCACCTTTATTTGGAATGGTCACAAATACAGATCTCTTCCAATCTGTTAGCCAGATAGTTGTCTTCCAAATTTTTTGGCATAGATGAGTGAGTGCCTCCTGTGTTGCCTCACTTTCTTGAAAGATTTAAATTTGTATTCCATCAATTCCTGGTGCCTTGTTCTTTGCCAATTCCTTCAGTGCACCTTGGACTTCTTCCATTAGTATCTTTGGCTCTTGATCACATGTTACCTCTTGAAATGATTGAACATCAACCTTTTGATTCAAATTATTTCCTATTATCCAAATTTACACACCAACCACTAAAGCCAGTGAGGATGAAAAAATAGAAGAATTCTACCAACTTCTTCAATCTGTAATGGATCAAACATGCAATTAAGATGTATTGATCATTACTGGTGATTGCTTCAATCTGTAATGGATCAAACATGCAATTAAGATGTATTGATCATTACTGGTGATTGGAATACAAAGGTTGGGAGCAAAGAGGAAGGAGCAGTAGTTGGAAAATGTGGCCTTGGTGATAGAAATGATGCTAGAGATTGCATGATTGAATTCTACAAAACCAATGATTTGTTCATTTCAAATACCGTCTTTAGACAGCATAAGAGACGACTATACACATGGACCTCACCAGATAGAACACATAGAAATCAAATTGACTACATCTGTGGAAAGAGAAGATTGAAAAGCTCCATATCATCAGTCAAAACAAGGCCAGGGGCAGATTGTGGAACGGATCATCAATTGCTCATATGCAAATTCAAATTGAAGCTGAAGAAAATGAAAACACATTCAAGAGAGTCAAAATATGACCTTGTATATATCCCAACTGAATTTAGAGATCATCTGAAGAACAGATTTGATAGATTAAACACTAAAGACCAAAGACCATAAGAGTTGTGGGATGACATAAAAAACATCATACAGGAAGAAAGCAAGGTTATTAAGAAGACAAGCAAGAAAGAAAAGATAAAAATGGATGTCAGAAGAGACACTGAAACTTGCTCTCCCAGCATAGAGATGCTAAAGCAAATGGAAGAAATGAGGAGGTACAAGAGCTGAACAGAAAATTTCAAAGGTCAGCTTGAGAAGACAAGGTCAAATATTACAATGAAATGTGCAAAGATCTGGAGTCAGAAAACTAAAAGGGAAGAACATGCTCAGCATTTCTCAAGCTGGGGAAACTGAAGAAAAAATCAAGCCTCGACTTTTATTATTAAAGGATTCTCTGAGCAAATTATTGAATGATGCAGAAAGCATCAAGAGAAGATGGAATACACAGAGTCACTGTACCAAAAGGAAACATGTAAAGAAGCACATACATAATAATTGTCTCTATCAGACAATGAACACCAAAGTCCAAAGGAATTTCTGCAAGCATATACAGCTCATAACATCTTTCATCATTGCATTAACAATCTTCAAAGAAGGAATATGTGATAAAGTTTTCCACATTGACTGTGCATCCCACTTCACCCCACCTCACCACTACTAGGAATCAGTGCACTATATTATGCTCTGAATTCTCTCCATTTTTTTTTTCTTCATATTTTCTGGGTAGGGGTTGGAGGGGAGTCACAGAACTGGGTTTATTTTTGAAGAATAATTTAAATGGTTATATAATTCTAGATTAATAGGGTTGTTTTTTTCTCTTTCATTTAGCATTTTGATGATGCTATTCCATCATTTTCTGGTTTACATTATTTCTGATGAAAAGTCCAAAATTCATGTTTTGTTCTATTCATTATGAGTCTTCTTCACCTCTGGCTGTTTTTATAATTTATTATTAATTTTCAAAAATTTAATTATAATGTACCTGGGTACAGTTTCATCTTTATATGAACTGGAGTTTATTAAGCTTCTTAGAAGGATCTGCGAACTCAAGTTGGAAAAAAATTGGCTATTATTTCTTCTATATTACACTGACACTTCCACTATCCCTGAAGTCTTAGTGTAATGCTTTAGGATAAGCACTAGACTTCTAACAGCAAAGTTGGCAGATCAAACTCACCAGCCACTCCTTGGAAACTATAAAGGGTCAGAACTGACTCAACGACACTTAAAACATCCATATTGCTGGGATTTTAATCACACAAATTAGGCCACTTGATATCGTTAACTGAGGTTCTTTTTTCCCCCCAGCATTTTTTTCAGTTTGGACAGTTTAAATTAACTTGTCTTCAAGTTCACTTTTTTCCTTAGTCATTAGGGAAATGCAAAGAAAAATCACAATGAAATGCCATGTCATACCCACTAAGATGGTTATTTTTAAAATGGAAAATTACAAGTACTGGTGATGATGTGGAGAAACTAGAACCCTTGTTCATTGATGATTGAATGTAAAAGGTTCTTCACAATTGCCATGAACAAGTTTGGTCATATATGGTATGAAGTGGAGTTTAGTTTTATGTTGAAAAGCAGTTGATTTACCTGTAGAGCAGTTTGATTTGTGGCTTGTTTGAAAGCTTTGGTAAGGTGGGACTCCAGTAGCTTTTATTTTAGGTCTTTTCTGGAGTCTCTACTGAAGAGTTCAGCATGGTTTCTCTACTCAAATATGGTCATAACTCAAATATTTCCAAATTTATGCAACTGTGGTGGTGGTGGTGTGCCCTGGAGTTGGTTCCATCTTATAGCGACCCTGTACAGGGTTTCCAAGGCTGTATATCTTTACTAGAGCAGAAAGCCTCATCTTTCTCCTGTGGAATAGCTGGTAGTTTCAAACTAGCTGAACTTGAGTTTAGCAACCCGACTCGAAATCACTATGCTACCAGAGCAACTATAGAAGCTGTTAACCCTGATAATTATTTTAGTCTTTGTTGGTGTTAAGTGCCGTTGAGTTGGTTCCAACCCACAGTGACCCTGTATCGGGTTTCCCAAGGAATGGCTGGTGAGTTTGAACCACCGACCTTGCGATTCAAACTGACCTTGCAGTGCAGTGCATTAACACACAGCGCCACACCAGACTCCTTGCCCTAGTAGTTGGTTCTTTTGCAGCCTACACATGAACAGCTTAGTATTTAGCTATCTCACTGAAGATTTATGGAGGTCTTTCTTGATATCGTTTTTCTGTTCTGTTTCCCTGCCCTGCAAATTCCACTCATCTTCCTCTCCTTAAACTTCAGTCTCTATTTTCCCGACACACCATTACTACCACATAGTGCTTGGTCCCCACTTCTTGTTTTGGCATCCAATAAATGCCTCCAGGCAGAAAGCCAGAGGTTTTGTTGAGCTCACCTCATTTGTTTCTTTCTCTTGGGACTCAAAGGACTATGGACCTGCACTAACAGTTTCCAGTATTTGAACTCTTATGTGTTGTTTTTTAACTTTGTCTTCATTTTGGTTGTTTATGGTGGAAGGACTAACATAGCATCACTTAATCTATCAAGCTCAAAATGAAAATCTTATCACCCTGTATTATTTTTGTATGGAATTTTTAAACTATCTGAATCCCTGGTGGAGGTGGTGAAGTGCTGTGGAATTGGTTCCAACTCATAGAGACCCTGTATAGGGTTTCTGAGGCTGTAAATCTTTACGGGAACAGAAAAGAACATCTTTCTCCACAGAACAGTTGATAGTTTTGAACTGCTGACCTTAAGGTTAGCAGCCTGACTCATAACCAGTATCAGGTGATACAAATCTTCCTGCTAATCAAAAGTTTGGAAGCTTGAGTCCTCTCAGAAGCTCCTGAGGTGAAAGACCTGGTCATTTGTTTCTGAAAATTGAACCCATGAAAACCCTATGGAGCACAGTTCTATTCTGGCATACATGGGGCTGTCTTGAGTTGTAGTAGACTCCACAGCAAATAGTAAAAACTCTCTGAAGTAATAGCCCCCAATAGCCGTAATTACATCCCACCCCATTCCACACCCTTGTCAATGTGACTTCACACCTCCAAACATCAAGAAACGAAATCTCTTTACCTTTCCCTTTATTCTGGCATGGGAACCTGTTTTGGCCAATAGAATGTGGAGGAAGTGTCTTTGCTCAATTTCGAGTCTGTATGCTTCTATTCACTCTTTTGGGACTTTGGTACCCTTGTGTGGAAACACACATGCTAACCTAGTGGATGATGAGAAATACATTGCTTAGTCACTCTGTCACATCGTCTACCAGCTAGCCATGCACAGAGCTGTGCAGAGGGCATCTGAGAACAGCTGGAACCAAGTGTATCTAACAGCTCAATACAGATGCATGAGTGAGCCCAATTCAAACAAAAACAACTGCCCAGCTAACCACAGGCAAAAACACTCAAGATTTGTGAGGTAAATGATCGTTGTTTTAAACTACTGCATTTTGAGATTGTTACATGTTGTTGTTGTTGTTGTGTGCCATGGAGTCGGTTCCGACTCATAGCGACCCTGTACAGGGTTTCCGAGACTGTAAATCTTTACAGGAGCAGAAAGCCTCATCTTTCTCCCACAGAACAGCTGGTAGTTTCGAACTGCTGACCTAGCGGTTCACAGCCTGATTCCTAACCACAGTGTTAAATAACAATAGTTAATTCATGCTATCTTTGAATTGGTAGGAAGACTGTCTTGTTCACCTCTGGAACTATGTTATCATAAACAGTGCCTGGAATATGAGAAGGCTCCAAAAAATTCAAAGTAGGATAAAATTTTCAATTTTATTTTCCACAAACTTTTTGAAGCCCCATCATATTGTTGTTGTTGTGTTGAGTGCCATTGAGTCAGTTCTGACACACAGGGTTTCTAAGGCTACAAATCTCTATGGGAGCAGGAAGCCTCATCTTTCTCTCATGAAGCAGCTGGTGAATTCAAGTCACCAACCATTCAGTCAACAGCCCAACGTGTAACCTCATGTTGTTGTTGTTGTTGTTGTTAAGTGCTGTCCAGTCAGTTCCAACTCATAAAGCAACCTTGTATAGAGTTTCCGAGGAGTGGCTGATGTGTTTGAACCACCGATCTTGCAGTTCAAACTGACCTTGTGACCCAGTGCATTATCCTGCGGCGCCATCCCAGGACTCCAACCTCCTATTGTTGGACTCAATAAGTAGTGAGACAATGAGCAAAATAAAGGAGAATCATCGTAAACTGGTGCTCAGTTGCAATTGTCACCGGGAATCAGATCTCTGCTACTACTTCTCTGTCCTAGTCACCTCAGCCAAATACGAGAAGAGTCTAAAGTATGACAGAGTTCTTCTGCGCACTGAACATTCAAAAATTCAGGGCGGTAGGTGGGGCAACTGATGAACTAGAGGCAACTAGGCTAGCTTGAATTGAAATCTTATCATTTATGAACTTTTGCTTACAAATAGGTTATTTTCCTGAACCCATTTCCCAATAAACAAAACAGGAAGGAAAACAAACAACTTACTGTGGTGACTTATATGATTGGTCAAAAGAGCCAGTATCCCTCCCTGGAATACATTTCCTTATATTGCTCCACCCTATGGGAGGTTTATACTCTTATGGCACCATCTGTTGATCCAGGGATAGCTATGAAATTTTCTTTTGCTAATAAAATGAGGTAGTCCTGGTGTGGCACTGTAGGATCAGCAATGGACTGGGAACCACAAAGGCAGCAGTTCAAACCCACCAGCTGCTCCTCGGAAACCCTATACAGGGTCACTGTGACTTGACGGCACTTAACAACAACAATGAAATGAGAGTCACAGTACCATGAACATAGTATCTGGACCTTGATTACTGGTCCAACATTTTTTCTTTTATCCTCTTCCATGATGAGATCAGCAATATATCAGATAAGGGTCTTCTTGTCAGGCCATATCTGGGAAAACAAACACAGGATGCAGAGCCACAGCTGACTCAAGATGTATGTTTAAGAAGAAAGTCCATCTTCTTGTTGACCACTAAGATTTTTGGATTGTTGTTGTTGTTAAGTGCTGTCGAATCAGTTCTGACCCATAACGATCCTGCATAGGGTTTCCAAGAAGCAACTGAACTTTACAGTTCAAATGGCTTTGCAGTGTCATTTTTACTTACAATTCCATTGTTACTTACAACGGCATAATTTAGCCTAAGCTGTCTTGATACATCTTCAATGGAGGTTGTTGTGAGGATCAAATACATATAGAATCAATATACAAAAACACATAAATACATATGAAGTAAATTGACATAGTACCTAATGTACAATTGATTCTAATAAATAGTGGTAATTTTATGATCATTAAGATTATTTTAGTTCCAGTCACCAGTTACGTTATTATGCTTTCAAAAAGATGCTTTCTAGGCCTTTTCCGGACAATGTGATATTTGTCTTACCGGGGTCATAGACCCATATACAAGTATTCTTCTCTGTTTCTACAGAATGATTACAAATTCTTTAGCAAGCTGTCATACTGTCAAACTCCAGGGATGTCTGTGTGAATGGCACCTTCTAGAGATGTACCCTATAGAACCAGCACAACTATATGTGATAGTCCTGCTCCTCAGCTGGGCAAATGACAGGTTTTTGGTTTTGGTTTTGTTTTCTTGACATCTGAAACTAGCTAATCTCTTCAGCACTTTTTCAAAAGTACTAAACTCCTATCAGCTCCCTGGACATGCCAGGTCTTTCATCATCCTATTATTTTGTAAGCTATGTACTCCGTAAGAAACATCTGACTATCTTGTAGACTCCACTCATCTTGTAGGATCCAGCTGAATAATACTCACGTGATATTTTCCTTGACTCTGTTACTACTGTTTTCATTCCCCAAAAATTTTCTTCAAAAGTTTCAACAGCCTACTTCCAGTCACACTGAGCTTTCCAGAGGTGTTTATATCTTGCTCACATAGGCTTGCTCTTAACAATGTTGGAGGTACAGAGGGTGCTCAGTAAATGTGGGGTGAAAAGGCACCAAAGTGATTCAGGCAGAGCAGAAACATTCATTCCACAATATGCCATGGATTTTCTATTTTATAACGGGAAAAGAAAACAAGCCTTTTTGCCTCTATGTGTTGAATTATCTTCGGCAACATTTTACTTGGAAATGACATTTTTTTGATGATTTCACATTCTGTTGGGTCACCTCTCTTTTGAATGGACACAAATATGAATCTCTTCCAATTGGTTGACCACACAGCTGTCTTCCAAATTGCTTGGCATAGATGAGTTAGTGCCTCCAGTGCTATGTCAGTGTGTTGGCACATTTCAATCTGTATTCCTTCAGTTCCTGGAGCCTTGTTTTTCACCAATGCCATCAGTGCACCTGGGACTTCTTCTTCCCTCAGTACCATTGGATCTTGATCATATGCTACCTGTTGAAATGGTTGAACATTGACCATTTCTTTTTGGTACAGTAACTCTGTGTTCCATTGCTATTCATAAGGTTTTCAGTGACTAAATTATTTGGAAGTAGTTCATCACTCCTTCTTCTTAGTCTGTCTTTATCTGGAAGCTCATCTGAAACCTGTCCACCATGGGAGACCCTGCTGACATTTAAATCACAGCAACATACAAGCCACCACAGTACGACAAACTGTCAGACAAGTAGAACAAAACAGGAAGTGGAGAAAAAGAGGAAGACCAATGAGATGGATTGGCACAGTGGCAGCATCACTGAGCTCAAATGTAGCAACAATTGTTAGGTTGGCCCAGGATTGGGCAGTGTTTCGTTCTGTTGTGCATAGGGTGGCTATGAGTTGGTACTGACTCAATGGCACCTAACAACAATTCTGTGTATACATTCCATCTTCTTCCTCTTCTTCTTTTTTTTTTTTGTGTGTGTGTATCTCCTGGTAAAGCAGAAGATGTGGTGTGAGAAAGAGCTCTGCCATTTGGTGAGAGGGGTGGATTTTTTTGTATGTTGCAGTAAAATTTGTCAAGTGCAGTTTTGTGCTGTCTCTCCCAAGGTCTTCATTGCTTCCTTCTTGGGAAAAGTCTTTTTTTCTTGGTTTTCCATTAGTTCTATTATTTTTTGTTATATCAGGGTAAGTCAGAAAGTATTGCTACAAGACATGTTGTTGTTGTCAGGTGCCATCGAGTTGGATCCGACTCATAGCGACCCCATGCACAGCAGAACGAAACAATGTCCGATCCTGGGCCAACCCCACCACCGCTGCCACACTTGATGCCATCAATGATGCCACCTGGCTGATCCATCTTGTTGGGGGTCTTCCTCTTTTTCTCTGACCCTCCATCTTACCCAGCATGACATCCTTCTCCAGCGACTGTTCTCTCCTGACAATATGTCCAAAGTATGAGAGACGAAGCTTAGCCATCCTGGCCTCCAAGGAGCACTCTGGCTGTACTTCTTCCAAAATGGATAGATTGGTTCTTTTAGCAGCCCATGGTACTTTTAGTATTCTCCTCCAACACTACAACTCAAAGGCATCAATTCTTCTACGGTCTTCCTTATTCACTGTCCAGCTTTCGCATCCATATGAGGTTATGGAAAATACCATGGCTTGGGTCAGGCGCACCTCAGTCCTCAAGCTGACATCTCTGCTCTTCAACACTTTAAAAAGTTCCTGTGCAGCAGATTTACCCAATGCAATACGTCGTCTGATCTCTTGACTGCTGCTTCCACGATTGTTGATAGTTGATCCAAGAAGAATGAAGTCCTTGACAACTTTAATCTTTTCTCCATTCATAAGAATGTTGTTTATTGGTCCAGTGGTGAGGATTTTTGTGTTTTTTGACACTGAGATGCAACCCATACCAAAGGCATAGAAAAACCCTTTTTAAACAAAAATATCCAAATGTGAAGCTACTATTTATCAACATTCCCCTCCCATCTATCTCTAGCTCTACACACTTTTATTTTATTGTGAATTATGTGATAGTTTACATAGGAGAACATTAGTTTTACATTCGTCTATTCGTATAGCATTTCATTGCCATGGTTACAATCCCCTTCATGCATCATCAAACAACCAAAGGGTACACTCCGCAAGCCTGCCCCTCAGTCGTCAGCACACAACCCCTCTCCCTCCCTGAGTCCTGAGTTCCCAGCTGCTCCATCTCTCCACATCACTGTCTCTGCCTCCATCTCTGGCATCACTGCTTCTCTGGGTAGGGTCCCACACTCCACACTTCTCCCTTGATGGTCCCAGGGACCTCCGCTCCTGGACTGCAAAGTCAACCACTCCCCTCCTTTTGCTATAAAACATCTACCTTTATATTTCCCATCCTCACAGTCAGTTCTGATAGTAATTATTCACTGTTGTACTGCAAGAGACCGATCTCCACCTCCTTTCATCAGCCCCGTCCAGACAGATTGAAAACCACTCAGTGGAGATTCTACCTTGCCCTGCGCCCTTTGGATCTAAGCTCCCACTTGAAAGCTTGTAAGCCAGTCACTTCTTGCCTTTTTGTAGCCCCCACATTTTGGGTAGCTAATATCTAAGTTGCCCATCCCTGTCTACCCTGTGTACCAAGGTGATGGGAATGATTCTCGCTGTAAAGATTTGTTCCCTCTTTTGAGCTACTGCATCCATAAGTGTAGGTCAAGTTCATCAAATTGTATCAGATTACTCTCCCCATCTTCTTTCCTCTTTTT
>NW_006408566.1:17741476-17809136 GCF_000296735.1 Chrysochloris asiatica
GATTTCCCACCTCAGAAATTCTGGATGGGGTTCAGGATTCCACCTATAGTCTTATGTAATGCACAGGCTTCACAGGAAGCCTCCTTCACTGGGCATGTTGTAGCCCCATTTTAGGTATTCCAATCAGTTATAGACAGAAGATGGACTTACAAGCTTTCTATGGTGATGTTTCTGGCTATTCCTTTCTCCCCCACTCGAGTCTATTTTACAGTGGTATGCAAGGGAAACCAATGTTTAAAAGACAGCCAAGCATCTTAACATTGTTTCCCCCCTTTTACTCGTTCAAACCATGCCTCAATCCACTATATCCCAGAGCCCTGTTGTTCCAAGGCTGTGCATACATCATTATTTACCTCTGTCCCACTTAACCCATGAAAACTTGCCTAGCTGTTCTCCCAGTCGCCTTGTTATTCCATTCCCCTCCCTCTTCTTGGTATTGTCCCATCCCCCCAGCACTCAAACTAGCCTGTGTCTATTTCCTACCCTGTGCTCCACCTTTTCCTCCCTCCCCTCACCCAACCCCACACATCCCAGGAAGCAGCAAATAATTTTTCTCCCCTTTTAGTATGGGTTCTTTTTATCTATCTTCTTTTGATGCTTTTTGCATCATTTAATATTTTGCCTAAAGAATCCTTCAATATTTCAAGTTGAAGCTTGAATTTTTTTCTCCAATTCTTTCAGCTTGAAGTTTGCGGACAGTGTTTCCCTTTTTGGCTTTCTAGCTCCAGTTCTTTGCACATTTCATTATAATATTTGACTTTGTCTTCTCAAGCTGCCTTTTGAAATTTTCTTCAGTTGTATTGACTTCCTCATTTAGTACATTTGCTTTAGCATTTTTGTGTTGCAGACCAATCTCAGAATCTTCTGACATCCATTTGGTCTTTTCTATCTTTTCTGTCTTACGCCTGTATGATGCTCTTGTCTCTTTCCACAGATGTATTCAATTTTGATTCCTGTATATTCCATTTGGTGAATTCCATGTGTACAATCATCTTCTATGTTGTTTAAAGAAGGTATTTTTTAAAAACATTTTATTGTGAATTATGTGATAGTTTACATGGGAGAACATTAGTTTTACATTCATCCTATAGTATATCGTTTCATTGCCATGGTTACAATCCCCTCCATGCATCATCAACCAACCAAAGGGTATACCCTGCAAGTCAGCACACAGCCCCTCTCCCTCTCTGTGTCCTAAGTCCCCAACTGCTACATTAAAGAAGGTATTTGCAATAAATAAATCATGGGTCTTGCAAAATTCTATCATGCAATGACAATAAATCTTGATTGCATGTTTGCTCAATTTCAGACTGAAGAAATTGGTAGAATTCTTCAATTTCGTCATCATTGGCTTTAGTGATTAATGCATAAGATAGATCTTGAAATGTTCTTTTTGATGATGAATGTGACACTTCAAATGGCAGCCCTCCAAAAATCTGCTCCTCTATAAAGCATTAACACTGAAAATTTCTGTCACATAAAATTTCTAGAATTCTAGAAATTAAACATAGGATGGCAACAATCTGAGCATTTATTTAATTTTAAAAAACACACAAAACACAGCTGAGTTTCAATACAAACAAAAGAGTTTTGTGGGATTTTAATTTGTATTATTTGCATCCTCCTTTCTCCATTTCCTCACAACTATGGCAGCTATGAAAACCAATAGGCAAGCAAGTAGAATAGGTTTTTGTTGTTGCTGTTAGGCGCTGTGGAGTTGGTTTTGACTCATAATGACTCTATGCACAACAGAATGAATCATCACCTGGTCCAATGCCATCCTCACAATTGTTGTTTGAACCCATTGTTGTAATGACTGTGTCAATCCATCTTGTTAGGGATCGTCCTCTTTTTCACTGACCCTCTTCGGTACCAAGTATAATGTCTTTTTACAGACACTCTTCCCTCCTGATGACATGTTCAAAGTATGTGAGATGAATTCTCATCAGTCTCACTTCCAAGGAACATTCTGTACTTCTTCCAAGACAGATTTATTTGTTCTTGTGGCAGTCGGTATACTTTTAATATTCTTGGTCAACACTGCAATTCCTTATTCATTGCCCAGCTTTCACATGCATATGAAGCAACTGAAAATACCATGGTTAGGTCAGGTGCATCTTAGTCCTCAAAGTAAAATCTTTGTACTTTAACACTTAAACAGGTCTTTAGCAGCAGACTTGCTCAATGCAATACATGCTATGATTTCTTGATGGCTACTTCCAAGAGTACTGATTGTACATAAATAGGTTTGTTGTTGTTAAGTCTGTCAAGTTGGTACCAACTCATAGTGACCCTATATGTGGTTTCTAAGAAGCAGCTGGTAAGCTTGAACTGCCAACCTTGAGGTTCAAACCAACCTTGCAGTCCAGCGCATTAACCCACAGCACCACACCAATTAGACCATCTCAAAAGTACCATCTCCAGAAAATATCATTTTATGACCTATATTAAAGTTTCCTCAAAAGTTCTCATTTTCAGGGCTTATCTTTAGTTTGTCTTTGACCTGATTCAAACTGTGTGAACTTATGCAAAAGGTGTTTGTTGAAAACCTCAGCAACAATTGTTATAATATTGTAGTGGTCTGAAGTGGCAATATCAGTTGGTACTAATAAGACTAAAAGGGAAAAACAGGAATGAGATTATCTACTGGGCTTTGAAATCCTGAAAATCTAGAAGACCGTGCCCATGATAGGGCTGTACTGATGCCCAGGAGAGATTTGAGAAGCTTCTAATCTCTCACCTGACTGACCTTGAGGCTCTCTGAAAACATGAAGTGATGGCTGATATAGAGTTGTACACTACCTGCTGGAGTGTTAAAATACATAACCGATCCTTTTGGCAAAGGTTGGAATAATTATTGATTCAAAGCACTTAAGGAAACTTCTGTCCAATCATTAGTTGAACAATAGGTTAATGTAACAGAACTGAGTGGCTGCACATGATAAGAAATACAGATTTTACAGAGTTAGAATTAGTGAAAGAAAGGCACTAAATGAGAACAATAATAACACACACAATGTTGTTGTTGTTAAGTGCCCTTGAGTCGGTTCCGACCCACAGCGACCCTGTACAGGGTTTCTGAGGCTGTAAATCTTTACGGGAGCAGAAAGCCTCATCTTTCTCCCGCAGAGCAACTGGTAGTTTCGAACTGCTGACCTTGTGATTCGCAGCCCCATTTGTAACCACTATGCTACATAGTAACAATAACAGATGATGATTGGGGGCTGGGAGGGCATCTGATTTCCAGAGTTATCATATTATTCAAAGTGTGAATTTTTCAAGAAAAAAACTTATGGAAATTAGAAAGTATGAACCCGGAAGGAAGAGAACGGCCTCAGAAGGAATAGAACAATCAATAAAAACTGTGGGGAGAGCACCTAGTTAGTAGGTAATCTACACAAGCACTTTAATCTACTATTATAAGCATGTTCAAAGAACTAACAACAAAAAGTATAAAGAATTAATGTAATGATTAAGCATAAGCATCATTTCTCATCAAATAGAAAATAAGAAGAAATACAAATGATAAACACCAACCAACCTGACATTTTGGAGATGAAAAGTCCAATAACTGAAATTTTAAAACGTACTTGAGTGGCTCAGCAGCGTATTTGAACTGGCAGAAGGAAACAGTAAACTTGAAGATGAGTCAATTGAGATTCTTGCACCAGCTGCTCCTCGGAAACCCTATACATGGTCACTATGAGTTGGAACTGACTCGACGGCACTTAACAAACAAAAAACAGTATGAGGAAGGGGTGGCACTATAGGATAAACAGTGGCCAGCTAATCACAAGTTTGGTGGTTCAAGCCCACCAGCCACTCCTTGGAAACCTGTATACAGGGCCGCTATGAGTTAGAACTGACATGATAGCAATTAACCACAGTATGAGAAAAAAAAGGAAAATGAGAAAAAAGAACAGAACTTTGGAGACTTGTGAGATACCATTAAACAATAACAGATGCATCATGAGAGTACCTGAGGAGGGGATAGAAAGGAGAAGAATATTTAAAGAAAAATGGCCCCAAACCCCCCAAATTTGTTTAAAAGATATTATCCATTCATTGGTGAGGATTTGTGTTTTCTTTACATTGAAGTCATTCATATTGAAGACTGTGGTCTTTGATACTTATCAGTATTTTAAGTCCTCTTTACTTTCAGCAAACAAGGCTGTATCATCTGTATATTGTTGAGTCTTCCTCCAGTTGTGATTCTTCATATAATCCAGCTTCTCGAATTATTTGCTCAGCATACAGATTTAATAAATATGGTGAAAGAATAGAACCATGGCACACACTCTTCCTGATTTTAAATCATTCAGTGTCCCCTTGTTGTGTTTGAACGACTGCCTCTTGGTCTATGTACAGGTTCTTCATGATCACAATCACGTGTTAAGGAATACTCATTTTCCACAATGTTATCCATAGTTTGTCATGATCCACACAGTTGAAAGCCTTTGTATAGTCAATAAAGTACAGGTAAGTATCTTTTTGGTATCTCTTTCAGGCAAGATCCATCTGATATCGGCAATGATATTCCATGTTCCAAGTCATCATTTGAATCTGGATAGAACTTCTGGGAATTCCCTGTCAATGAACTGTTGTGGCAAAATTATCTTTAGCAAAATTTTACTTGCATGCAATATTAATAATATTGACTAATGATTTCTGCATTCTTTGGGGTCACCTCCTTTTGGAATGAGCAAATATGAATCCTTCCAATCAGTTGGCCAGGTAGTTGTCTTCCAATTTGTTGAAAGATTTGTTTGTAGTCTATCAATTCCAAAGGCTTTGTTCTTTGTCAATACCTTCAGTGCACCTTGGACTTCTTCCTTCAGTACCATTGGCTCTTGATCATATGCTGCCTCTTGAAATGGTTGAACACCAACGATTTCTTTTTGGTACAGTGACTGTGTATTCCATTCCTTCCATCTTTTTTTTTTTTAATGCTTTCTGCATCATTCAATACTTAGCCCATAGACTCCTTCAGTATTGCAAATAGATTCTTGAATTTTTTCTTATTCTTTCAGTTTGAAAAATGTTGAACATGTTCTTCCCTTTTTGTTTTCAAACTCTGGTTCTTTGCACATTTCAATACTTTGTCTTTTTGAGCTGTCCTTAGAAATTTTGGTTCAGTTCTTTGATGTCCTCATTTCTTTCATTTCCTTTAGCATCTCTACAGTGGAGAGAAATTTTCAGTCTCTTCTGACATCCATTTTGGTCTTTTCCTTATTGTCTTTTTAATAACCTTTTGCTTTCTTCCTGTATGATGTTTTTATGTCATCCCCAAACTCTTCTCGACTTTGGTCAATAGTGTTTAAAGCATAAAATCTGTTCTTGAGATGATCTCTATACTCAGGAGGGATATGTTCAAGGTCATTATTTTGGCTCTTGTGGACTTGTTTTAATTTTCTTCAACTTCAGCCTGAACTTGTGTATGAGCAAATGAAGTCCCTGATTGTCCCTGGCCTTGTTTTGGCTGAAAATAAGGATGGAGCTTTTCCACTGCCTCTTTCCACAGATGTAGTCAATTTGATTTCTGTGTATTCCTTCTGATGAGGTTCATGTGCATACTTGTCATTATAAAAGGTATTTGCAATGAAAGTCATTGGTCTTGCAAAATTCTATCATGCAATCTCCAGTATTGTTTCTACTATATTTTCTGATACTGATCCTTCCTTTTTGTTGACAATCTTTGCATTCCAATGGCTAGTGATTATGAATACATCTTGATTGCATGTTTGACCAATTTCAGACTGAAGGAATTGGCAGAATTCTTCGATTTCATCATTACTGGCTTTAGTAGTTGGTGTGTACATTTGAATTAGTTGTATTAACTTACCTTTCTTATAGGTGTATGGATATTATCCTATCACAAACAGCATTATACTTCAAGACATCTTGAAATGTTCCTTCTGATGAGAAATGACATGCCATTCTTCAATTTGTCAGCACAGTAAACCATAGGATTGTGATTCAAAATGGCAACGTCAGTTAGTTTCAGCTTACTAATGCCTAGGAATTCAATCCGTATGCATTCCATTTCATTTTGATAACTTCTAATTTTCCTAGATTCATACGTTGTACATTCATACTCTTATTATTGTTTGCTTACAGCTGTTTCTTATCAGTATATGAGGAACCCATAAGCTTTACTCATAACATTTGTGGCATGACAGTCTACTGTGAGAAGTAGTAGATCATCTGCAGTCATATTTTGAGTGCCTTGCAATCTAAGGGGCTCATCCTCCGGTACTACATCTGCCAATATACTGGTGTTAATCATACTGTTTCACTACTGAATTTTTTTATGCTATCTGACAGTGTTCCACTGCTATTCATAAGGTTTTCATTGACTCAATGTTCACAAGTAGTTTGTTTCTCCTTCTTCCTAGTCTTTCTTAGTCTGGAAGCTCATCTGAAACCCATCCACCATTGTTGTTGTTAATTGCCGTAGAGTCGGTTCCAACCCATAGCGACCCTACGTAGGGTTTCTGAGGAGGGGCTGGAGAGCTTGAATCACCGACCTTGCAGTTCAAATGGCATTAGGTGATGGATATTTACAAATGCTGGTGGTAGAGTTTCCAGCATCACAGCAACATGCAAGCCATCACAGTATGACAAACTGACAAATGGTGGAAAAGAAGCAGATATGGGTTAAGATAGATGTGAACACACATGAAGATCTCTAAGGAACCATGAAGCAGAAACTGGAGATCCCATAGAAAAAGCCTTTCCCTATAACTAGTGTTCTAAATTTAAACTTCTAGTATATAAATGTGTTTGTTAAAGCCATTCATTTGTGATATTTGTTATAGCAGAACTAGATAATATAGAATTGGATACTGGAAGTGAAGTGCTGTTCTAACACATACTTAAGAAGCAGTATAGGAACTGGGTAATAGGTAGAGGCTGGACGAATTTAAAGGTACCCGAGATCAGGCTATAAGTTAAGCACTTGACCCCAAGGTCAGTTTGAACCACAAGGTTGGTGGTTCATAACTCACCAGCTACTAATCTGAAACCTGATACCGGGTCAGTATGAGTCAGAATCAACTCAATAGCACTTAACAATACTATAAACACTAGGCTGTGAACCACAAGCTCCATAGTTTGAGCTCACCAGCTACTCTGCAGAAGAAAAGATGACGCTTTCTGCTGCTGTGAAGATGTAAGTCTCGGAAACCCTATCCAGGATTGCTATAAGCTGGAACAGACTTGACGGCACTAAATGACAATAGTAAAAGCCTGGATTGCCTTGAAAGAGTGTTGGTAGAATTATAGACATCAAAGGTAATTCTGGTGAGGACTGAGGAAAGTGAAGAGCAATATGACATCTGATTGTCTTAGTGGATATATATGGCACTAATAAAAGCTTAGAATGCCTTGAACGAGTGTTGGTAGAATTAATAGACATCAAAGGCAATTCTGGTGAGGACTCAGGATGACATGAGGAGAGCTATGAAGTCTCTATAATTTTAGGTAATACATATGGCACTAGCAACAGAACATTGTTAGAAATTTGGATATTAAATGTGTCTCTGCAAACAGAAAATACGTCCTGAAAGACAAACTAGCAGGAAAGAAAGAAAAAAAAAAAAAAAATGGCAGTCTGTTTGGCTACTATAAGATCAAGCAAACTGTTCACCAGGGAGTCATCAAGGCAAGTAATCAAGTTACCTTTGGGACAAACCCTCCTCCAAGACTGAAACTCAAAGGGAATATATGAGCAGGTATGTAAGCTACCTGGCGACATTGGTCTACATGTGATTGTGAGGAAAAGTCAGTGATGAAGTTATAGGGTGAGTTCTACCATGTTCCATAGACTCCCATCGACCTTGAGATGAGTGAGATTAGAGGAAGGGATGGCTGGTATGAAGTTTGGGGAGACTTGGGAACTCCTGAGCTCAGGGGCATTGACCTAGCCATGGAGGGCTAGAGCTGAAAGTCAACAAATCCAGCTAATGTGTTCTTGTGCATATATCTAGCCTCAATGGCTTGATGACCAGAGCTCAACTAGAGGAAGATAAAGAAATTTAATAAAGGAAGCAAGTATAAATTGCTACAATTTGATGAGTTTGACCTATACATACAGATGTAGTAGCTCAAAATACCAACAGAAAGGGAAGGAATCTTGACATCAAGGATCAAGTCTATCCCCTCAAGTATACAGGGTTGATAGGAATAGGCAACTTAGACATTGGCAACCTAAAATGGGGGGAGGTGGGGTTAAAAGGGCACAAAGTGGCTAGCTTACAAGTTTTCATGAGGGACTTGAATATCAGAGTATGTGGGGGAAGGTAGAATCCCCACTGAATAGTTTGCATCTTGTCTGGATGGGTCTGGTGAAAGGAAATGGGGATAGGATTCTTTTAGATTCAATGGTAATTGTTATCATTGACTAATTGCAATCGCCACAACTGTAAAGGTAGAAGTTTTGTAACATAAAGGGGGGGGTGTGTGGTAATCTTACATTCCAGAACACAGTGCCCTAGGACCATCAAGAAGAGCATGAGTGGAACTTGGGACCCTATCCAGAGAAGCAGGGACATCACAGATAGAGGCAGAGATGAGGACATAGAGAAATAGAGCAGTTGAGGACTCTAGACTCATGGAAAGAGAAAGGCTGTGTGCTGGCGGCCAGGTGCTGGCAGCCAGGAGGCAGGCTTGCAGAATGTGCGCTTTGGTTGTTTAAATGATTATATTTTCCTGAGTGTTTTTGTGTATATTAAACAAACAAAACAGAGAGGATAGAAACAAATACCATGAAACAATGATGCAAGGAGGGGACTGTAATAATTGCAATGAAACAAAATACAATTGGTTCAATGTTCTTCCACACAAACTATCACTCAATTCACAATAAAAACTATTTAAAAAATGCCTCTGCTAAGATTTTACAAGAAAATGGTGACCATGTCATTGGGCAAAGGAGGAAGGGCAATGTTTTTATGCAGTGTTGAAGAAATTATCTGAATTACATTCAAATATTTGGTGGAATATAAAATTTATAAATGCTGAACTTGGATATCTGGCTGAAATTTCTAAGCAAAACCTTGAAAGAGCCATATGGTTTCTCCTTGCCACATCTAGTAAAATACTAGATGAAAGAAATGGGATAAAACATGAATGTTGCAAATTTATTGAATGAACTAAGGACTTATTGAACAAACTAAGGACACAGGGTATAATGGTCACCAAGGACATAGATACACAATCTTTTTTGTTTTTGATACACAATCTTTTGTTAACTACATGAAGCCTGTGTTTGATGGATCTAACCAAGTAACCAAGCAGAAAACCCATCAGTTTAGACTGAAGAAGGCAGAGAAGGAATGAAAGAATGGTATCTGCATCTTGGAATTCTACAAGCAGGAAAACAGTTCTGAGGTGCTACATCTCTTGTCTTCCAAGAAAAGGAAAGGAGAATCCCTGAAATAACTGTGATCTGCAGAACTGTTGGAAGAAGCACAGGAAGCAGGGCCTCCTTGGCTTTAAAGAGTGGAGTCACAACCTCCTAGATTTCAGAGTTGGGTATGTGGAGATGCTGTTGATGTGTACCAAGAGGTGAGGCTGACATCCAAGGCTAAGGGAGCAGGGCTTCTATGACCAAGGGGCAAAAAAATCAGGATTTGGGCTAGGGTCACAATCATATGAACTAAAATAGGGTCACCAAAAACAGAATGAGCAGAGTTCCTGTCCTTGTGGTCCTGGGAAGCAGAGCCGAGGGACTTCAATCCAGACTTCAGAGAGCATGACTAATATCCAGTCCCTCATCTATACCAAGAAATCTGGAAGACAACTACCTAGCCAACTGATTGGAAGACAGCCATATTTTTACACATTCCAAAGAGAGGTGATCCAACAGAATGAGACAGTCATCGAACAATACCATTAATATCACATGCAAATAACACTCGGCTGGAGATAATTCAAAAATGTTTGCAACAGTATATGGACAAGAGAACTGTCAGAACTCCAGGGCAAATTTAGAAGGGAACAATGGAACTAGGGATCTAATTGCTGACGTCAGATGAATCTTAGCTGAAAGCAGAGAGAACATGAAGAATACTTGTGCTTTTTGATTATGCAAAGGCTTCTGACTGCATAGATCAAGACAAACTATGGATAACATTGTGAAGAATGGGTATTCCAGAACACTTAACTGTGCTCATTCTGAACATGTACATAGGTCAAGAGGCAGTTGTTTGAACAGAACAAGGGGATACTAAATGGTTTGAAATCAGGAAATACAACAGGGTTGTATAATTTCCCCATACCTGTATGCTGAGCAAACAATCTAAGAAGTTAGATTGTATGGAAGACTTATTAACAACCTGCGATATGCAGATGATACAATCTTGCTTGATGGAAGCTAAGAGGACTTGAAGTACTTACTGATAAAGATCAAAGATGTCAGTCTTCAGTACAGTTTACACCTCAATGTCAAAAGAAACAAAAATCTTCACAACTGACCCAATAAATAAATTCATGATAAACAGATAAAAGATTGAAATTGTCAAAAATTTCATTTTACTTGGATCCACAATCAACACTCATGGAATCAGCAGTCAATGACGTATTGCATTAGGCAAATCTGCTGCACAAGACCTCTTCAAAGTGTTTAAGGGCAAAGATGTCAGTTTGAGGACCAAGACAGACCTGAACCAAACTATGGTATTTTCAATAGCTGCATATGCATATAAAAGTTGGACATTGAATAAGGAAGACCATTGAAGAACCGATGCATTTAAATTATGGTGGTGAAGAAGAATATTAAAAATACCATGAACTTCCAGCAGAACATACAAATCTGTGTTGGACGTATAGTCAGAATGCTCCTTAGAAGCCAAGATGGTGAGATTTTGTCTCTTATATTTCAAACATGTTATCAGAAGGAACCTGTCCCTGGAGAAGGACATCATGTTTGGTCACATCAAGGGTCAGCAGGAGAGAGGAAGACCCCTGCCCCCAAAGCAATGGACTGACACAGTGGGAAAAGCAATTGTGAGGTTGATGCAGAACCAGTGTTTGTTCTGTTCTGCATAGGGTTGCTAAGAGACAGAATGGACTCAAAGTAACCTAACAACAACAATCATTTCCTTTTTGTTTTTCTAAGAGGCAATGTAAAAAGCTTTTAAAATTTGGGTTTCTATTACTAGATAGATAGATCCATTTTGGAAGAAGTGCAGCCAGAGTGCTCCTTAGAGGCCAAGTTGGCCAAACTTCATCTCTCATACTTTGGACATATTGTCAGGAGGGAACAGTCACTGGAGAAGTATATCATGTTTGGTAAGGTGGAGGGTCAGAGAAAAAGAGGAAGACCCCCAACAAGATGGATTGGCCAAGTGGCAGCATCGATGGACTCAAACGTGGCAATAATACTGAGGTTGGCCCAGGATCGGGCAGTGTTTCGTTCTGATGTGCGTAAGGTCGCTATGGGTTGATTCCTACTCGGTGGCACCTAACAATAAAAACATTACTAGATAAAGAGGAGAATGGACACTGGGGTTTAAGTACCTTTTTCTGCCAAAGAAAAATACCATGGATTTCATGTAAATTCACAATTCCATACTCCAATGGTGAAATCGGAGCATATGGAAAAGTTCACTATTACATTACATATACTATTACATTACATATATTTTCATGGTCAAAAAGTCTTCAGAGGGCAAACAATGCAGAATAAAATTAATATATTTTTGTTTTCCACTCCAAATATTTAAGTCCTTTATTTACAGCAACCATACATTTGTATCCATTAAAAACCCATCATAACCATTAGACCACAGAAGCAGAAAATCTACTCACTTAAAACATTTAACAATTAGTATATTTTTATCAATCATTTATTTAAAATAATATCCTAAGTACTTACAAAAATAAAGCAAGTATTGCTTCTGTTTTTCAAGTGTCAAAGTCTTTGCCACAGAAAATAGAGAGAACCCTTTATAAACTAAACATTACATAACATTGAAACTCAAGTTTAGTAACACATACTCTTTTCTGACTATGCTTTTAAAATTTCCAAACTACTTTCCAATGTGGTTTCACAACAGGAATGATGCATACACAAACATTGTTTTACATAGGAACGCTTTCCATTAAATATACAGATAGGTAACACAGACAGTACAATGGCCCAAAAGCCATCCCGTGAGGCATATGTCCTCTAAACAGAAAGATGCTTAGATGTAGCAGTATTGGCTAATATTCAAATTAGCACTCAAGTTATCAAAAATGATGCCACCTTAACGAGGGAAAGTCAGTTTAATGTTTCTAAACACAAGACATTAATTCTTAATCTACGTTAGTCTGACAGTTTTAATCATTGAAAACTAGAACAACTTCAAAGATTTTTCAATACATTTAACGAGTCTCAATTATACACTTTTTTTGTTAAAAAGAGAGAAATGAATATAATATTAAAGCTTAATGCTCAAAACTAAAGATATTCAAATTGGTTTGAGGTTTTACTTTACAATCATTGAGCCATTCAATTCCTTATAAGATAGTTAAGTGCTGAATTTTTCTTCCATACTGCGAAGGGGCTTCAAAAAGTTCACGGAAAAGTGGAATTAAAAGATAATGGAATCGTTCCATGAACTGTTTGAATATACATGCACTCATGCCTCCCTTACAATATAGATGTGTAGACATCATGGTTCATGATGAAATATTTATAAATTCTTTACCACCCACAGGGTGCCAATCTCACTTCATTAACCAGACGTGGAAAAGAATCTCACTTCTGATCAGTTCCTGAATTTCTGTATGATTAATCACAATAATATAGAAATTTAAATCACATTAGACTGTATAAATACTTTTATATCAAACATTTTAAATTCCACTTATCAACTAGAAAAATGAGAAACCATAAAATTTGATTTTTCTCTACTAAGAAAAAGAATCTACCATCAGAATTTGCATGAATTATCTAGACATTCCAGGTATGATAATAAAATAATTATTGTGAGCAATTTAACTGTGAAAATACTCATTTATTGAAATTGATGTTTATTTTGCAATAAATTCCATTAAAAGTGAGCTTGAAGAGCTTGTAAAATCTCAATTACAATTAAGTAGTAAACACCAAAAGGGCAGATGTTTTCAATGCCTGAAATATACTGAAACACCATTAATATTTAGAAATTTTTAAAATAGCATGCTAATCTCAAACACTTATTTCATGTCACTAAAAGCCACAGACAACCAAACTGTAAGAGCATAAGAAAATGCCAACCAACGAGACCAGGGTGCTTCAAAAAGTTCATGAGAAAACACAATGAAAAGACAATGAAACTTTCCCATTAACCTTTTGAAACACACTTGTATAATTATACCGATACAAAATATCAAATTCTAAGAGGTAGTCAAAAGAAGTAACCCTGATAAAACAAAATTTCTTGTCAGATGTTACTTAATATCAAAGACTCAAATGCAGTATGAAATTTGTGTATGTTCCATGATAAAAGTTTTTATTGGGAGAGAATCCAAACCTAGATATGTAAATATGTAATACTGTGAAGAAAACAATACTCACATTTGAAAGGAAAGTCTAAGAATAAAAGTCTAGACTACCAGGGGTCTATGGTCAAATCTGGTCTGCTATCTGCTTTTGATGTTGCTGCATAAATGAAGTTTCAATGGAACAAAATGATATTCATTTGTTTATATATTATCTCTATCTGCTTTCAAAATACAATAGCAGAGTTGTCTGCAACAGATGATATGGAATAAAATATTTACCATCTGTCTCTTTAGAGACAGTCTGACCCTGATAGGTATGTATTTGCTGAACAGTACTGCAGAGATCTAACTATGGGTCCCACAGCATAAGGAAAGGAGTATGCTCGTTATGTCATAACGACTTTTTATATCGGAAATAGCTCTAATATTTGTTTTCCTTTGATTTTTGTGATCTAAAACCAAAGAGCTGTAGGGTCAGCATTGGACTACAAACCACAAGGTCGGCAGTTCAAACCCATCAGCTACTCTTCAGAAACCCTAGAGAGGGTCGCTATGAGTCAGAACTGACTCCATGGCACTTAACAACTACAGCAGCAGCAACAACTGTCCAACAGAACTTTCTGTATGAGAGCGTCAGGAGTTCTGGTTCTGGTAAGATGCTGCAGGATAATGCACTGCACTACAAGGTTGATTTGAAACTGAAGATGGTGGTTCAAATCCACTAGCTGCTCCGGAAAACCCTACACTGGGTTCCTATGAGTCAAAGCTAACTCCATGGCACTTAACAACAATAATGTTTTCTATCTGCACTACCCAATAAGGTAGTCACTAACTGCAGGTGGCTACTGACCCATTTGAGACGTGATAACTGAGAATTTGAAATGTGGCTTGTATAGCCAAGGAACTCATTTTTAAGTTTAATTTAAATCGCTTCATGTGGTTTACAGTTACTGTTTTGAACAGCAGATTTAGCACAGATAAATTAAAATCCCAAAGTGATGACTTTCAAAATGATGACTAAAATAAGTCCGAGAGTAATATATTTATTTGCAAACAAGTGCTTTAGGCAGAATAAACTGAGTACCACAAACTCAGCTCAAGATGGACTCCTTAATTAGTAAACAAAATCACACTGATACTAAGTTGTTTTATTATCTGTAGATAATGATGAAAAGACAAATCATTATACCATGATGTGCCTTTTTTCTTTTCAGCAGAAGCCCTGATTGCCGGCAATGCTAAAGGCAATCATTGAAATGGTTCAATACATTAAATTATGGAAATTTCACGTTTTTATGTTTTAGCTTTTGTCCACTGGTTATCACCTCTGAAAAAGGTCAAGTCTGTTCCACGCCCTTAATATTTCAACGAATCCGCAGATAAGCCCTTGCTTATAGTAGGGACATATGAGAACTGTGACCTCTTCCAAATCAACAAAATTTCCAATTACTCACTTTTAATATGGTAAGTCATTCCAACAATCAGGTCTTTCAAAAGTTCTGTCTTGAAGGACATGATAAAATATGCTCACACATAACAAAATTAAGAGGACAAAGTAAAAATTTGTACATATCAAGTCAAAGAAATCACTGTTACACAGCTCTCTCTTATGTGCCTACCTCCAGACTATTTACATATGGACCAAAATAATATATATGTTGTAAAGTTATATATTCCTGATTATATAGCACAAATTAACCAAATTATTGGAGATGAAACCTTAAAATATATAAAATATATATGAAAGTATAATATTCTCAACAGACAGTATGTTTAAGATGTATGCCTAATTACATCTTCCAATTATTCAAATGTGCTCCCCCAGAAATAGTGACTTCTATACTTTGTTTTCAAAATCAACTGTCAAAATTAATTTCACAAATTTTGATTTAAAAATAGCTGATACTCAGCATTATAGATTTTCTTTTCAAACCTGGTAGCTAGCTAATTGGAAGGTATAAAGTACTTTAAGGGCACTTCTGTTTCTGTTTCCTTGTACAGTTTAATCAGCTGTTGCAGCGGGAATTTTAACAGAGAGAGTTCTTCTGGTGTTGGTGATGTGCCGTTGCTGCGCTAAGAAAGACCGAGCAGGAGTACAGGTTCCACTGTCTTTGCAAGCCCCACTACCGCTCACAAGTCTAGACTCCATTCCTAGTTTCTGGAATGCCAGGCTCTGGAAAAATAAAAATAGTAACATCACTAAATATTCACATAGCATTTGGAGTTTGCAATATGCTTATCATATACAAGGGTAAGTCAAAAAGCATTGCTACAATATCAGAGCAATCTTTAATAAAAATCTAAAAATGTGACACTATTATTTCTTGACATCTCCTCCAACTAGGCTGTCTTCTTCGGAAGGCAGTGTTTCCATCTCTTGAACCCTTCCACAAAGAATTCTGTACTCCTCCATTTAAACCATGTCAAATGGCAGTTCTGGAATCCTCCAGGTACTTAAATCATGTTCTTTGAATTTGGGAAACAAAAAAGAAGTCTCAAAAGGCAAGAACAGCGCTGTAGGGTAGATAGGGTAAGGTTTCCCAATGAAATATTCATAGGACAGCCTGTGCTTCCCTTGAAAAATGAGCAGCTGCACTGCTGTTATGGGAAAAATTTCCTCTGTGGAACTCCCTGCCCTTTTTCTCACCAACACAGCTTGCCATTTTCTTAAGCCCTCTTCCTAATAAACCCCTGGATGATTCTGTGCCCTTCGGGAAAATTTGTTAAAATTATCCATTTGGAATCCCCCCAAGAGTCATCATCATCATAACCCTTTGAACCCTGGTTACAACTGGCCCAATGGATCCCCTTAGAAGTCACTGTTTTCACTGGATCTTGCTCACTGGATTACACTGATAAATCCAAGACTCGTACTGCTTCTAATTCATTCCTTAAAATCATCTTCATTAGCTTTCATCTTACTCAAAAAACTAATGAAGGATCACTTTTTGGGAGAGCTGGTCTTTGTGGTTAAGTGTCATTAAACTGAAAGCTTGCTGAGTCCAAGATGTTCACTTAAAATCGAAAACGACAAACTCCATGAGATCCCAACTTCAGTAGCCACTGCATCCATGGTAATTCTATGGTCTTCCTCCAGAAACTCCAGCCATAGTTTCTACAGTTGTCTAGGTTTTAACAATCTTCACTCTGTTGGCTAAACTCTGAGGTCTTCCTGACTGTCCTCAAAATGCCTGATCCATTCAAAAACTGTTGTTTTATGTGAGGCAGGCTTCCCATAAGCTTGCTTCAAGCTTCAATGATTTTGGAAGATGTCCACTTGACCTTTGTTAAAAAATTGTTATTAGCTCTGACCTCAAAATCATTTTTTCATGGCACAAAAATTATCCTTTTTTTTTCCAGATACCCTAACGAGATGAAAGACTTCTTGTGATTGGACAACACTTACTGACACTGATGACAAGACTAAAGGAGCCCAGGTAGTGTAGTGGATTAGAAGCTGGCTGCTAACTGCAAGATCAGTAGCTCGAATATGCCAATTACTTACTCAGGAGAAAGATGAGACTTTCTGTTCCCTGGACAGATTTACAGCCTCAGAAACCCTATACCAGGTCACTGTGAGGCACAACGGACACAGTGGCACACCACCGCCATCACGAATGAGACCAAGACAAGTGTTTTACTGAAAAAATTTAGCTGCAGCTTTTTTTTTTTTTTTAATTATTTTTTGTTTTAAATTAAAATAAAAAAATATTTTTGAACTCACTTTTTGTTTGGCATAAATAAATATATACACTGGAAAAACCTCTAGTAGCAATACTTTCTCAAATCAATGCTATAAGGCATGGGGTTCCAAATTTTTAAAGGATCAAATAAAGAGTTGAGAAGCAAATTAATCTGTATAGAGTAATACTAATAAAGAGAAAACAAAGAATAAAACCTAGTTTCTCTATCTAAATCCACTAAAGTTGAACTTGTTAAAAGCAACAGTTCAGCAAAGTGTGCTAAATAAAATTAAAGCTTAATTAACAGGGAAAACTTCCAAAGACAATTTCTGTGTTTGTACCATCACTCTACCAGCTATGAGCACAACAGAAAACTAAGATTAGGTGCTGTCAATGTATGATTACTGGATTAACATTAGCAACACTGGAACTTTGTCAAAAATACAAATTCTTGACTCTGTTGAATCATAAATTCTACAGGTAAGGTATGTGTTATTAACAAGTCTTCTGACTCATGCTTATGTTTGAGAATCACTAACATTCAAATTTACTACTGTGGCATTGCAGGATAAACTCTGAACCGCAGGTCAGTTTGAACTGTAAGGTCGGTGGTTCAAGCTCACCAGCCACTTCTTGGAAACCCTAAACAGGGTTGCTATTGAGTCAGAACCGACTCGACAGTACTTAACAACAACTACTTATATATTTGGAGCACGGTGGTTCTAGAGGATAAGTACTCGACTGTGGACCACAAGATTGGCAGTCAAAGCTCACCAGGAGAAAGATGAGGCTTTCTGCTCCTGCAAAGACTCACAGCCTTGGAAACCCTATACAGGGTCACTATGAGTCAGAATTGACTCCAGGCGCTAACTACCACCACACTGTTGTTGCTGTTGAGTGCCATCAAGATGGTTTGATTCATAGCAACCCTGCATAGGGTTTTTCTAAGGAACGGCTGGTGGGTTTGAACTGCCGACCTTCTGTTTGAAACTGACCTTGTGGTCCAGTGCATTAATGTGTAGCACCACATGTATGTATTAATACACAACAAATTACTGTAACGATGGTTGTTGGGTTTCTAATTAGATCACATCATAACATAATTTTACTGAACTCCGTTGTCACTAGAACTAGTGTAGTGCAAGAAATAGAGCATATTCTCAACACCTACATTCTCAAAAAATGAATGATATATTGCTTGACTCTATTATTTTCCATGATGTATGCTACTAAATTAAATCAGATTTTTAACATATAGAGAAGGGAGGGAAAAAATGAAGCGAACAGCACAGACAAGTGTGGTGGCATGATAGAACACGACATGTTTGATAAAAGAAATCTAGTTCAATGTCGATAAAACACTCTGGGTTCATGTGGGAAGTCTGTAAAATGATATTTTCTTAAATTAAATAAGCAGCAGCTGAGTCAGTATCAGTTGCCTTATCTATGGTAGCTGGTTGTTGTTGTTAAGTGCCACAGAGTCTGTTCTGACCCACAGCGACCCTGTATAGGGTTTCCAAGGAGTGGATGATAAATTTGAACCACTGACCTTGCAGTTTAAACCAACTTTGCAGGCCAGGACTCCATTATTAGAGTAACCCCAAAGAACCATATACATCATGAAAACACTAGTCTTAAAAACATCTGAGACTGTCTTACTGATACAAAAGATGATAAAATGCATCTCGAATTATTTTATACTATATTCTCCTTTGCAGGTGGGAGAAACAATATTGAAGTATATTCCCTGGATTAAAAATTTTTTAAAAATGAGCACAGTATAAAGGACACACTGAAGGGTGTTGAAAGATATTAAAATAAATTTTCTGAGTATCAGAAGCATTTGATTCTACAATAGACAGATACCCACACTGAGCCACATTTCTTCAGAAACTCTTTAAGGACCACAAATGTTTCAGTTTATATAAGCAATTTAAAAATAAATATGAATTGTTATACCTGTACTTCATGACCATCAACTAAAGGTGGTAAAACATTAATAAGTCATAAATTCAATTAGTAAATTATGCCCAACATTTAAAAAAGAACACAATCAGAGTAAAATGCACACAGGTTAACTATGATATAAAATACTTTCTTTCTGTGATTCTTGGTCTAAAAGTTCGATGAACACCTAATCATTAGTGGAATTTCAACTCACCTTATTATACCAGGCAGACACAATAAGTTTTTCTTCATAATCACGGAATTTTGCTACTTTACATTCACTCTGGAAAAAGATATGAGGACTCTTAAAAATCACAGAAATCACCCCAAACTATTAAAAGCTAAATCATTTCTTTATTATGTTCATTACTGATAGAATCTGAAGGATGAATTTGTGAAACACAAAAATAGTCAAAAACACAAACTAGATCATAAAGCATGCATATAAGAAGACCTTTAGGACAGAATAGGGTCTGTGACTGGCAGAACAAAGTCATTTAAAAAATAAAGTGATTTTTAAGCTATAGTCCCGTGCGTCTAGAGAAAAAGGTTAACAGGTAGCTCAGGTAACAAAACAGTGGAACTGCATTTATGGAGGGATCAAGTCTAAGGAGAAATTAACCAGCAAAATCCTTCAAAATCCCCCATAAAACTGGCACAAATTTTCATCTTGCAAGTCCTGGACACCTGTGTACTTAAGTTCCTTGTGGTCATATGTATCTGCCACCCTAGAGTCGGATATTAATTTTTTAATTACTCTAAAATAGCTAATTTAAAAAATTCGGTTGATCACCAGATACTGTAGGCTTATATTGAAAAAGATACTATCATGAAACACTTGAATCTTCTTTCAGGCAAGGCAAGATGTTCATGATAAGAAAGTACACAGGGATGAAGCTCAAATGAAGGAGGAGCGAACCCTTCTCCTAGATCATACCCACTGCAGACACCGACTCCCAGAGAAGGATGGCAGACAAGAAGAACTCTACTACTGACATTATCTGACTTCTGTTTTCTTGTGCAATGAGTAGAAATGAATTCACATTTAAAAAGACCCATACGCTATGTCTTAATTGAGGGGTTTTCCCCTCAGTTAAAATACTTAGATGCATCATTTGATTGTCATTCTTGAATTTTAAACACCACTAAGAGTGTGCATTTTCATTCTGGCTTCTACTGGAAAATTAATAATTGGAGAAATTTAGATTCCAGAGATTATCTAGCCTAAGTCTCATTATTCTACATATGAGGAGACTGAAGTGCAGAGAGAAAAAGTGAAGTTGTTACTAATAAAACCATACTGGCCTGCTAATTTATGGAGTATTTAATGCTGACTACACAGAGACAGACAGTCACACCTCTGCTTCTTACAACATTCTGGCAAATACCAGTAAGAAAAGCAATGTTATTATGGGGTGACGCAATGAGTCCAGATACATGGAATCATATGGAGACACAGTTGATTCTACATAAGAAATGTGGGGAAATCTTTAGTGGAAGAAATATGAGGCGGATCCTGTAGAACTAATAATATTTCTTCAGAGATACTTCTGTATTCTCATATTCTTTTGATAGTTTCTACCACAGTCCCTTATCTACTGACCCAAAAATTAAACACACACACACACACACACAAATATACACATAAATGTAAATATTTACGTATATAATTCTATAGTTTTACATATTTATATAATCCCTTATAACAGTAAGTGAAGACAATGTGTCTCTCTGAAATACAACATTCCCAGTTAATCTAAAACAAAAAACAACTATCAATTTCAAATGTTTCAAGGCCAATATTTAGAATTCAGCATGGCTCTGCAATCAAGTCTATCTTTTTATGAACTAGCATAAAATATCCACCACAATATTAAAACAATAGTTTTGTGAAACAATTTATACACAAAACTAGAATATTCCCAACTATAAAATCTAAAACATACACAATCCCTCTTGACATCCTCACCGCAGCTCAATGATGCAATGAGCATAAAAAATAACTTACAAAATGAAAGATTCAGATAATTAGTGAGAGAATGCCATTACTAACATGATTTTGCAAGACTGACAACCATGTAATTCAAGGGACTACTGGGACCTTGTAACTACTTCCTTTATCCAACTGATAAGCTTGTTTTGGGTTAGGTCAGGAAGATGATAAGGCTGGTTAATTGAGTGAGCACGGTAGAATTTTTAAAAGGTAAGACCCATTTCTTTTCTAAATACTTGAATGAAAATCAGATAGGTGGATTTTTAAAAACATTAGAACATGGCTTTACCAGGAAGTCAAAGATATCTGTATCACTGACTGTTCCACAAAGGGAGAATGAAACAATGCCACATCTAATCAGGGTATATAAACTCTAGAGACCAATATTATGTGCTAGAGAGACTCTTTGTAATAAACATACTGAATGTTAAAACCTATTTCTAATTTCGTGTGAAATTTGGCAATTCATGGCAAACATATGTTAACAGTTAATTACCCGTATATGCAGTATATACATAGTATGGAATTACAAGGAGATGAGTGACTATAGAAATCTTACCTCTAGAATTTCAATTCTTCTCTCTTTCTCTGATAACTGCTTTCTAAGTAGCATTATTTCTGCTGATGCCGGGTTTAACTTGGGATCTAAAGTCTTTATTACCTGATTGAAAAAAATAAGAAAATAATATTTCATGTTCCCTTTGCCTTATCAAATATTAAAACGCAACATACGTATATATTCTATAAAGTCGGTGTAAGTAAAGTAAAAAATCATCCAGAAAGTGATCCAAAAGCTAACTTCAGCTTGTTTTACAATCTAATTAGAATGACATGACAAAAATAATTTATAGATGAAAAAACAAAAAAATCAGTACAAAAATAAAGAGGTCTTTATCTCAAAATCAAGTTTTCCTTCCTTAAGGCTCAGTACTAAGGGACAATATTTTAGCCATTTCAAACTTTGAGCACTGAGGTCTTGAGATAATTCTTTCCACCTTTACTTGACATGAGCATTTAAAAAATTAAAATGATTATCCTGGTGTGGTGCTGTAGGATAAGCACTTGACTGCAAGGTCAGTGGTTCAAACTCAACAGCTGCTCCTCTGAAATGCTATATAGGGTCACTATGAGTCAGAACCGACTCAACGACACTTAACAACAACATATTAACATCAGGGAAACTTGCTGACTTTACTAAAAGTATCCCATGAAATTAAATCCCTAATAATCTCTCAAATTTAACTATGTAATATTATTAGCTAAGTTGTGAGATCAATAATTAATGGTAAAACCAATATAATCGATTTAGGTGATTTGGTGGTTTGTCCGCAAACCCTAAGGTGCTCAATTGTTAAGTGCCATCCAGTTGTTTCTGACTCAGCAATTCATGGATTTTTTCCATGAATTTTTTTAAGATCCTTCTATTTACTCTGGAGTCCTGGTGTGGCACTGTAGGTTAAAAGCACTGGACGGCAAATCTGGTTTGAAATGCAAGTTCAGTGGTTTAAGCCCACCAGCTGCTCCTTGGAAACCAATGCAGAGTTGCTACGGGTCAGAACTGCCTCAACAGCACTTAACAACAACAACAACTAATTACCCTGGTCCATTTATTCATTAAAAAACAATTTACTCAATGCATGTATATGGAATCATGGTGTGGTGCTGTGGGTTTATGTGCTGGACTGCAAAGTCAGTTGGAACTGCAAGGTTGGATGGAGGTTCAAGCTCGCCAGCTGCTCCTTGGAAACCCTATACAGGGTTGCTGTGAGTTAGAACTGACTTGATGACACTTGACAACAATTGCCATGATTTTGTTGGTTAGTTGTAACTCTTTAGAATGTCATTTAGAAATTCATATCAACAGTCTTATTAAAATACTCTTATTCTTTGACTCAATAATTTCATTTTTAGGATTCAAGGCTAAAGTAATAAACCAAAAGAAGAAGAAAGCTTTCTGTACAAAAATGTTGCCTATAGCCTTATTTCTAGAAGCCAAGAGAGAGAGAGGGGAAAAAAAGCTATTTCCAACAAGAGGAAGATCATCAAATAACTTATGGTATGCCCCGGTGGGCCACTGGACTAGCTCTCGGGCTGCTACCTGAAAGATGAGCAAATCGACCAGCGGCTTCCTGGGAGAAAGATGAGGAGTCTCCTGGGAGAAAGATGAGGAGTCTGCTTCTGTAGAGACTTACAGCCTTAGAAACTATCAGGCAGTTCTACTCTGCCATGTAGGTCACTTTGAGCTGGCATCAAATCAACAACTTGGTTTGATGTTGGTATACCCTCACAATGAAATATTATATAGTCATTACTTTAGCTTTGCAATGTAGACTCCATAGGGTGGTGTCTGTTATGGTCACTCCTATTTTCGCAGTGACTAGCAGTTGTGGTGGTTGTGTGCTGTCAAGTTGGTCCCAACTCACAGTGAAGCTGTATAGGGCTCCTGAGGCCGTAAAACTTCACAGGAGCGGAGAGCCTCATCTTTCTCCTGCACAGTGGCTGGTACAGTCAAACTGCTGACCTTGTGGTTAGCTGGCCAACTTGGCACCTACTACACTATCTCAATAAATATCAATTAAATCCTATTTATATAGCATGAGTAAATGCTTAATAAATTATAAAAAATAGGAGTTTTATTAGGAATCATGGGGAAAAGATGCATTGAAAAAAATGCAGAGTTTGGAAAATACTGACTATCAAAATGTTAAAGTCTCTGAGAACTTTTCTGTAATTTACATATTCTACTATAATCATGGAGTTCTGGAGTGGCATTTTAGGATAAGCATGGCACTGCTGACCACTAGGTCCAGGTTGCTACGTTGCAACCCACCAAACACTCCTCAGAAACCGTATACAGGGTTTCTGGAGTAGGACCCAACTTGGTGGCACTTAACCACACCAACACTCTAAGCATTTATCATTCTGTAACTATGGTGAAGAATGCCTGGATGATTGTCATGCCTATTTCCCTTCTGGAAACACAGCTAGTAATGTAGCTGCCTTAAACTGAAAGTGACTGACAATGTTTCCAGGTCTGATGTATCTATTACATACTTCCATATAGTCTGCTGCCTTCCCTCATCTACTAGTGAGACAATGTCAAGACCACGGGAATCCTAGGCTGAGGGAGGCAGACCCTCTGATGACTGCATGGAGCAGAAACTCCTTCACATCAATGACTGGACTTGATGTGAGTAAGCGGTAAGCTTCAGTCTTGTTAAGGTTTGACCTTGAGAGCTTGGGGTTTATCTGTTGCTGCAAGTACTATTTATGTCTTAATTGATAAGTATATAAAACATAAATACAAGAAAGTAAGATAACCATATTGCAATATTTTAAAACTTCTACATAAATTTTTCTTGTTTATTCAGTAAATGGAAAATAGTATATCACCATTCTCTGAGACAGAATACTAAATACTCAATACTAAATTTGGAAACCATAAAGTAAGTCATGGAAATGAAAGAATTTATGAGAATAAATATTCACCACTTGAATAGTACTAGTTTTTGCTGTTAAGTGCCATTGAGAAAGTTTCAACTCATAGAGAGAGACCCTGTAGAGGATTTCTGAGGCTGCAAATCTTTCTGGGAGGCAAAAGCCTCATCTTTCTCCCATGGAGCAGTTAGTGGGGCTAGAACCACTAGCCTCGTGGTCTGTAGTCCAGTGCTCATCCTACGGAGCCACTGTTAACCAAATCAGTTATTTTTAATGGAAGTATGAAAAAAAAAAAAAAAAAAAAAAGAAAGAGGATTTCGTATTTACCTTTCTAATCTAGACTAAATGTAAAAAGCTTAACCTACATTGTCAGAAAAGACAAGACATTTATGTTAAGAACTCAAGATTCCTCACATTATAACAGTGATTTTCCTCTAATGAAGACATTATACTTAAAGCATAAGCTGTCCCGATGAGCTGCATGAGTGTTTTAGCTGATACTGATGAGTGAGAAAGTTGGAAGGCTGATATGGAGACCCACCAGGAATCTAACAGGGAAGGAGAGGCACTTAGACAAAAGTGACTTGATATAGATGCAGGAACAGCAATGCAACCAGGTGCAGTAACACTAATCAGAACATGGGTCACACAAAGACTTGAATTCTAAAAGCCAAACTACTCACATTTCTTGCTTTCTCCAAGTACATTTTATATCTTTCCTCCATTGCTTTCATATCTTCATCTTTCTTTTGAAGAGCAGCTTCAAGTTCACTGATCTTTTGTACTGTTAATAAAATGAAAATATGACTATTTCCTATTTTAAAAACTTCACGCTCACACAGAAACTTATATCTATCATATTTATTTTTCTAAAGACTAATAAAGGAGCCTACTTCTTTCTGCTTGTGGAAGGCACGGAGGAAGCATCATTAATCTTTTTATTTTTCCGTACTGCTGTCATGTCTAAGTCAGAGTCTCCTAGAGAGCCTGAACAGCCTGAAGCAGAAACTCTTCATCAGAGGACTGAGCTTCTAAACAACAGGTGAGAGCCTGAGGAGCCTTTCTGAGCAATGAGGGATGCTCACAGACTGTGTGGTGATGAGAGATCCAAACACCAAGCACTCCAGAGGCTTTGGGTTGGTCACTTCCTCTACTGTGGAGGAGGTGGATGCAGCCATGAACTGAAGGCCACACAAGGTGGATGGAAGAGTGGTGGAACCACGAAAAGACTCCCAAAGATCAGGTGCCCATTTAACTGTGAAAACGATTTTCGTTGGTGGCATTAAAGAAGACACCAAAGAGCATCACCTAAGAGATTATTTTGAGCAGTATGGGAAGATTGAAGTGACTGAAATCATGACAGAGGCAATGACAAGAAGGGGGCTTTGCTTTTGTAACCTTTGATGACCATGACTCTGTAGATAAGATTGTTATCTGTCAAAGCAAGAGATGGCCAGTGCCTCCTGCAGTCAGAGAGGTCAAAGTGGTTCTGGAAACTTTGTTGGTGGTCGTATAGGTGGTTTTGGTGGGAATGACAAATTTGGTCGTGGAGGAAACTTCAGTGGACGATGTGGCTTTGGTGGCAGGTGTGGTGGTGGTGGAGATGTAGGCAGTGGGGATGGTTATAATGGATTTGGTAATGACAGAAGCAATTTTGGAGGCAATGGAAGCTACAATGATTTTGGCAATTACAACAATCAATCTTCACATTTTGGAACCATGAAGGGAGGATATTTTGGAGGTAGAAGCTCTGGCACTTATGGTGGTGGAGGTCAATATTTTGCCAAACCATGAAACCAAGGTGGTTATGGCAGTTCATGCAGCAGCAGTAGCTATGGGAGTGGCAAAGGGTTTTCAGGATTTCCAGGAAACAAAGCTTAGCAGGAGAGGAGAGCCAGAGAAGTGACAGGGAAGCGACAGGTTACAACAGATTTGTGAACTCAGCCAAGCACAGGGGTGGCAGGGTCTAGCTGCTACAAAGAAGACATGTTTTACACAATACTCAGGTGTATGGGCAAAAACCTAAAAAAACTCAAGGACTGTATTTGTGACTATTATTTCAGTTTCTGCTCTGTGGAAAGTGTAAAGCATTCCAACAAAGGGTTTTAATGTTTAATGTAGAATCCCCCCCACGCCCCCGCCGCACCCATGCTGTTAATTGCTAAATGTAATAGTCTCATCCTGACAGTGAATAACTGTTTTGTTTTGTTTTTAATTAAAAACAAAACAAAACAAAACAAAAACCTGATAAGGGAACTTAAAGATATTGTCCATTTCTTCTTTGTAGTGAACTCTCATTTAAAACTTCTTAACTACAACCAATATAGCCTTAATTGTTTCTTTTTAATTTGTTACTCACAAAAATAGCTATCATCTGCTTTATTTAGCTCTCTCTCTCTTTTTCATCAAGTATTTCAATAAGCAAATAACCTTACACTGTGGACACAATCACAAGAAGGGAAAATAAAGCATCAGCTCTACAGGTTTTGGATTTCATTGTTATCTAATGACAAATAATTCTTTTATTCACATTTATTTATATTTTCATGTTCACTCTATTACGTTTAAAAATGTTTGGTACTCTTACATATCAATTAATCCATTTCATCAAAGTTATATTTTTTATTTCAAGATTAGATCATTCATTCATGACTAAAAATTTTCATCAACTTTTATTTTTATTGTATATACCTATGCATTATCTAAATACTAATATCCAGTTCTTGTACCCTTCAACTAAATAGAGCAAGTCTTTATACACATCATCTGATAACTGAGTTCTATAAATACCTACCATTCTGATTTACATCTGGCTGAAGATCTTCAATGAGCTCTTGTTTCTTCTGCAGTTCTTCATGGACCTCTGTCAATTTTTCCCTAAGTAGTGGGAAGAGTGAAAGGCTTTGGAGTCATACAGATCTAAGAATGAAAACTGATTTCTGCAATATAATATTTGTATTATATTGCATCCTTAGCATCCTTCCCTATGAAATGAGAATGATAACTTTCTAAATGGGAACAATATCTGCTGTGAAGATTTAAATTGTCTGGCACATGGTGGTGCTAAAAATATTAAATTTTTTTTCCCCGTTTGCCAAGATGTCTGCTTGTTAAACTCTTCAATTGGCAATAGTAAAATACAGGAATTTGGGATGGTTGGGTGAAGTCTAAATTTTGCAGCATGCTTTTCTTTTTATTTGTTGGTGGCAGTGGAGAACACTGAATTCAGCATAAGGGAATCTGCTTATATCAATTTCCCTTTTATATTTGAAATGAAATATTAGTTTTACTTACATATGAGCTTCCAATTTCTGCTTTAGTTTGCTGGACTATAAAATAAATTTAAAAAGTTACTGTAAGAGTTTATCTTGACAAGGCTTTTCAGACATCAAAACCTTTTTATCTCCTTTTGAGGGTATACTGTTTAATAACATAATAATAAACTTATGAAGATAGCATACTTATGAAAATTTAGTATTTTGGGTATTTTTTACTTCAAAACAAAAAGGGAAAGGAGAACAGGAAAAATGAAATAGGATAGAAAAATGACTTCGCACAGAATAATGTTTCATATTTAAAAATTTTTAAATAAAACTTCCATTTGAAGGAAAAATATCAAACACAAGCTGGAAATGATATATCAAAATCAGGAGTATCAAATATTTAGATAGCTAAAGTCATTTATTTAAAATCCAAATTTTAAGGTTTTAAGCCTAAAATTAACTGATATAATTATTTAAACATTTATATAATTGTAAGGAGCTCTGGTAGCGCAGTGGTTACGAATTGGGCTGCTGGCTGGAAGGTCAGCAGTTCGAAACTACCAGCTTTCCGTGGGAGAAAGATGAGGCTTTCTGCTCCCATAAAGATTTACAGCCTCAGAAACCCTGTACAGGGTCACTATGAGTCGGAACCGACTCCACGGCACATAACAACAACCACAATAACAAATGCTAACACACCAATGTTATATCATTATAAAAGAAGCACTTTAATACTGAGGCAATTATATTTTGCTAAAAAACAACAACAACAACCTATATATGTAATTTCCACTTCATAAAAAATTTTAAATTACAATAGTAGTTCTCCATCTACTAAATAGCTGAAAGGTTTAAAATGTGTAATCTGAAATTTAATTTGGACATCAATAAACAAAAAAATAAAAGATAAAGCAATTTGAACTCTAAAATACTTTAAAATTTAATTCCCGTTTTAAAATATTTTCCCTAACATGACTTAAAAAAATATTTGTATTAGAGAGGTTACAATACCGTATATATGCACATATGAGATGCCGCCATGCATGAGACGATTTCTATTTTCCAAGCCCCCAAGAAAAAAAGAAAAAATCATATAAAGGATATACAAGACAGAAAGGAAATGCTACCCTTTCAATCTGCCTTCTCATCTCTTCACTTATTCTGTACAGTTTCCTCCCCATCAACACAGGCAGAATCACCGTTCTCTCTGGTCTCCTTCAATCAATAGCTAGCTAATGCACATCTAGCCCTGTCATTTTTGTTGTTTTTAATAAAATACGTACCTCCCTCAATCATTGCTTCTTTTCCACTACACATATGGAGATCAAATGACAAAGAAATATGCAATGATTGATCTCTTTTAAGTCCCCTTATCTCTACCCTAACGTATCAGCCATCAAAATGATTAGAAAATGGAAAGACCATGAGTCAGTATTGCAGGAAGGAGGATCTAGGGCTGTGATGTTTCTAAGATTGCACTAAAGTTTCTGTCCTTCAGCGGCTCGTACTAACCATTTCTTGAATGCTCTTTTTGGCAGAAATCATTTTGTCCCTCACTAATTTCCTATTAGAAACTTTCCTCAACTATGACTGTTGATTTTTTTCTGAAGCCAGTCCTGTTGGAAGCCAAGCAGAACTGTGAAGTCCTCAATTATAGCATGTTCACAATCAGAAATTACCATGAACTTAGACATAACTGTTGAAGCAGGACAGAAATCAATTTATAGTATATGTGATCAGTTTACAGGCTCCAAAGTGGCAAAATTACTTCATCTGTTATGCAGATATATACGGTATTTAATGGTACCCTCAATGAAAAGGGGAGTGCATCCAAATGCTAGATTAATTTCGGCAACTGGACCTGCTATTACAGAGAAGCCTACACAAGGAATAATTATTATTATAATTTCTCAGTTACTTACACTTTCACCTTCAGACTTGGAGCCTTGCTCCTGTAAAGACTTCTGGAGGTCTTCAATCTGCTGCTGCAATTCTCGGATACGCTCTTGGCTTAGTCTAGTATTGCAAGATGAATTATATGTATTCATTTGTATTAGAAAGTCAAAGTACTTGAGGATTTATTTAAATTTAAAGGTAGAGTCATGCAATCTAATTCATAAAGTAGACATTTAATAGAAAAAAGCAAATACTGAATGATTAATTATATGCAGTGAGATATAACATGTAGTACAATTAGCTACTCCTAAGGAAATACCTTAAAAAAAAAAGGAGGAGAAATAGGTTTTTATCCTGAAAACACCTATGCCAATATTGAAACATTTAGGTACTTAATATATCCATGGCAAAGGCATAACATTTCTGCATTGTATTACCTAGTGGGAAAACTCAATATCCAGCTAAATTTTCCTATAGTTCTATATTTAATAAATACAAACTGAGCATCCTTTCCCTGTTTTGGATCTCAAGATATATTTAGAGAAGAGGAGGGTCACCAACTCCCATGTTCGTAATGTTTTAAAAAATGAGATTGGCACTAGCAACTAGTTACTTTAACTTACATTCTTTAAAATCCTGCTTAAAAGTTGCCTACAAAGGAAGTTACCAGTAAGAGTTAATCTCTCTGTCTCTCTCTATACTGTTGTTACGTGCTGTAGATTCATAGCAACTCTATAGAGGGTTCCCAAGGAGCAGCTGGTGGGTTTTAACTGCCGACCTTGTGGTTCACAGTCCAGTGCTGATCCTAAAACGTCATACCAGAAGTCCATATATCCTCTGCCCATTAGTATATATTTTTTTTTTTAATTATTCACAGAACCATTTATTGGCCTATGCCAGCAGAGAGGCCATTCCTTCTGAACAGGGGAAGTGTCCGTCTAGGTGTGTGCTCCTGGGTTGGTAAGGGCTGCAGCTTGAGCCCTGAGGGCACCAGAAGGAAAAGGGGCAGCCACCCCGGAAGCAGATCTTGAGCAGAGGTCCACAGACTCAACTCCACTTGATATTCTTGTCCTCCTCAGTTAAGGCTGGTGTGTCAGTGACAAGGCCAGTGCCAATGGTCCGGCTGCCATCTTGCAGGGTGAAGCGCTGTCCCTTTTCTAAGATCATTGGCTGCCTCAAAATCAGAGTGAGCTTGAGGTCCTCCCCGGGCATGGCAAGCTCCTTTCCTGGAGGCAAGATGACATTACAGGCCATGTCCCAAGTCAGGGAGAACATGACAGGCATGAAGTGGGATACAAAAGGCTTGTGGCGGCCACCTTCCTCCTTGCTAACAATGTAAACCTGGGCCTCCACCTTCTGGTGGGGCTGGACGGAACCTGGCTTGGCCATGACCAGCCCACGCCTCAGGTCCTCCTGCTTCAAACCTCGGACCAGGGCCCCAAGGTTGTCACCTGCCTCTCCCCTGTCCAGGCTCTTGTGGAACATCTCAATACCTGTCACAACAGTGCGGATGTTCTTGCTATGTCCCAGGAACTCACACTCATCTCCCTTCTTAAAAATGCCTTGCTCGAGTGTACCTGTCACCACTGTGCCCTGGCCAGGGATAGAGTACATGGACTCTACTGGCAGCAGAAAAGGCTTCTCCAGGTCTCGAGTGGGCACTGGGATGTAAGTGTCCACAGCATCCAGCAGCTTCTGCACTGACTTCATACCTAGCTCAGGGTCACGTTGCTCAAGGGCACAGAGGGCAGAGCCTACAATAACCGGGGTCTCCTCCCCTTTATAGCCAAATTCAGTGAGCGGTTCTCGGATTTCCAGTTTGATTAGCTCCACCATCTCAGAGTCCTGGACGGCATCTGTCTTATTCACATACACAACAATATGCTCTACCCTGATCTGTTTAGTCGGTAATAGGTGCTCTTGGGTCTGGGGCATGGGGTCATCATTGGCTGCCATCACCAGGATGTAGCCATCAAGTGGGGTAGTGCCTGTGATCATATTCTTAACATAATCCACGTGGCCCGGGCAGTCTGTGTGGGCATAGTGGCGGGCCGCAGTGCTATACTCCACATGGGCAGCATTGATCGTGATACACAGAGCTCTCTCTTCAGGTGCATTGTCAATTTCCTCGTACTTCTTAAACTTGGCCCCACCACCCTCGGCCAGAATCTTGGTGATGGCTGCTGTCAGTGTGGTTTTGCCGTGGTCCCCATGGCCAATGGTACCCACGTTCACATGGGGCTTATTGCGCACATAGGTTTTCTTGGTCTCCACAGCCAGGCCACGGCACAAGAGGGGATGTGCTGGGGCCTTTGGTGGCCGCAAAAGACCCTGCAATAGTGGAGTTAGGCCAGCGCAGAGACCACAGAAGCGGGGTGTAGCTCGCAGCAGGGTTATGGACGCCATTGTGGTTGTGGGGGTGCCCCAGGTCCATTTTTTTGGTTTTTCATATAACGCAATAATTATCTAGTCACATGGCTGTCTTCCTGTTATTGTTATTGTTAGATGTCATCGAGTGAGTTTCAAACCACAGCAATCCTATGCACAACAAACACTTCCCAGTCCTGTGCCATCTTCACAATCATTCACCCTTGAGCCCACTGCTGATGCCATGGTGCCAATCCACCTTGCTGGGGGACTTCCTCTTTTTTGCTGACCCTCCACTTTTCCAAGCATGGTATCCTTTTTCCACAGACTGGTCCCCTCCTCATACAATGTCTGAAATATGAGAGATGAAGTCTTGCCATCCTGGCTTCTAAGGCGCATTCTGACTGTACTTCTTCCAACACAGATTTGTTAGTTCTGGAAGTCCATGGAATATTCTTATCCAACACCGTAACTCAAATGTAACAATTCTTCTGCAGTCTTCCTTACTCATTGTCCAACTTTACATGTATATGAGGATATTGAAAATACCATGGCTTTATTCAGGTGCACCTTAAGTCCTCAAATTGACATTTTTGCTCTTGAACATTTTAAAGAGTTCTTGTGCAGTAGATTTGCCTAATGTAAAATATGTAGTTTGATTTTTTGATTGCTGCTTCTATGAGAGTTTATTGTGGATCCAGGCAAAATGATACCTATGAAACTTCAATTGTTTCTCCATTTATCATGAAGCTATTTGTTGGTCCAGTGGTGAGGATTTTCATTTTCTTTACTATGAGAAGCAACCCACACTGAAAGTGGTGGTCTTTAATCTTCATCAGTATTTTGTATTTTAAGTCCTTTTCATTTCAGTGAGCAAGGCTGTATCATATGCATATAGTAGGTTGCTAATGAATCTTCCTTTGGTGTTGATGCCATTGTTCGTCTTCATATAATTCAGCTTCTCAAATTATTTGCTCAGCAAATAGACTGAATAAGCATGGTAAAAAGAGACAACCCTGGCACAAACCATTCCTGATGTGAAACCATTCAATGTCCCCTGGTTCTATTCAAATGACTGCCTCTTGGGCTATCTTCAGGTTCCTCAAGAGCAAAATTAAGTGTTCTGGGATACCTATTCTTCGCAATGTTATCCCATAGCTTATCATGATACACACAATCGAAAGTCTTTGCACAATCAATAAAGCACAGGTAAACATCTTTCATAAAATTGATGCATTTGAGATATGGTGTTGGAGAATACTGAAAGTACCATGGGCTGCCAAAAGAACAAACAGATCTGTGTTGGAAGAAGTACAGTCAGAGTGCTCCTTGGAGGCCAAGATGGCTACACTTCTGTCTGGAGAGGGAGATCATGTTTGGTAAGGTGGAGGGTCAAAGAAAATGAGGAAAACCTCCAGTGAGATGGATTGGCAAAGTGGCCATATCAATGCGCTCAAGCGTGCCAAAAATTGTGAGGTTAGCCCAGGACCAGGCAATGTTTCATTCTATTGTGCATAGTGTTGGTATGAGTCGATACCGACTCAATGGTATCTAACAACAACAAAACATCTTTCTGGTATTCTCTGATTTCAGTCAAGATCAATTAACATCAGCAATGATATCCCTCATTCCATATCTTCATCTGAATCCAGCTTGAATCTCTGGCAGCTCCCTAACAATATATTGCTGCACCCATTTTTTAACTGCTTTTAGCAAAATTTTACTTGCATGTGATATCAATGATTTCCACATTCCGTGTGTCACCTTCTTTTGGAATGGGCACAAATATATGAATGTCTTCCAATCAGCAGGCCAGGTAGCTGCCTTGCAAATTTCTTGGCATAGATGAGTGAGTGCCTAAAGTGCTGCATAAGTTTGTTGAAAGATTTCAATTTGCATTCCATCACTTCTTGGAGCCTTGTTCTTTGCTAATGGCTTCAGTGCCCCTTGGACATCTTCCTCCAGTACCAGTGGCTCTTCATCATATGCTGTCTCTTGAAATGATTGACTATAGGCCATTTCTTTTTGGTACAGTGACTATGTGTATTTCTTCCATCTTCTTTTGATACTTTCTGCATCATTCAATATTTTGATCATAGAATCTTTCAATATTGCAAGTAGAGGCTTGAAGTTTTCTTCAGTCCTTTCAGCTTCAGAAATGCTGAGCATGTTCTTCCTTTTAGTTTTCTCATTCCAGGTCTTTGCCCATTTCATTATAATACTTGTCTTTGTTTTCTCCAGCTGCCCTTTGAAATGTTTCTGTTCAGCTCTTTTACCTGTTGTAACTTAACAATACACAAACAAATTTGAGTGAGACAAGGTTCAAGTGTCTCAGTAGCCTCTAAAATCCATTGAAGTTTGGATAAATTTTAATGCAAATACTTGACAGCAAGAATGTTATTTATAAGAACAGGTTAAAAAAACAATTAGCATAAAAACTTCATAAAATTTATCCTGAGGAGTTACTGAGTGAATACAATTTTCTTTTTTAATGTACCTAAGAAAGTGCCCGGCATAAAGTAAACCTACATAAACATTATCTATATTTATTATTACTATCATTTGTGAGTACCTCATTGATACCACATAAGCCACTGCTTTAAGCACATGTTGCATAATGTTCATTGTTGTTAAGGGCCGTCGAATTGGTTCTGACTCATAGTGACCCTCTGTAGGGTTTCCAAGGAGTGGCATTATTCTGCAGCACCACACCAAGTCTCCATAATGTTTATAACAACTTGCAAATAAATATCACTCTCAATTTATAGCAGACCATGCCAATTGCTATAAAGTTTAAGTAACTTGTCCAGATGAAGTAGAGGTGAGATCCAAATTGGATTCCAAAATCTATGTATGTCTCACTGGTGCTGGACTATTGCATCAGATCACAGTAGAGAGCCAGACTGTCACCTATTCACATTTATTCTGTTAACTGATGAGATATCTAAATGAACAGATGGATTGTCTGAGCCTGTTAAAATTAGTGGATCAGCCACACATCCTTTACTTGTAATAATATCACTGAAATGACCCACTTGACTTTTTTTATATGGTGACTATTATTGTAGTGATAGACTATACACAAATAAAAAATTCTGACTTCTAGAAAACCTCAGTTTAACTACAATAATAATTTTTACTTTTGTGAACCAAAATTTGTGGTGAGGTAATAAAATCACCATACATATTCTAATTTGTTAAACTGTAAAGAAATGCATCACCTTTGATCAGTTTCCAATTCATTCATTTTACGGTGTTTCTGCTCCAGCTGTTCCTGAAGCTCTTCAATGCGTTCATTCTCAGTGCCTTCTTGTTGTAAGCGAAGCATTTTATTTTCATGTTGCAGACGAATAAATATCTCCCTGATGTAGTAAAACAAAATGTATTATTTTAATTTTTAAAATATAGTAGTCTTTACATTCTCAATTTTTCTTAGAGAGAAAATTGTGTCACTTAAGTTGCATTTAATACACTATTGAAATTTCTGAACATTTTTGTTTTTGAAAAATGTACATTGTAACAGTATGCCTCAAATTTAATCAAGTACACTTCTTCAGGCATAGGTATAGGACTATATAACATTTCATTAAAAGCACTGTCTTAGTTACCTAATGTTGCTATAATAGAAATCCACAACTGGAGGGCTTTAACAAGCAGGCTTTCTCTTTGCCTACTCTGGGGAAAGGCCCTTCTCTCCTTTCAGCATCTGTCGCCACATTATTCCTAGAAGGCCTCCGTATACCTTGGCATCAATTGTCCCCAGAACCTAGGAGTTTCACAGTGCAGGAACCCAGGTCCAAAGGACATACTCCATTCCTGGCTCTTCTATCTTGGTAGTAATGTTGTTGTTCTTAAGTGCCACTGAGTACCGACTCATAGCGACCCTGGGTAGGGTTCCCAAAGAGTGGCTGGTGAGTTTGAACCACTGACTGTGTGGTTCAAACCGACCTTATGGTAGAGTGCTTATCCTACAGCATCACATAGATTCCTCTTTCTATACCTGTTTCTCTCCTTTTCTCTTACAAGATAAAAGTTGTCACATGCTGTATCCTTGGGAATCTCCTGTAATTTAGATCAGGGGGGTGGTGGGATTTTGGTGGAATGTCTTACCCTAAATCCTCTTATTGGTTTATCATATCAAATCACATTATGGGGGATAGCTATACTTCAATTGTCAAACCACTGAGAAGTTTGGCCCAGTCAAGTTGACAAAAAACTTGAACTATCACAAGCATTTATTGTGCAAATTCCTAAAAGATACTGCGAATGACTTTACTTCCATAATTTAAAAACTATTCACCGAAGGAAATATACAGCACATTCTTGTTGTTATTAAGTGCAATTGAATCAGACTTACAGTGACCCTGCATAGTAATTTCTAAGGAGCAACTTGTGGGTTTAAACTGCCAATCTTGTGGTTAGCAGCCCAGTGCTTATCCTCCAGTGCCACAGAACACATAAAATAAAAAGCATTATATTCGAGAACACTATAGTGGTGCTGTAGAATAAGTATTGGACTGTTAGCCACAAAGTCAGCAGTTCAAACCCACAAGCCACTCCTTGGAAACCCTAAACATGTGCTGTGGGTTGGAACAGACTCCACAGAACTTAACAACAACACAGTTTGTCTAACATTTCTAATATACCTTTATGATAGTAAGACAGCATGTAAATTTTTTTATTTTGAGGGAAAACTATTACTAAATGTTTACATGCACATTTTTTAAAAATGTAAAGAGTAAGGATGGCACCAAATAAAAAGTAATACTCTTCAACCTGCTGTCCTCAAAATTTCCATTCCTCAAAACAAACTCAATTTAATTATCCCAGTTTCTGAAGTCTAAAGTACAGGCTATTTTTATATTATCAACATGTGAATAACGACCAGCTTCCCTGCTAAGGCAGGAAAGTCATTAATATCTTTATATAATACCATGTTTGTTAGTTAAAATGTTTCTCTACTTCTAATACTTTCATAACCTAATTTAAACATGGGCAAAATATTTGAATAGACATTTCTTCACGAAAGATACACAAATGGTCATTAAGCACACAAAAAGGTGTTAATGTACCACTGCCATATGGAAAATGAAAATTAAAAATACAATGAAATACCACTTCAGACTCACTATAATGGCTCCTAGTGTGGCACTGTGGGTTAATGCACCAGACTGCAAAGCCGTTTGAACTACAAGGTTGGTAGTTCAAGCTTACCAGTCGCTTCTTGGAAACCCTATACAGGGTCGCTATGGGTCGGAACCGACTTGACGGCACTTAACAACAACAACATAATGGCTACATCAAAGAAGACTAATATTAACAAATACCAGCAAGAACATGAACATATCTGAACCTTTATACATTGCTGGTAAGAACTAAAATGGTTCAAACTCTTTAAAAAATAGTCTGCCAGCTTTGCAAAATGTTAAATATAGTTACCACACACACACACAAATCAAACCCTGACAACCATCGGATTATAACTCATAGTGACCCTATGAATGATTTAATTCCACTCCAAGGTATAAATTCAAGAGATAGATGATGATCTGCAAAAAAATGTACATAAATGTACAGAATAGTATTGTTTATAATAATCCAAAAAAAAAGTAGAAGTGATCTAAAATGCTGATCAACTAATGAATGGATAAACAATGTAATGTATATATATTGGAATATTATTCAGCAATAAAAAGGAGTTAAGTGTTACACTATGGATAAATCTTGAAATAATATGCTAAATGAAAGGCAGTCATAAAAGAACATATATGATTCCATTAATATGGAATGTCCAAAATAGGTAAATCTTTAGAGTCAGAAAGATTACTTGTTGCTTGAAGTAAAGGTGAGTATGGGAAATGATTGCTGAAGTATATGAGGTTTATTTTGGGGATGACGAAATGCTCTAAAATTACACAGAAGTGATATGAATATACGGAAACTCACAGAGTCGTATGGTACATGAAATAGGTCTCGATGAAGGTGCTTTAAAAGAAATTGAACAAAACCTTAAATAATAAGACTCACACAGGAGACTGAACGATGAGGATGCTTCATTTTCCTGATGATACCCTCATGACCAGAGGTTTAGCCAGCTCCCACCCGCACCCATCCACAGTGCAGACCCTGCTCTCCAAGAGTTCTGAGCCACATGGTTGGGAGCCACACCAGTGTGAGGCTGGGGCCAGCTGTGCCACTTTGGTGCCTTGATTCAGGTGGGCTTGGCTTTGGAGTGACAGAACCTGCCTCCAGCTGCCCTGGTGTTCTAACAGACACTGAAACCAGCTTCATTAAGGGCCACTATGACCTACTTCCAGATTGAATGCCCTGAACATAGAGAACACCAAGGCTGATAGGAACTCCATCTAGGGCCAGAACTCTGCTGTGACACCCATTTCACACCCTCTTTATGTGCTCCTTGACTTGTGAGTTTCCCAGAGTTTTCTCCACTTTGGGTCCAACTGTAGCACTGTATTTTGTTGTTGTTGTTTGTTTTGGGGGCTTGGTTTTTTGGTTCATTGTTCTGGTTTTATTTATTCTCTTTCTACTTCTCTCTCCATGCCCTTGAATTTTATCCTTTCTATCTCGGCTTTTGTTTTTCCTTCTGTTTTTTATTGCCCCTCTTCCTTATAATCCTATCCTGATATTACTTTAGTATTCTTTCTCTTTTCATTTTTCCTTCTCCCTGGTTATTCTAAGTGATTTTTTATTTCTTCCTTTTATTATCCCAAATTTCTCTTCTATAGCTCCATTTCCCTGTCCATCTTTTTTCTTTATGCTTTATATATACTTTTTTTTTCTTCTTTATGTCCCTGCCTGCTTTTATTTATTTTTCTTTTTGTTTTGTTTTCTTGTGTGTGTAAGGGATTCTCTTACCCACCTGACAGGAGACAGCAACCATACCCATACAGTCCAATCACAGCTGTAACCTCTGGAGCTCTACTCACTCACTGGGCAAGCCCAGAACCAGCTCCCATACCACCTGATCAATAATAGATAGCAGCCAACACCAGTCAAACAAATCCTAAGCTAAGGTGCATGAAGGGTGAAATGAGAACAGTGCACACACTTCCATTCTGTAACTACACCCACAGGAGACAGTTGGTGAGAGTCTAAGAACAAATCAACATGCAATCATCAATTAAATACAAATATGACAACCCCAAAAGTCCCAGACACAAAAAACAATTTTAGCTCAAGTGAAGAAATAAGAGAGAATGGCTCAAACAAATGACCAGGATGCAGAGCCAGTGATTGTTTCTGAGGAAGAAAAGGTAATGGAACTAACTGAAAAAGAATGATATTTAGGATTCCCAGAAAGATCAAGGAAAGCAAGGAGAACACAGAAAAAACTTTATAATTCATAGAAAACTTTAGAGGAATTTAGAAAAGCACTGCAAGAACAAACAGACAAAATAAATGCAAATTCTGAAATAATACATAACCTGCAATTAGAAATCCAGAAAATTAATTCTACGATTTCAGAAATGGACAATATATTGAGAGGGCAAAGGAAAAGATTAGAAGCAAGAAGCAATGAAGTCTGAGAATTGGTGAGCTTTAAGAGAAACCTCTCAATACTAGTATGGTAGAAGAATAATTAGAAAAAAGAATGAAAAAGAATTGAGTTATGTGGGACATCATGAAGAGGAGCAATTTATGGGTGATCAGAATTCCAGAACAGGAAGAAACAATTTAAAACACAGAGAAACTGTCCAAGAGTGCTGGAAGATAACTTCCTTAACATCATGAACGACAAGAAGATAAGCATACAAGAAGCTGAATGAACCCCAAACAGGAGAGATCCCAAGAGAAAATCCTAAGAACATATCATAATCAAACTCTCCAAAACCAACAAGGAAAGAATCCTGAGAGCAGCTTAGGAAAAATGAAAAGTCACCCACAAAGGAGAACCAATAAAACTCAATTCTGATTTCTCAGCAGGAACTTTGAAAGCAAAGCAATGGGATGGCATACAGAACTCTGAAAGAAAAAAGCTGCCAACCAAGAATCACATACCTAACAAAGCTGTCCCTCAGATATGATGGCAAATTTAGGACGTTTCCTGATAAACAGAAGTGAAAGGAATTTGTAAGGATGAGACCAACTTTACAAAAAAAGTGCTAAAAGGTATTCTTTAGACTGAGAACACAACAGCAAACAACATTCAGAAATTACCATACATGACAAGACCACCCAGAATGCAATTCAGATATAGATGATAAAAAAGTAAAAGAAGTCTACAAGACTGAAAACAGGGAATCAGAGATAGCAATTTATAATGAAGTCTAGCATAAAGCAAAAAGAGGGAAGAGTGTAGATACAGAACTTCCAAATGGCAAGGAAGTCAAGGAGCTTTCAAGATAAACCAGACTGTCTTAAATAAGGAGAATATTTAATAAAATAATACAACTGTACATCAAAATAAAAAATAGGACAATAAGAAAGCTTTAGTTAATATTAACACAACAGAAATGAAAATTAAAAGAAAACCCACAAATAAAATTAACTCAGTGCAGAATGTGGAACAAAGAAACCAGCAGCATCACACACACCAAAATGACAATAATCAATTCATAACTATCGATAATTACACTGAGTGTAAATGGATAAAATGCACCAGGTTAAGAGAAAGAAACAGAAAAATGGATGAGAAAATAGGATCCTTCAATATGTGGTAGCTTAAATGTCCATCAACAGAAGAATGGTTAAACATACATTGGTACACACCAACAGTGGAATACTACCAAATGTTGAAGAATAACGGTGAATCTGTCAAACACCTCCCAACTCAACATGGATGAACCTGGAGGTCATTATGCTGAGTAAAATTAGTCAATCACAAAAGGGCATATGTTGTTGAGAACAATGTTATAAAAAGTTAAAGGAAAAGTTTTCTTAATAAAATAAATCTATAAAGGTTATCAGGGAAGGGGGAAGAAAAATGATTCATGGCCTAGAGGGTAGACACAGAGTCCTGGTATGGCGCCGTGGGTTTATGCACTGGACTGCAGTTGGTTTGAACTGCAAGATCAGTGGTTCAAGCTTACCGCTCCTTGGAAACCCCACAGAGACAGGGTGATTATGGGTCGTAACCAACACAATGGCACTTAACAACAACAACCACAAAAGGGTAGACATATAGTAACATGGGTGACAGGGTAGGCAACATACAATAAGAAGGAGGTTAGCAAAGGAAAGAAGGTAGCGGGAGACACAGGGAAGAATGCAATAGTTAAAGTGAATAGAGGTAAATACTGCTAACTTAAGTTACACAGGGAAGGGACTGTAGTCACTGTAATGAAGCAGAGTCTATGATTTGCTGAATGTGGAAGTGATAATCTGCTCTACAAACCTTCACTCAATTCACAATAAAAAGTTAAAACAAAAGGATGGAAATCTCTTTTCAAGAGACTTTTTTTTATCAAGATAAATCTCTAAAATGTGCATTTAATTTAACTTCTAATTCTCCGTTTCACCAATGTGGACTTGAATGCCATATACTGCATGGGGTTCCCACAGAGTTCACGAATAGGAAAATAATTCAACACAATAAAGGTCATGCTATAAAAATCAGATTTTTTATATAAGTTTGTGAAATTTTCACTTTTGACAAATTTTTTAATTGTTTGTTGTTGCTGCTAAGTGCTGCCAAGTAGGTTACAACTCATAGCAACCCTGTATGGGGTTTCTGAGAAGAGGCTGGTGAGCTTGAACCAACAACCTTGTTGACAATGCAGTCTAGCACGTTAACCCACAGCGCCACATCAGGACTGCTATGGCAGCAATTAATAGTATGACTTTGAGAAAGTATAACATGATAAAGCAACTATGACACAAAATCTAAAAAGTTCTAAATGCCAAGAAAGTAATTTTAAATTTAAAAATTAAGGAACCCACATTTCTAATATTGTCAGTATGGATTATCAATTAATAAAAAAAAATTACCTATATTCCACTGGCATGATTTCAGCAGCAAGATTCTCAAAACTTTTTGTGGCAGAAGCACCTAAATAACAAAAACTAGATGAGCATTTCAGCATTTCTACCACTAAGAAAAACATAACACTTTTCTAAATCCAACAAAATTTACCTGCTTGGTTTAGGTGATCCTGTTGTACTTGTGAACATCGGAGCTCTTCATTTGTTTCTTTTAGAGTATCACGCTGTTCTATTAGTCTCTATAAAGGATTGCAAATATCAGCAAAATATTTAATTCTGCACATAAACAATGCACTTTATGCTTTCAATAATGTCTTAACAATGTTTACCTAAAAATGGAAATGTTTTTTTAGTGCTAAGTGACCAATTTTCTCTTGTGTAAATACCCTTTTTATACAACACTTAGAATGTCCCCATTACTTTAAGCCAAATGAATTCAATTATGTAAAGAGTACAAATATGCAACTATAAGATAATGAAATCACCATGGATTCTGAAGGAAATCCAGAATACGGTTTGATTCGTTTCACTATCTAGCTATATTATCTACAGAATTTACTTAACTTTTGGGCTTTGTATTCTTCAGAATCGGAATGTTCTTCTTAGGTTCCCTCTTGTTAGTTCCAGTTTTCAATGACCCTACATAAAACAATACTGCAAGTCCCCAGCTATCCTCACAACTGCTGTGTTTGAGTCATTGTTGAAGTTACGGTGTCAATCCATCTCACTGAGGGTATTCCTCTTTTTAACTAACCCTCTACTACTTTACCAAGTACAATGTCCTTCTCCAGGGACTGGTCACTCCTGATTTACATGGCCAAAGTATGTGAGACAAAGCCTTGTCTCTCATCCTGGCTTCTTAGGAGCATTCTGGCTGTACTTCTTCCAGGACAGATTTGCTCATTCTTCTGGCAGTCTGCGCTATTTATATCTTTGTCAATACCATAATTCAAAGAAACCAATTCTTTTATTGATCTTCCTTTTTCACTGTCCAGTGTCATAGACAGAATTATTTCCCCCTAAAATGCATCCTTGCCTTCAGTGTAGCTTGTTACTTCTTTCTCCAATAACATCAGTTCTTGATCATATGCTACCTCTTCAAATGGCTGAGCCTCAACCAATGTGTTTTGGTAGAGTGACTCTGCATTCCTTCCATTTTCTTTTGATGATTCAGTATCTTGCCCATAGAATCCTTCAATATTACAAACCAAGACTATACCATAGACTGCCAGAAGAATGAACAAATTTTTTCTTCAGTTCTTTCATCTTGAGAAACACTGAGCATGTTCTTCCCTTTTGGCTTTCTAATTCCAGGTTTTGCACATTTCATTTATAATATTTTGCTTTGTCTTCTCAAGCTATTCTTTGACAGTTTCTGTTTAGTTCTTTTACTTCATTTCTTCCAGTCATTTACACTTCTCTATTTCAAGAGCAAGCTTCAGAGTCCCTTTGGTATTCAGAAAGTTTTGTTTTTGTTAAGTGCCTTTGAGTCATAGCAACCCTGTATAGGGTTTCCAAGGAGTAGTTGGTGTGTTTGAACCGCCAGCCCTGCAGTTCAAGCCGACCTTGCAGGCCAGTGCATTATCCTGTAGTGACACACCAGGGGAAGTAAACTGTATGGGAGGTATATTACATATTAATAAGGTAGTTTTAAAATTTTAATCTATGGCCGTGGGTTTCAAAGAGTTGAGAGGTTCTGAGTTAGAAAAGCATGCATCAGCATATATGACCTTGGATCTGAACTTCCTATTGTTTTGTGAAGGAAACTGTAAAACTGTACCAAAAAATGATAGTCACTTTTACAAGACTTTATTTTACAACAAAAATTCAATTTAAGGAAAAGGAGAATGATTAATTGATGCAAATTTCATTCAAAGAGTAATAAAGGCAGTCTAAAATTAAACGAAGACATTCCTTAACAGTTATATTTATGTTTACCTCTTTTTCCTTAATCAAAGCTTCATGTTTTTCTTCAAGTCGCTTCATTTCAAATGCTAGTGTGTCCGCCCTTTTGGATTCTGAGGAAAGCTTAACATGAAGATCCTGAACCTGTTGTCAGAAATAAAAGTAAAATCAGCCAGATAACAGTACACGAAAGTAGTGCCTGACTTACAACACGGTTCCATTCTGATGACCTTGTAGTAAGTTGGTTCTGACACAATCGAATGCTTTTGTATCTCCCTCCAGTTTTTATTATTATTGTATTTTACTATAAGCATATTTATAAATCCGATCATACTTGTCTTTTGGCATTGGAACTACTACATACAAACTTTCAAGTATATTTTAATCCTGTATCCAAAACACAGTAATATAGATGAGATGTACAAAAGAAGTAAACAAATGATGTTATGTGTGGTTCCTCATAACTGTATTTGTTTGAAGTCAGGGACTATCTGTAATTTTGATATTTAGTTTTGCAGAGTTGAGTAAATAATAAGACTTGGAAGTAAAGTATTTACACTAGATTATAGTCAAATTTTAACTATCTGTAGAAAGTAGCACATAGATAAGAAGAATTAACACATTATTTTTAAGTATTCAAATAATTATTTAGCAAAAAGTATCAATCTACTCCAACGTCTCCGTAGGTTATCTGCTCAATAGCAAAACAATATTTTAAGGCTACAGCTTAATTTTTTTATACATTTACCACAAGTTACCAGAAATGCTAACGAACAATACAGTGTCAAAATAAATACACAAGCTCAGAAGGCAACAAAAAGGTACAAGACTGATATAATTTAAACTCAATGATCAACCTTTGAATTAAAATTACAAATACAAGAAATCTAGCTGCCTTTATGTAATGCTGCTACAGTTATATATTGTTCTTAAAGGATCAAGTATAATAACAAAGTTGAGATCTTTAAATTTTGTCATTTAAAAATTGTTCTTACCTGCCTTTTGTATGTTTCTAATTGTGTACGTGCTGCATTTGCCTTCTTTAATTCTTCTTCTAAGCTGACTGTATTATGCATATACATCATGTTCGTTTCCTGTAAAGTTTTCACCTGCTTGCGAAGGTCATTCAGATCTTGTAGTTTCTGACGATATATCTCAACTGTGGACTCAAGTTTATTTGCTTTATCAGAGGTAGCCCTGTGATAATAAAAATTAGATATTACTATGTAACAACTAGTAAACAGATATAACCATCTTTCAGCTGTGAGATGATGCTTCCAGATACACTATCAATTAGTTATAGCAAAAAAAAAAAAAAAAAAGAAAGTGACCCAATTAAAAAGTCAACCTTTATGCTATGGACAGCAAAATCAAAAGTACTTCAAATTTTATGTGTGTTTCACAACTCAACTATACTAGCTGCAAGTCAGGAAACTACCTGCAATTTATAAAACAATTCAATAATGCTATGTTATCAAACTGTTTTATAAATTAGTTAAAAGAAAAATTGTTTTGTTAAGACAATTAAATGCCTCTAAATCCCTCTATGGGCCAATGTTACTTTATGTGCATCATTTAGTATAGTTTTATTCTAGGTATTTAATATATTTAGGAAGTTGACACTCAACTTATTGATTGCCTAGAAAAATACTTCCTCTTTATCAATGGAGCTGAAGTAGAAAACAATAAAAAAAACTACTAAATAACCCACATGAGCAAAACAAACCAACCAAATCACATCTACTAGTTATGAAAATTTTCTTCCCACAATGGCATTAAGAATGAAAAAGAAAATCAACCAAAATAAAAGGTGAAGACCATGTGGATAATATACTTACTTCAGAAATCTACCTTAAATATTGGGATTTTTTTTACCTATAGCTATCTATATTTTAATGAAATGCCAAACTATGAATTTGCACAATTCTTTCACAAAATATACTAACACCTACAGGGATGTCAATTATATCTAAAAGTAGTTTAGATATAATTACAGCTAAAAGTAACAGTCACCAAATTTAAGGAAAAAGGTATCATTTTGGGTTCATGGGTTCCAATAAGAAAAACGTCCAAATAAGAATAGGTTTTTACCTTAAAATTATGCTTACTATGAGCAATCATAAAATAAAGATTAGAAGTCTGTATCAAAACTGATCAAACTTATACACCAGCCATAACCCTAAGTATCTCTAAACTACAAAGACCCCAATTTTCTCAGTAATAACTTTAAAGGGGCAATTTTGTATTTAGACATGCCATACCTGAGCACATCTATTTCATCTTTCAAGGCTCTTGTTTCTTCAGCAACACTAGTCAATTCATCATTTCTATGTTGAAATTCAACTAGTTGCTTTTCAAGCTCTTCACAGTGAACACGGTAATCATCTTTTGCAGCTTCAAGCCTTACATAAAGAAAACAAAAACCATTTATACTGTAATTTGCATAATTCCTATTCAAAATGTACCATGAGTTTACCAGCATGATATACTTTTTAAATTATACAGACAAAAGAGGAAAGCCTACAGAAATATTCTTTTGGGTTATTTGTTTTGAGAGAAACTTTACAAGTCAGCTTAATTTTTAAATTTTCATTTTTATTTTCTAAAACACTGTGCAACTTTAGTTTTCTCTTAACTTCTAACACAAACTTTAATTTCAAATTATGAAGGAAAAATGCATGTTGCTGTTGTTAGGTGATGCTGAGTTGGGAGCAACTCTATGTCCAACAGAATGAAACACCACGACCTTATTATTGCACAATAGATGGAAACACTGCCCGGTCTTGCATCATCCTCACAACTGTTATGTATGGGCCCATTGCTGCTATGACTGTGTCCACTACCTTGTCGAGAATCTCCGGCCTTTTCAATAACCCTCCACTTCAACAAGCATGCTGTCCTTTCTCTAGGAAATGATCCTTGCTGATAAAATGTCCAAAGTATGAGAGATCAAGTCTCATCACCCTGGTTTCTAAGGAACATTATGGTCGCACTTCTTTTAAGACAGATGTGTTTACTCTACTGGCAGTACATGGTACTTCCAATATTCTTCAGCAACACCATAATTCAAATGCATAGATTCGTCCATGTTCTTCCTCAATCACTGTCGAACTTTCACATGTATATAAGGTGACTGAAAATAGCATGACTAGAGTTCAGGAACACATTAGCCCACAAAAAGTTGTTCTTGAAAACTTTAAAGGAGATTTCCCCCAGAAGATTTGCCTAAAGGCATACAATGCTTGCTTTCTTGATTGTTCTGTCCTTGAAAACTGATTGTGGAGTCAAACAAAATGAAATTGTCAATAACTTTAATCTTTTTTTTCCGTTAATCATTATCAGTCCAGTTGTGAGGCTTTCCGTTTTTATACTGAGGTGCTGTGCTGTCTGTACTGAAGGCTGTAGTTTTTCATCTTCATCAATATTTGGTATCCTTTTGATTCCAGCAAGTAAGTTTGTATCATCTGCATATCACAGATTGCTAATGAGTCTTCCTTCCATTCTGATGCTACGTTCTTCTTCATACAATCCAGAGTCTTGGATTATCTGCTCAGCATACAGATTGAGTGAGTACGGTGAAAGGATACAACTCTGACACATCTTTTCTGATTCTGAACCATTCATTATCTCCTTGTTCCACTTGAAGGACTGCTTTTTAGTCTATGTACAGGTTCCTCATGAGCACAATTAAGTACTGTGGAATTTCTATTGTTAGCATTGTTATTCATAGCTTGTTATGATGCACAGTTATGTGCCTTTACATAGATAATATTCTTGTTGTGAGGTGCCATCGAGTCGGAACCGACTCATAGTGACCCCAGGCACAGCAGAACGAAACAATGTCCGATCCTGGGCCAACCTCACTACCGCTGCCACACTTGACGCCATCAATGATGCCACCTGGTTGATCCATCTCATTGGGGGTCTTCCTCTCTTTCTCTGACCCTCCATCTTACCCAGCATGACATCCTTCTCTAGTGACTGTTCCCTCCTGACAATATGTCCAAAGTATGAGAGACGAAGTTTAGCCATCTTGGCCTCCAAGGAGCACTCTGGTTGACCTCTTCCAAAACAGATCTATTGGTTCTTTTGGCAGTCCATGACATTTTTAGTATTCTCCTCCAACACCACAATTCAAAGGCATCAATTCTTCTACGATCTTCCTTATTCACTGTCTAGCTTTCACATCCATATAAGGTTATCGAAAATACCATGGCTTGGGTCAGGAGCACCTTAGTCCTCAATCTGACATCCTTGCTCTTCAATAGTTAATATAGCACAAGTAAACATCTTTATGCTTCCAGTTAACGTCCATCTGACGAAAGCAATGTTATCCCTAGTTCCATGTCCTCTTCTGAATTTGGCTTGAATTGGTGGCAGCTCGCTATAGATATACTTTTGTAATCACTTTTAAATTATCTTCAACAAAATTTTACTTGCATGGGATTATTATTGATATTGTTCGATGATTTCCACATTACACTGGGACCAAAGCAATAATGTCTGTTCTTGAAATAATGTAAGGAAACTAAATACAATACAGATATAATAAAAAGAAGAATTTAAACTCTTTTACCAGATGAGGTAATTATAGATATTATAGGAATTTCAAAGTAAACTATAGAGCAAGGAAATTAAGAACTAAGAAACTTAGTAAGATTTAAGTTTCAAAAGATACAAGATGTAAGATACACAAAACCTTAATATTTTGCTAATACTATGATTTTTAGATACCAGCTTTAATAGACAGAAATTGAAAGAATGATTTATCCTGAAAATAATACCTGAAGTTTTCTTCTTGTAATTGTTCTAGTTGTAATTGTGCATGGAAATACTTTTTTGCAACCATTGTATTTGGATCATCAAAAGATCCATCCAACTGGTCAAGCTTCTCATTCATCATCTCATTCTCAGAAACCAGTGAATTCTTTTCATCTTGAAGTGCAGTCACCTAAAGAATAAAAAAGTATGAGCATCAACAACAAAAACATGTGCTTACGGTTCTAGTCATACTAAGTAATTAAGCAGCTTCATCAACCGTGCTAGATAATTTCTAAGGATATGGACAATACTGAAATTCTGAGTCCACAAGTTTGGGATAAAAAATAAATCAAATAAAAATATTTTAAGACCAAAACAGTTAAGAATATCTTCAAAATGTTAGGTCTATCTTAGTTTTAAGAAGAAAGAATTTTCAAGCATCTTAAATTTGATACACCAATGAACTTCTAAAGTACAATTTGTTTTCCTTTTAAGTATAAACTTTCCAATTTTCAAAATGCTGTTATCTAGTAAACTAAAATACACACATGTACATACACAGTTATCATTTCTGGTTCATAGCAAAAAATTATCACATACAACACACATTCAGGAGACTGTCAGATGTGGATAGTAACTAATAGGTGTACTGTATTCATTTGCACAATGAGGCTGGTTGCTTATAATTTAATATGGGGAAAAATGTGTAACTTTAGAACAATATTTAATGTCGGCGTCTAATTATATTAATTATAATTAAGTTATAATCAAAATATTCCAGGATAAACAGAATCTAAGAGATTTTATCAAAAACAATCCAGCACTTCAAAACATCCTAAAGGGAGTTCTTTGGACTGAAAACCAACAAGAACAGACAACAAACAGAGATTGACAAACATGGCAACACCACTGGAACTCAGCTGACAGAGAGTAAAGTCCAGAACAGAACCTAACTACAACAACGAATTCAAAGGAGTTGGGAGGTCAACCAAAGATCAAAATTACATCAGCGTCAAAGAAGGTATAAACATAGCAACAGAGATCTAGGTGGTAAGGATGTCAGGTAGATTACAGGATACAATAGATTCTCTTAAATGGAAAGAAAAGTTAATAGACTATAAGGTAACCCCAAAGTCCAGGCCCAGATGGCTTCACGGTTGAGTTCTACCAAACATTCAGGGAAGAGCTGTCACCAATTGTACTCAAATTATTCCAGAATACAGAAGAGAATGGAAAACTTCCTAATACTTTTTATGAAGTCAACATAACCCTCATACCAAAACCAGGGAAGGACATCTCTAAGAAAGAAAATTATAGACAAATATCTCTCATGAATATAGATGCAAAAATTCTCAACAAAATCCTAGCCAACAGAATCCAGCAGCACATCAAAAAAATAATACATCATGATCAAATGGTTTTCATATCAGGGATGCAAGGATGGTTCAACATTAGAAAAACGATCAACGTTATCCACCATATAAATAAGAAAAAGGAAAAGAACCACATGATCATATCGATTGATGCAGAAAAGGCATTTGACAAAATCCAACATCCATTCCTGGATAAGGTATTCAGCAATATAGGAATTGAAGGGAAATTCCTCAACATAATCAAGAGCACATATACAAAACCAACAGCCTACATCACGCTCAGTGGAGAGAAACTGAAAGTCTTCCCTCTGCAAACAGGAACCAGACAAGGATGCCCTTTGTAGCCACTCCTCCTGTTCAGTATTGTTTTGGAAGTCTTAACTAGAGCTATACGGCATGATAGAGAAATTAAAGTCATCCAGATTGGCAAAGAGGAAGTAAAACTTTCTCTGTTTGCAGACAATATGATCCTATAAATAGAAAACCCTAAAGCCTCAGTAAAAAAAAAAACTACTAGACCTCACTGGAAGATTCAGCAAAGTGGCAGGGTATAAGATCAATATACAAAAATCAGTTGGATTCCTCTATACCAAAAATGACAGCATTGAAAAAGGATATTAGGAAAGCAATATCATTTACAAATGCCACCCAAAGGATGAAATATCTAGAAATAAATGTAACCGGAGAAACAAAGGACTTGTACAAAGAAAACTACAAAACACTACTACAAGAAACCGAAAGAGACTTACAAAAAGGGAAGAATGTACCATGATCCTGGATAGGAAGACTTAACTGCCCAAAGCAATTTACACATATAATGCAATCCCAATCCAGATTCCAACATCATTCTTCAAAGAGATGAAAAAAACAATTACAAACTTTATATGTAAAGGAAAGAGACCCAGGATAAGCAAAGCACTGCTTAAGAAGAACAAGGATGGAGGGAGGCCTCTCACTGGCCAATTTCAAAATCTACTACATGGCTACAATGGTCAAAACAGCCTGGTACTGGTACAATGAAAGATACATTGATCAATGGAACAGAATCGAGAATCCAGAAATTAACCCATCCACATATAGCCAACTGATTTTCGACAAAGTGCCTAGGTATATTGCATGGGGAGGAGAAAATCTCTTTAACAGATGGCAGAACTGGAAAGTGATGTGCAAAAGATTGAAACAAGACCTTTACCTCACACTCTATGCAAAAACCAACTCAGCATGGATGGATTAAAGACCTAAATTTGATTCCCAAAATTAGGAAAGTCATCAATGCAAAAATAGGGACAAATGTGAGGGCTCCAATTCAAGACATACACAGACTACCAAACATTTTGAAAACAACACAAACAAAAGTAGACAAAATAGATGATTGGGACATACTAAAAATTAAAAACTTATGTGCATCAAAAGACTTAACCAAAAGAATAAAAAGGGAACCCACAGAATGGAAAACAATCTTTTGCAACAACACATTAGATAAGGGACTCATTTTTAAATAGGAATCATTCTAATAGGAAACTATAATACCTCCATAAGAAAAAGACAAATAACTCAACTAAAAAATGGGCACAAGACATAAACAGACACTTCACCAAGGAGGAGATCCGGGCAGCCAACAAACATATGAAGAAATGTTCACAATCACTAGCCATCAGAGAGATGCAAATCAAAACAACAATGAGATATCATCTCACACCAGCAATGACAGCAAAGAACAAAAAAGTAGAGGACAATAAATTCTGGCGAGGATGCGGAGAGACTGGGACACTCCTGCATTGTTGGTGGGATTGCAAAATGGTGCAACCACTCTAGAAAGCAATATGGAGCTTCCTCAGAAGGTTGGAAATAGAAATACCTTATGATACAGCAATTCCTCTACTTGGTATTTCCCACAAAAAACACAAGCCATAATACCAATGTTCATAGCAGCACTATTTACAATACCAAAAATATGGAGACAGCCTAAATGCCTATCAATTGAAGAACGGATAAACAAACTGTGGTATATACACACAATGGAATACTATGCTACCTTGAAGAACAACCAAGAAGCTGCAAGCCACCCCATAACATGGATGAACCTTGAGGGCATTATGTTGAGTGAAATTAGTCAGTCACAAAATACTGCATAGGACCATTATTGTAAAAGTCTAAGAAAAGTAACCCACCCATCAAAAGGGGAAAAAAAAACCCAAAACACTATATATTTAATTGCTGATCACTGGGATGTATGGGATGAGCAGAGGGGAGGGAGGGAAGCGAAGATAGAGCACAGGGTAGGGAACAGACACATGATAACTTGGGTGCTGGGGGGTGGGTTGGCATTACACAAGAAGGGGGAGAGGAACAGAAGAACAAGGCTGATGGGAGAACAGTTAGGCAGGTTCCCATAGGCTAAGTGGGAAAGAGGTAAATGATGATGTACGTACAACCTTGGAATAACAGGGCTTTGGGATACAGGGATTGGTTTGAAAGGGTAAAAGAGGGGAATAATGTTAGAATGTTTGACTGTCTTTTGAATCTTGGTTTCCCTTGCCTACCAATGTGAAACAGACACTTGGGGGGTGGGCGATGAATAGCCAGAAACATCACAATAGCAAGCTTGTAAGCCCGTCTTCAGCCTATAACTGATTGGAATACCTTAAAAGGGGCTAGAAATTGCCCAGTAAAAGAGACCTCCTGTGGAGATTTTGCATTGCATAAGACCATAGGTGGAATCCAGAACCCCATCCAGAATTGTCTGAGGTGGGAAATTTCCACTGGAAAGACCAGTAGACCATCCTAGAGCGGTTAGAAGAACAGAAAATACTTTGTGAAGACAGACCAGCAAAAAATCAGAAACAATAATGGCAGTATGATTGATTACTACAAGAACAAGTAAGCTGTTCACCCGGAAGCCATCAAGGCAAGTGGTCGGGTCCCCTCAGAGCAAACTCCATTCCAAGACTAAGACTCAAAGGGAATACACAAGCAGCAATGTGGTCTGGCTGGTGACCACGTTAGTCACCAATAATGGGAAGAGGGAGAAAAAACAGCAATGAAGTTGGGATCTAAGTCCAACCACAGTCAACAGATTCCTGTGAACCCGGGTGGAGACCTGGATGGCCAGCAGTTACAGCAAGACCTGGGGACTCCAGGGCCCAGAGGTAGCGATATGGCCACAGAGGACTAGAGCAGAGAATGAAGCATCCAACTGATATGAAGTGAGGGGAGATGCACAAGAACACCCATACTTGTAGATAGTACCCACTGGACCTGGCTTTGATGGCTGGATGATCAGAACTTGACTAGGGGAAGAATGAAGAGGGAAGAAGAAAAAAAAAAAAAAAAGAGTAACCCACTACAATCTGATGAACACCTATATATATGGCTGTAGTAGCTCAAAAAAGGGAACAAATCCTTACAGTAAGGGTCACTTCCACCCCCTTGGTTGACAGGGATGGGCTAGTTAGACATTGTTTTTGTTGTTGTTAGATGACATTGAGGCGGTACCAACCCACAGCAACCTGTGCACCGCAGAACAAAACACTGCCCAATCCTGGGCCAACCTCACTACTGTTGCCATGCTTGAGTTCACTGATGCTGCCACTTGGCCAATCCATCTCGCTGGGGTTCTTCCTCTTTTTCTCTGACCCTCCACCTTACCAAACATGATCTCCTTCTCTAGTGACTGGTCCCTCCTGATAATATGTCCGAAGTATGAGAGACGAAGTTTGGCCATCCTGGCCTCCAAGGAGCCCTCTGGCTGCATTTCTTCCAAATGGATCTATTGGTTATTTTGGCAGCCCCATGACACTTTCAATATTCTCCTTCAACACCATAACTCAAAAGCATCAATTCTTCTACGGTCTTCCTTATTCATTTTGCATGTATATGAGGTTACTGAAAATACCGTGGCTTGAGTCAGGTGCACCTTAGTCCTCAAGCTGACACCTTTGCTCTTCAACACTTTAAAAAGGTCTTGCGCAGCAGATTTGCCTGATTCAAAACAATGTTTTATTTCTTGACTGCTGCTTCCAGGAGTGTTGACAGTTGATCCAACAAGAATGAAATCCTTGACAACTTCAATCTTTTCTCCGTTGATAAGAATGTTGTTTATTGGTTCAGTGGTGAGGATTTTTATTTTTCTGACATTGAGATGTAATCCATATCGAAGACTGTGCCCTTTGATCTTCATCAGTAAATGTTTTAAGTCCTCTTCACTTTCAGCAAACAAGGTTGTATCATCTGCATATCACAGGTTGTTAAAGAGTCTTCCTCCAATCCTGATGCCACGTTTTTCTTCATATAACCCAGCTTCTCAGATTATTTGCTCAGCATACAGGTCAAATTAGTATGGTGAAAGATTGTTGCACATCTTTCTTAATTTTAAAACATTCAGTGTTTCCATGTTCTGTTCGAACAACTGCTTCTTCTTTGTCCATGTACAGATTCCCCATGAGTACAATTAAGTGTCCTGGAATACTAATACTTTGCAATGTTGTCCATAGCTTGTCATGATCCACACAATCGAAAGCCTTTGCATAGTCAATAAAGTGCAGGTAAACATCTTTCTGATATTCTCTGTTTTTAGCCAAGATCCATTGGACATCAGCAAACTTAAAGACATTGGATACCCAAAATGCCAGGGGTGGGGGAGGCCTATAAAAGCAAGAAGTGCCTGGCTTATAAGCTTTCAAGAGGGAGCCAAGTTCCAGACAGGGCAGGGGTAGGTAGAACCTCTACTGAATGATTTCAATCTGTTGGGACAGAGCTGGTGAAAGGAAATGGGGATAAGACTCCTGTGGTACAATAGTAAATAATTGCCATCAGGACTAACTGTGAGCGTCAGAAACGTAGAGGTAGATGTTTTTTGACAAAAGGAGAAGAGTGATTAATTTTGCATCCCAGGAGCAGTGGTCCCTGGGACCATCAAGTGAGAAGAGCATAGAACAGGACCCTACTCGGAGAGGCAGTGAAGCCAGGCATGGAGACAGAGATGATGACATGGACAGATGGAATGGCTGGGGACACGGGACTCAGGAAGGGGGTGGAGCTATGTGCTTACAGCCAGGGGGCAGGCCTGTGGGGTGTATCCTTTGGTTATTTGATGATGCATACAGGGGACTGTAATCATTGCAATGAAACGAAATATGATAGGATGAATGTGAAGCTTATGTTCTCCCATGTAAACCCACATAATTTACAATAAAAACTTAGAAAAAAATAAAAAGCAGTGCTCAGGAAGCAGCAGTCAAGAAATGAAAGTGTATTGTACTGGTTAAATCTCCTGCAAAAAAATCTATGTGAAGTGACAACAAGCAAAGATTTCACTTTTAGGACTAGGGCATGCCTGACCCAAGCCATGATACATGTGAAAGTTGAACAAGTAAAGAAAGCTGGTATCTTTGAATTATGGTACTGGAGAAGCATATAGAATACTGAAGACTGAAGCAAACTGTCTTGGAAGAAATACAGCCAGAAGTGAGGATAGTTAAATCTTAGTCTTGTATACTTTGGACAAGTTATCAGAAAAGGCAAGTCCCTGGAGAAGGATATCATGTTTGATAAAACAGAAGGTCGGTGGGAAAGAGAAAAACCCTCAAAGATGGAGTGATACAATGGCTACAATTTTGGGCTCGAGCACAGCAAGGATTATGAGGTTGGCACAGGACTAGGGAGTATTTCCTTGTTGTACATAGGTAGCTATGACTTGGAACCAATTAGATGGCACCTAACAATAACATTGTTACTTGCAATATTACTGGACAGGTTTTCTATTTCTGCTTTCAACACAAATAAATGTGTTGTTATTAGGTGCCATCGAGTTGGTACCGACTCATAGCGACTCTATGCACAACAGAACGAAACACTGCCTGGTCCTGGGCCAACCTCACAACTGTTGCCACACTTAGATGTAACTAATTCATCCCAGTTATAAAACTGCATATTGACCAAATGAGGTTATAATGGGAATTTAAAAGCAAATGACTGCTTTAGATAAAGTTCAGGCAAGTTATAAATATTATCTTCAAAGCGAAGAATAGAAAGGCTGAGGAATCTGTCCCTAGGTAAACTAGGTGAGAAAACATTTTTTTGGCAAATATCCATCTCCCCATGCAGATAGTTTAGTGATTACCTGTCACGTATAATGCTAAATGTACAATCCTTGAGTGTTGGAAATATTGATTACCCAGACCCATTTCTCTAGATAGTTGTCTCATTTTGCAAAGACAATGCTACCACAACCCTACTTTCCTCTCTTCCTATTTTTCAGAAAATCCACTCTTAGCTCATTATTTGAGGGGGAAAAAAAAAGAGTAATTTAAATACAACATATTAGGAGAGTATACTTTATCTTAAAAAGTGAACTTTTTTTTTCCAAGGCTGGTTATCTAACTTTCACATTTGTATTTTCATGTAACTATAACAATAGGTACAAAGACATTCAGAGTGTTTGTGTGCCAGGCCCTGCTTTAAGTACTCTGCATATACAAGGGGCTTCAAAGAGTTTGTAAAAAAAAAAATGTTATCGTTTAATTCCATTTTTCCATGAACTTTTAAAGCATCTTCATATTAATTCAGGCAGTGTATACTTTGGGAGATATATACCATCATCACTTCATTTTTCAAAAGTGAAAACGAAAACAAAAGAGAAATTTTCCTGAGAGTATACAATCAGCTGGAAACAAGGTCTAGTCTTAATATATGTAGCCTGGTCAATAGTCTAGACACCCCTTGATCTCTAACTGCTGTCTTCTGTGCATGTTTGTTTGCTTGCACGTATGTATGGACATGTGTGAATAAAATATAATATAAACACACACAAAGCAAACAGATTTATTGGGTATCAGGCACTTCTAATTTATATTACACAACTTGCCTCATTTAATATTCATAAACACCCTATGAAGCTGTTCCTTTAATTCGTCCACTTTACAGAAAGAAAACTAAGGCTTCATCAAGTAGTTGGAATTCTACAATTAGAATTATTCTTTTGATTACTTTTTTCTGAGGGGCAGGAAATAGACCAACAATTTTCAACTCAGAGGAAAATAATTATGGCACTCACACTTGAATACTGAAAGCCTATGTAAGTCAAAAACTATTGCTAGTAGTGTTCCTGGTCAGACATTCACAGGTTTACTCCAAACAAAACATGCTTAGACATGTCTCTTCAATCACAGTGGATGATTGCAGACAGTAATACTTAGTCTCATAAGGGTGCCTTCAAAAAACTGTCCAAACAAAATAGTTGAGGGAATGTGCTGGGCTAGTTAAATTCAAGGCAGAGAGGTCAGCTCAGAAGATTACAGCAACTGTTTCTGGGATCCCAAAGGGGTCAACCTTGATGAATTTTCTCAGTATTTTTCCTTAATAAAGGTGTTTGTGATTTTGTAGTAGTTTTTTACTTACTCCTCTACAACAAATCTTCTTAATGATTTCTCCATATAATGAAATCCAGTCTCCAAAGCACTATGCCAACTAATTGGTTAACATATAAGTAAATAAATATATATATTTATTTATTTTTGGTAAATTACTCCCCTTCCTCTCTGCCCCAAACTGGATCCCTTTTCCATACCTGCATATCTAGTTCTTGGCATCTCTGCCTCAGTTCTTCTTTTTCTGCTAGTGCTTCCTGAAGCTCTTCCAAGGCCCTTTTAAGCTAAAATGCAAAATGTTCCCGTTTTAGTGAATCATGTTTTGACGCAAATAAAACATATACTTTTCTCACAACACACATATACGCTGACACTGGAAATTAATTTTTAAATTTGCTTTTTAGCATATTTGTCTTAAATTGTTATCTTTGTACAAACAATATTTACAGAGATTCATTAACATTCATGAGTAAGATTCTATAAGGGGGAAAAAAGTAAATCCATGTGAAATATTTAATCAAAAAAGTTGTAATGGAAGCACTGTTTCACTTCAGCACACAAAAATTAAGAAAGAACATAGCTTTTTAAAATTTAAACAAATCTACTGAAAACTATTTTTTCCCTCTCTTTTTACTTTGTTGTTGTTGAGAATATACACAGCAAAACATAGACTATTTCAACTGTCCTACATGCACAATTCAGTGACACTGATTGTATTATTCAAATTGTACAACCATTCTCACTCTCATTTTCTGAGTTGCTCCTTCTTCATTATCACAAACTCACTGCCCCTAAGTTTCCTATCTAAACTTTTGTGTTACTATTGTCAATATTATCCCATACAAGTCGTTCTCAAAAAAGCATAATGTTTAAGACAGTTATGCTAAAGTATTTTCACTAGTTGAGCTAAACTATTGTTTGGTTTTAAGAATTCTGGGACTATTTTTGGTTTAAGGTATAAAGACTGTATCAGGGGAATAGTTTCATGGTTCGTCCAGCTTTCACAGCTCCACAAAGTCTGGAGTCCATGAGGATTTGAAATTCTAGTCTATATTTTCCACCTTTTGATCAGGACTCTTCTCTAGAATCTTTGATCAAAATGTTCAGTAATGGTACCATACAGTTTCTGTTGGTTTCATGCCAAAGGAGGCAGCGGTTTCTGGAGGCACCATCCATGTCCTCCTCCTATTCCTGACTCTCCTTCCTTGTTACTCCAGGTGAATAGAGCACAATTGTTGTGCCCTGGATTACCATCTAGCAAGCTTTTAAGAACTTAGAGAGTATTCAACATACTAGGAGATAGAACAGAGACACTGAATATTTTATTAGGCCAATTAACTGGGATGTTCCATGAAAGCATGACCCTAAATTACCATAGTAAACAGGTTTGGGGTGTATAAATGTAGCCTCAGCAGCTATTCTCGCTCTTTTGTTTCTTGGTCATTGTTGTAAATATGTCTATCGCATAATTTTCATCAATTCAATTTTTTATACTTTAGAACCCATAAACAGCAATTACAATAATTGGCTATGCAACCCTACTTGTAATCAATGCAATCTGAAAAACTTTTTTCAACTTTCCATAAGTGTTAAGATGACTGGTGGCACTGCTCATGAAGAAACAGAGATTCCAAAATATTTACAACAGAAAAAATACTTGACCTCTTCTGTTACTCTTTCCTCTATACCCCAAATTGTGTTATAACATTGTATTCAACATTATATTATGTATGTCTCTCCTTCCACTCTCCCCATATAAAATAGTAATGTAATACAAGCTCAATGCCATCCAGTGAATTTAGACTTATAGCATCTTATAGGACAAAGCAGAACTGCTCCATAGGGTTTCCAAGGTGATAAGCCTTTGGAAGCAGATTGCCTTATCTTTTTCCTGTGGAGTTGGCTGGTGGCTTAGAACCACCCAATCTTTTGATTAGTAACTCAACTCTTCAACCCACTGCACCACCAAGGCCATTCTATAATGAGGGAAGGAGCCTTAAGTGCAGGGTCTCTGTGCTGTTTCACTTCAGTATCATGAGAAATTACATCTACAACAACTCCAATTATATTATGTTACTGCATAAACCAAAATTTAGCTTGCCTTTTTAACTATCTACTGTTTAGTTACATAACCACATCACCAAAGATGTATTCCACATGTCAGAAGGACAGTTCAATCATACTCAACTCTTTCACCACGATCACAAAATATCTGGAGACTGATACCATTTGCATTCATAAAAGAATACATACTAATAACCCAATTGGAATGACAGAGTGGAAGAAATCATTTAAATTTCATGGAAGAACTCTGTATTAGGGGTGGGGACATATAAGCCCTCGAAATCATTTGGTATGGTCCTGCCAAGACAACTGCAGGTGGGACTTGAAAGTCTATAAATGTAAGAGCTTTTTTAACAGCAACACAAATGTACATTAAGTGGTTACAAATATCCAAATGGCCCATGGCAAAAAAAAAGGTTCCCCGCCCTGCCCTATATAAACCCTATGATAGTAACTGACAGCAGAACTGTATCACTGTTTTCAACATTTTCCTGACATAGTGACATACTCACCTGCTGCTCTAATTCTCCAACAGCATCATTTGTAGAAGAGTTTAATATTTCTTTACTCATCAACTAGGAATTAAAATAGTAAAGTTAAATAAAAATAATATGTTTCTACTGTAAAAGCACACTTATTGAATGGGCAGTAAAATCATTTACATTTAGTTTTTCCTTGTTTTAAACTGACCTGCAAAACATTGCTCAAACAATTATTTGTTAGAGGGTAAAGCTGAAAAATAAAATGTTCACACTGTGGATTAGTGAAGACACTGTATGTAAAGGAGGCTTTACGTATGTAGATGGATTTTAAATACGTTTGTATGGAAAATTACAAACCAAGTTCTAAAAAGTAAATTACTATTTACTGAACACTTAACTTAAAAGAAAATGTCTCACATGGCATATAAATCAATAATTTTAAAATAGAGCCTTAAAATGATTTATTTGAGAAGTTACTCTAAAAGTGGGAGTTATGTTATACAGACCCCTCCAAAAAAATCCCATAAAATAATTTCTGCACAGGAATGACAGATTTATTTATATGTGATACTTTTAAGTCCAAACCAGCAATACAAACTCAAAACATACAGACTGATGAAGTCGTTTATGTCTTCCTCTAGAACATGACCATTCAAGTTGTGTTTTTCCTCACTGTTTCATTTTAGCCTTCTACTTTGATTTAAAGGAGCTCTGGTAGCGTAGTGGTTACGAATCAGGCTGCGAACCACAAGATCAGCAGTTCGAAACTACCAGCTGTTTCATGGGAGAAAGATGAGGCTTTCTGCTCCTGTAAAGATTTACAACTTTGGAAACCCTGTACAACAGGGTCGCTATGAGTCGAAACTGACTCCACAGCACATAACCAACCAACCAACCAACCTAGATTTAAAGAACCAGTCATCTGAGTCACAAACTGTGAATCCTTTTCACTTAACCTGGAATAGTCGACTGGCTTCAATTCAGGTCACTTGGCTCCAAAACCTAAATACCCCAATACTTTCTCATAGACCTGACATGTTGGCAATGCATTTGATGCATATAAGCTTTGAAATCTCAGAAAAGATTACTCTAACTGAATGAAAAACAAGAATAAAAAAATTCTATCTGATTTGAACTTGTTTATCCTGCTTTGTTGAAGTTATTTAAAGGAGCTTAATATTAGTTTGGAGTTCTGGTGTGGCGCTGTGAGTTAATGCACCAGACTGCAAAGCCATTTGAACTGCAAGGTCGGCAGTTCAAGCTCACCTGAGATGCTCCTTGGAAACCCAATATAGGGTCGCTATGGGTCGAAACTGACTTGACAGCACTTAACAACAACAACAATATTAGTTTATCAACTGGCTTTTAAAATATAGAGATATTAAAACTAAATCTGAAAGTTTTTAGAACTATTTTGGATAAACAGAAAAATAAACATTCATAAAACATACTCAAAGAGTTTCATATAATTTGGTTTAGAATTATCATGCATATGTGAGTCTGATAAAACCTACCTCTTGGATAGCAGTCATGACCACATGCTGAACAGACTCTTCCAATGTCATTATATTTTGAATATGCTCTGATTAAAAAAAAATAAGATCTAAAATAAATCCACTCATTACCCACAGTACCTAGTCCAGTCACTTAATAGAGCTTCAAAAATCATTTACCACAAATAACTCATCTCTAAAAACAAACAAGCAGTATAGAAAATATTCACATAAACACTTTTTAATGCTTTAATTTTTCTAAAAAAAGAAAATCTCTTTTTTTTTTAAGGAAGAAATTTCAAGACATTGCAGTGATCTTAAAACAATTCTGAATGACTTATCTTTTGTTAAATATTCTATATTACTACTATATGAATTCAGAAGTGACCACCTTAAACTTTAGGACCAGAAAGTTACACTGTACCACCCTACTTAGTTCATTCCCAAAAGTGTCCTAGAGAAGGGAAGGACATGGCCTCCTGTAAACAGCTATTCAACTGTCTGTCTGCAAGGACAGCCTTCTAGTATATCCCAAACACATGAATTACAGCAGGTCTGTCCCAGTTAAGAAATGAGGGATCCTGAGAAAGAGTCCTTCATAACTTTGAAGATTTAAATCCATGTCAACTGTATATTCTCTCATAGACATTTTAAGGGCTTATCATATTTTAATAGATTTTTTTGTTTGCTTTGTTTCATTTTTTAATGATTCTTCTACAGGAAACTGAGCTTATCATATTCTAATAGTTTTTTGTTTATTTGTTTCCTTTGTTTTATTTTTTAATGATTCTTCTACAGGAAACTGAGCTTATCATATTCTAATAGTTTTTTGTTTATTTGTTTCCTTTGTTTTATTTTTTAATGATTCTTCTACAGGAAACTTCTAAAAGTTCTAGAGACCCTCAATTTAACTGTGAAGTCAAGAACTGGACATAGATTCTGGAGTGTACCTGACCACTAAGTATTATGAACATGATTGAAAAAAACAAACAAAAAACGTAGAGAAGGCACAGCCATAATGAATGGCTTCATTTAACTGCATTTATTTTTGTACTATACAGTATTTAAAGACTTCTGAAACCTTCTTAAAAATAATCATTTCCCTCACAAAGATAAACAGTATCGTTAACCCATTCATTCTTTCAAGACTGAAATTGTTGCAGTACTTTTATCCATTTCAAAAATCCATTATTCCTTAGAAACACATGGTGTGGAAGCTGTTATGTGTCCTGGATTTGTTTTAAATTTTAATTAAATAAATTAAATTTACAAGTTTTGTTTTTAATTTAATTTCTTTCTCCTAAAAATTAAGAAGCTATTCAAATACCTTCAAAAATAAATCCTTAGAGATAATCGTATATATTTTTTATAAACAGTGAAAACGAAAGTGTCTTTTATTACTTGCTATACTTTTTACTTATATATCGAGGAACTGAATTGCCATTTAAAAATCTGAAAGCAAAATTGCTAGATAATGCTTAAAATTGAATCATAAAAACACTACATTATCATATCAGAGCAAGTAGGATGCAACAGAAAAATTACTTCAAGGGAAAATTAAAATTAAAATGTCATAGAGAAAAAAAGAAAAGCTAAATATTAATGAACCATGTGCCCAATTCAAGTTGATCGAGGTAAGGCATGGAAAAAGAAAATAAATAGTAGAATAAAAAAGATTCAAGGTAAAAAATTAGCTCTATGAAAAATATTGACATAGGAAGATTTATTAAGCAAAAAAAAAAGTTCCAAATAGTTAGAAATTTAAATATGAAAATTTAAAAGATCAAAATTCTAACAGAAAATTACTAGATTTATAAATGAATTAGTTGAAATCTATGATTCAACATGCAAGGAAGTTTTAACTTTCCATAAATAAGCAAATTGTTCCTTATTTTTATGAAAAATGCAATATGTATAATTTTGGCTTTATAAGTGAGGAATAAATGCCTATGGGGAAGTACTGACTTGGTGTGCAACAAATGAATGACAGCAATGGATTAATATCCTGTACTGACACCCACCCCTCTACGTTTTAACTGAGAAGCTACATCTGATTTCAGACTGTCATTCTTCTCTCCTTTCTGAATCTGTTCTTATTGAATTATTCTGTCTCATATGCTTTCCTCACTAATTGGATAAGGTTTCTAAGGTGCTAAATAAAAGTATTTTGCAAATTTACATAAAATATTCTGTTATAAAGGTGATAAACTACAGAATTAAATTTTGAAAAACCATGGAAATAATATCAGTACTAAAAATCTCACCATCCAGACTGATGTAAACCCCGGAAGGAAGCAGATGGACGTTGGCTCTCAGAGTTCATTATTAGATTCTTTTTATGTACCCAGAATCTTTTGTACTCAACAAGATATGAATAGCTATGTACGTGTTCACCAATATAATGAGCCAACTGTATTTATATCATCACACTGGTTATCTGGTCTGATCACGCCTACTGAAATTTGGTAGATGTTCTTCTGATAAAAGCAGAACAATATCAGAAGAATCCTGGATTACAATTAGGTGATGCGTATGTATTTTTGGAAAACTGAAATAACCTAAAGTTCGATCTCAGAGCTTCAATAATGAATCAAAATCACTAAGTAAAATGTATGGAGTATCCACTGTATCCTAAACACTAAGTATATTTATTATAAGAGTGAGACATAAAGTAAAATGCAGGCAATTTAGACGCTGAATAGAAACCTTGAAATCCAGATAGAAATGGGATACTCAAGATACAAGGTTTTCTTAAGCAGAGCTACGCTGGAATTCAAGTCTTTTGACTTACATTCCAAGGTGTTTCTAAAAACTTAAATAGTAAATCTGTTTGCCTCTTCATACAGCAATATAGGTTGTTTTTAGAATCTGGAATGACTGAAATCTATTTACCTTGCTTCTTTTCACAATTAACGGCACAACCTAAAATTAGCTGGAGCAATCTCCCAAGTTCTACAGAATCTGAACATTCAGTTATTTGGTTTAAATCAGGGATGAGTTCTTCAGATATCTGCTGCCCCAAAAACTGCAATATCAAACAATTAGTTAGGATCACTCATTTATTTAGGTGACAAAGACATTAATTACAATGGATTATCACAAGGGAACTGAACTATACACAGGTTCAAAGACAGACTCAGATATATTAACAAATGATAAACCCATGATTATTGATTAAAACAAGTTAGCGATCTTCTGTCAACCTCTTAAATTTTTGAGTTAACAACCAAAAGTAGTTAAAACAGTTTTATGCCAAATATCATCTGATAACAGTCAAAAAGATCAATTTAACTTAAGGAAAGAGGCCCTGGCCTGATCTGCCTGACAAAATTTATGATTTTCTGTTACATAATGACAGATTTATATTGTTAAAGGACAGACATAATATCTTGAAATATAATCAGTGACTACTGAAATACAATATAAACTGTCCAACTTTTATAAACATTAACAACTTATAAGATTAATCTTTCTTGGCCTTCTGTTTCATGTTTTTAACTAATTAATAATTTTGTTGGCATTTATAAAAGCTTCAAAATGTACACCAGGCATTAATACATTGAAAATTTTCAGAGTTCTCTCAAAAAATTTTGGGATGAATTATATAACTTTAAAAGATAAAAATAGAATGTATTTAGTAGCAAAAGCAAATAAAAATGTTTTGATTATTAAGCAATACGCTGCCTAAAAAGATTTTTGTTATGTCAAGTAACTCCTCTAGACTACTTTTTGTCATTGGGATAATGAACGACTATGACTTTAATACTATATCCATTTAGCTATTTTTCTTTTCCAATTCACTCGCACAAGAAAATCTCACAATATACCTTTGTTGTTGGTTATATGGGAAAGAGATGTCAAAATAAGAGAATGATTTAAATAAAAATTACTTCAATCTAATCATAAAGTCTACTTTGTAGTACTGTATAAAATTAAATCACATAAAAATGAAGGTAACTCTTACTTGAGAAAATATTTTAAGAGTATATATATAAATATCAACATTCATATTATATCTATATACAATATTTACAAATCAATATACTTTCAAAATTTGAATGTTCTAAAAATGGCAACAATATATTGTAATTATGATACAGTAAAATACTATAAACAAAAAAACAAGTAAATTTTCAGTGTAAGTATAATTATCAGAAGCATTTCGTATTTAACAAAGTCATGTTTTTCATACCTCATGATAGTAACTCATAATGCCTTGAAGAACCTTCTTTAAATTGCTAGTCTAATGAGAAAAAAAAGAATAAAAATAAGTCTAATTTGCAATTAATAATAAGAGAAAATTTATGTAAAGGCAAAACATAATGTTTCCTCAATAAAAAAATGAAACCAAAAAAACTTCATGTTAGAATTTTACAAATACATTTTTAAACATCAGAGATTTAAACAGACATAAACTAACAATAAGAAAATCTTGTTTACAAAATACAGTGAGTCACAACAAATTCAAATGTAAGCTTTATAAAGATTTAGGTATAATCATGTCTGCTTCCAATTCTGAGCAACTATTAGGATCTAGACTCACTCTTCTGTTAGAATCAACTAGAAAACATGATAAAACACAAGAAACACTGCTCTTAAACTTTGGATAACAAAAATATAAAATTTCACCTTCTGATCGTAGAAAAACAAAAATAATGAGTATACACCCATTCAACTACTAGTCTCATTTTTACGTCTGAAAGGGATTTTCAAATGGTGGGACAGGGAAGTTGACACTAAACAAAGCCTGATGTTCTTGTTGAGTTGAGGACACAGGCATCAAATGCTCGGGGAGGTCAGAGGCTAGAAACTGCAAGAGAGGCAAGTGAAGTGGTGGAAGCTAAGGAAAAAATTTAAACTGTGTAAGTGGCTCCTTTGACACTCTCATTAAATATCAATTTCCATGTCCCTGAGTTAAACTCATTAAGAATGTAAAAAAAATTACAAAGGAAGAAATATTCCTGAAGACAGTGACCTGGACAATTCTCAAAGGTTACATAGAATCAAGAACTGCTGCCATTTCCAGCAGCCTGAAAGAAAATACTATGATGCCTACACAAAGCACTCACTAGAGACCCTAGAGAGGTCACAACAGTGTACTGAGTATTGCCAAGTGTTAGAGGAAACAGTACTCAAGATCTGCTCCCAAATGGCTTAAAAATAAGGCTTGAAATGATCAGACTAATTCACAAATATCCACTACCAGAACAAAGCTCACACTCTTTAAAGGAATGTAAAAATCTAGTACTCAACACAATTCACAAAATATAGCAACCAATAAAGTAACTACACATGTGGAAAATGTAGACAACTTGAGTAGAAAAATCAGTCAACAAATACAGCTCAAAAAGAAGACACATAAGAACTGGAAGGCAAAAATACTTAAATTGCAAGTTAATAATGTTTAATAACTTAAAGGAAACATTAACATAAGACAGGAAAGTTGCATTCAAAACAAAAATAAAAACTCTAGAGATACAAGAAAGAATATCAAAAATAAAAATTTCACTAGATGAAATTAACAGTAGATTACACATTGCAGAAGTAAATAAAAAGCTAATATAAAGATACAGCAACAAAAACTATCCCAAATATAGACATGAAAGAGACTCAGAAAAATTAACATGCACAAAAGCACTTACACTAAAGTGCTGAAAATAGGCAATCAAGTAGGGAAAAAAAAAAAAAAAAAAAAAAAAAAAAAAAATGCATGATATAAAGGAGAAACAGATAAGAACTGAAGACTTCTCAACAGAAATTCTTCAAACCAGAATACAATAAAATGACATCTTTAAAGAACCGAAAAATACAAACTCCCAACCTGCAATTCTATATTCAGCAAGTATATCTTTCCAAATTGAAGACAAAATCAAGACTTTTTTAATAGGGGGTAAAAAAAGCTAAGACAATTTATTCATTGCCAGCAAATGTGCCCCAGAGAAATGTTAAAGAAAGTTCTTCAGGTAGAAGGAGACCACATAGAAATTTGGAGCAACATAAGAGAATGAGGAACTCAGACAATGTCACAGATGTGAATAAATATGACATTTTTCATCATTTTTAACCTCTTGAAAACAAGTACTTTTTGATTTTTAAAATACATCATGAGAGTTATGCAGAAGTCAAATTTATACCAACAATAGCACAAATAACAGGGCAGAGAAAAAAGAATTGTAAGATACTACATTATATTATAAGGAGCTCTGGTAGCAT
>NW_006408566.1:17809616-17812519 GCF_000296735.1 Chrysochloris asiatica
AGAGGTAACAAAAGAAAAACATCAGCAAGATGACTGATTTATACACCATCACACAGACTGCTGTTGTTGTTGCGAAGTGCCATCATCAAGTCAATTCTGACCCACAGACTCTCTATAGGGTTTCCCAGGAGCTGCTGGTGAGCCTGAACAGCCGACCTTGCAGTTCAAAGGGCTTTGCAGTCTGGCGCATTAACCCACAGCACCACACCAAGACTCCATCACACAGACTAGATATGCCTAAAAATTCTGTTAAATGATAGACTGTCACATTGATAAGAAAGTACGACCCAAAGATTAGATGTTTACATAAAACACTTTCAATATGAACACACAGACATATTAAAAGAGCAGAAAATACATACTATGCAAACAATAATCATAGTAACACTGGACTGGCTATATCAATGTCAGACAAATTACTAGACAACTTCAGAAAAAGGAATATTGCTAGGGATAAAGATGCATTTCAGAATCATAAATGGGTTCATCTATCAAAGAGACAAAAAGCATCTGAGTTATGTAAGTCTAATAATAGATATCTAAAACACAAAGTAAAAATTGATAAAACTGAGAGGGGAAATAGACACACGCATCAGCCTCCATAGCTCTATAAGGACTTGCTTTCCATAACTGATAGAACAGAAAATCAATATGGCTATCTAACCAAGTGATCCTTTATTCATTCTACATACCTTTATTCTCCAGTTGTCACCAACATCCTCTTTAATTCGGCTTAACCAAGACTCATTGAACCAAGCTATGTCACTAAAATAAAAATAAAAATGGTAAACATTAAATTGTTTTTATTATGAAAAAAAAAAAAGCCAAACTGAATGCACAAAGACAGTTACATTAGTCATCAAAGTCTGTCCTTAATGCAATAAATATATAGCATTTAAATGAATCTGAGTTTACTTGACCCTTAAATATTTCCCTTGTAATTTTTCATATTAAATTACTTAAGTCATTAGCATCCTCAATTTAACACATTTACTAGATAAGTGGTGATGTGGGTAAATGCGCTGGACTGTAAAGTCGGTTTGAACCGCAAGGTCAGTGGTTCAAGTTCATCAGCTGCTCCTTGAAACCTTATACAGGGCTGCCAGGGGTTGGAACCAACTCAAAGGCACTTAACAACAACAATGTAAACATTGTGCTGGAGTACTGGTGTGGTACTATAAGATAAGCACTGGAATGCTAACGATATGATCAGTCTGTGGTTGAAACCCACCAGTTGCTCCTTGGGAACCCTAAGGTCACTGGGAGTCCTGGTGTGGCACTGTGGTTAATGTGCTGGGCTGCAAAGTAGGTTTGAACCACAAGGTAAGTGGTTCAAGCTCACCAAACACTTCTCGAAAACCCTAAACAGGGTCGCTATGGGTGGGAAAGGACTGTAAGACACTTAACAACAATGAGTTGAAATTGACTCAATGGCAATTGACAACAACAACAACAAAAATTGATGTTGATAGAAGGAAAATTCAAAGTCCCAATTCTGAGGGAAAAATAATAAAAAAGGAAAACCAACATCTTAATGAGTGTCTATCATGTATTAAGCATGGTACTTGATATTTTCCAGAACATTTCATTTAAAATCCCATAGTAACTTGGTAAAGGATCTATTATTATCTCTGACTTTACTTTTCAGGGAACTGAGAATGAAAGAGATACAGTCATTTGTCCAAAGTGGCACTAGTATAAAGCTCAAAATAAATATTTTTTTATTGTAACCAAATAGAATGTGTTTAGTTGAGACATCTACAAGGGCAAGGTTAGCATTAATTAGAAACAAACTCCCATATTAAGAAGGGGCTTCAAAAAGTTCATTATCTTTTCCATTGAAATTTATGAAGCCCCTTATTATTAACAGCCAAGACAATGGTATACTGTGTAGTGAATAATCTAATTTAGTCTCTTCTAACTATAGTCTGTAACTCCCACCAAACATTTTTGCCCTGCTGGGTCTGGGTAAGAAAAGGTGAAAGAAGATACTGATGACATGATTCAGCTATGGCTGTTACCAGGAAGCATTGTAATTGTAATTGTAAAAACTTGAAACTCTAGCATGGGTATAAGATGAACCATTTCAAAAGTGGGGGTAGGAAGGTGGAAAGGGGATGGATCTCACTATCACCAAGGGAGAATCAGAAGTGGAGTCTGTCCTCTGGACCTTGAGATCCTGGCATACTGAACCTCGACTCAAAACCGGAAAGCTGTGATACCAGGACTGGCAGGGGAGCCGGCAGCAAAGGAACCAAGAGCCAGAACACGAGACAGAGCAGTGGGCTTCCTATTCCTAGACCATGCAGCAAGTAAAGCTGAGTAAACTTTTGGCAGGAGGCTTGCTTGCAAAGTGGGGTAGCTCCTGGCATTTAACTGAAGGAGCAAGAGCTGAGTACATTCCGGTTGAGGTCTGTGGGCTAATGCACTAGACTGAAAAGTTGGGTTTGAACTGCAAAGGTGGATGGTTCAAGTTCACCAGTCACTCCTCCGTAAACCTATAAAGGCCCTGAATCGACTCCATGGTACTTAACATAGGTCAGAACTGGCTCGACAGCACTTAATAAGTATTTCTTGTGGACATTTATCAGCATCAGCATGTTACAAAGAAGAACTTTGTAACACTGTCCAGACAGAGACAAGCTTTCCTGCAGGCAGGGCTGAGGAGACTGGAGGAACTGTCCCTGAACATTTCTGTGTCTGCAATGTGATCTGTTAACATCCCTAAAAAAAAACTTAACTCTAGTTATCTGAGTTCTGTGTGGCTGTTTCAGTGAATCATCAAGCCCTGATGAGTAGAGAGTGCTGTGGGGAGGATGGTAGCTGTCTTATATATATATTTGGCAACTGCTGTATCAGATCTTTCTGTATTTAATGTTTTTGAAAAACATTAATTAATTAAC
>NW_006408566.1:17812619-17882157 GCF_000296735.1 Chrysochloris asiatica
GAATGTTGATGAAGAATGAAGTCCTTGACAACTTCAATCTTTTCTCCGTTGATAAGAATGTTGTTTATTGGTCCAGTGGTAAGGATTTTTGCTTTCTTTACATTAAGATGTAATCCATACTAAAGGCTGTGCGTTTTGATCTTCATCAGTTAAGTATTTTAAATTCTCTTCGCTTTCAGCAAGCAAGGTTGTAGCATCTGCATATCTCAGGTTGTTAATGAGTCTTCCTCTAATCCTGGTGTGTTTTTCTTCATATAACCCAGCTTCTCGGATTATTTGTTCAGCATACAGGTTGAATAAGTATGGTGAAAGACTACAACCTTGTTGCACACCTTTCTTAATTTTAAACCATTCAGTGTTCCCATGTTCTATATTGAACCAGTGCCTCTTGGTCCATACAGATTCCGCATGAGCATAATGAAGTGTTCAGGAATACTCATACTTTACAATGTTGTCCATAGCTTGTTATGATCCACACAATTGAAAGCCTTTGCATAGTCAATAAAGCACAGGTAACCATCTTTCTGGTAATCTATGGCATAGCTTCCAGAATGACAGTAACTCACAAGCCACCATAGTACGACAAACTGACAGAGGAGTGGTGGAAAGGGTCATATAAAGAGGAATAATTAACTACTCTACTAGACAAACTGCACAAATACATCAAAAGAAGAATGTGATATATGTTCTATAGAATAAACAAACAACCACAAAATCACAGAACACTCGGGCTTGAATATTCACCTAAATTTTTATTTTATTGTTGTTGCTTTTAGGTTCCATTGAGTCATTTCCAACTCAGAATGATCCTATGCACAACAAAATGAAATACTCCATGGTCATGCGCTATCTTCACAATTGTTGTTACACTTGGGCCCATTGCTGTTGTCACTGTGCCAATCCATCTCTTGAGGAGGTCATCCTCTTTTTTGTTGGCTCTCCACTTCACCAAGCATCATATTTTCTCTAGGAACTGGTCCTTCTTGATAACATGTCCAAAGCTGGAGAGATGAAGTCTCCCATCTTCTAAGTAGTATTCTGGCTATACTTTTCCCATCAAAGATTTGCTTATTCTTCTGGAAGTCCATGGTTATTTTTAATATTCTTCTCCAACACCGCAACTCAAATGTATCAATCTTCTATGATCTTCCTTATTCACTGTCTGACTTTCACATGCATATGAAAATATGCTATTGAAAATACTATGGCTTAACTCAGGTGCACCTCAACTTAGTCCCTAAATTGATACATCATTTGACTTTTTGACTGCTGCTTCCATGAGCACTGATTGTGAATTCAAGCAAAATGAAGTTTAACAATTTCAATTTTTTCTTCATTTATCATGATGTTATTATTTATTGGTCCAGTGGCAAGGATATTTGTTTCCTTTACACTGAGGTACAGCCCATACCGAAGGCTGTGGTCTTTGATCTTCATCATTTACGTTCTCTTCGCTTTCAGCAAGCAAGGTTGTGTCAGCTGCATATCACAGGTTGTTAATGAGTCTTCTTCCAATCCTGATACCACTTACTTCTTCATATAATCCAGTTTCTCGAATTATTTGCTCAGCATACAGATTGAATACGTATGGTGACAGGATACAACCCTGACACACACTTCTGATTTTAAAGCATTCAGAATCCACTTGTTCTGTTCAAATGATGCCTCTTGGACTATGCAAAGGTTCCTCATGAGCACAATTAAGTGTTCTGGAATACCATTCTTTTCAGTGCTATCCACAGTTTATCACAATTCACACAGTTGAAAGCCTTTGCATAACCAATAAAGCACAAGTAAACAAATTTCTCATATTCTCTGCTTTCAACCAAGATCCATTTGACATCAGCAATGATATCACTCGTTCCATGTCCTCTTCTGAATCTGGCTTGAAATTCTACAAATTCTCTGTCCATGATTTATTGCAGCCATTTTTAAGTCTGAAGCAAAATTTTTATTTGCATAGTATTATAATGATATTGGCTCAATGATTTTCTCATTTTGTTAATTCTCTTTGGAATGGGTACAAATTGGTTGGCCAGGTAGCTATTTTCCAAATATCTTGGAATAAACTAGTTGAGTGCCTCCAGTGCTACATCAGTTTGTTGATAGATATCAATATGTATACTGTCAATTTCTAGAGCCTTGTTTTTCACCATTTTATGTTGTTGTTAAGAACTGTCAAGTCGGTTTTGACTCATAGTGACCCTGTATAGGGTTTCTGAGGAGCATCTGATGGGTCTGAACTGCTGATCTTGTGGTGCACAGTGCAGTGCTGATCCTACAATGCCATACCAGGAATGTACACCATATCACAGACAAGTCAACTAAAATTGAGGGTAAAAAAAATTTTTTTAAACAGATTATTTTTCTAAAATTGTATTTTGAATTAAAAATGCAAAGCTGAAACTAAGGACCCAGTGCTAGTCTTACGAGCTTTGTAGAAGTCATTCGATCTCTGATGTTCTAACATAGAAGATACCACTTCTGACTGAGGAAACCCCAAAAATGGCTTCATCCATCACTTAACGACCAAGATACAGTCTACGAAATAGAACATCATGCTATTTGGCCTCTGTGCAGACAGCATTGAACAATATATAGCACTACAACAATACAGTGTTCCCATAACATCCAAATCACACGGCATCTGAGCTCATATGACTTGTGGCATCGGAGGGCTGAGCTTCAGCCAATGCAGCTCTCTGTAGCTCCTCTCTGCAACTGTGCCCTTCTCACTTTAAGCAAGAGTTGCTGCTGAAGTACCAAGCCATCCACAAAAGTGAGAAGGCGTACAAATAAGGCGAATGCAGCAGGCCTTCAACAAGAGGCTGCACAGAGGTGAGAAGACATATAGTTGCAGCCAGTGTGGCAAGGCCTTTATCTGGAGCTGTGTTCACCTAGCAGCAGTGCATCACATCAGCATGAAGACCTACACGTGTGGAGCCACAAAGGTGACAAGTGCCTCACCTGTAGACCTGCAGCACTGTGGCATTGCCTTCCCAGAGTACCTAGCTCATCCACAACCAGAGGGTCCACCAGATGGCCGGGCAGTGGACAGGGCTGTAAGGGACATTGAGGATCCAAAGTGATGGGCTCCTGACTACCCACCCTCCAGTATGGCCACCCAGCTCTGCATGCTCAATGTGCCAATATATCCTTTCTAAATGCTGAAAAAACAAAACAAAAATACCTTTCTGGGACCACTTATGGGATGTATGCACAGTTGAACGTCATCCAAACAGATGTTAAGCAGCATGTAACTGTACATTTTTTGAGCAAATTAGTGTTAATTTTGTCCAACTTTCCCAAATGATAAGGTTATAAATACAAAAACAACTTAGCTAAATGTATAAATAACTGACGCATTGTTTATCAGGTTATTTCCTGAAATGAATGAATTTATTTTTATTATTTACGGGCAAAATACACTTCTCTTTTATCAGAGTAATGAAAAGTCCAAGACAGAAAAGCTAAATCTTATATGAATACAAAAATGTAGAAGTAAATGATTCTAATCCATAAGCATCTTTAGACAATGAGTCCTCAATTAACCTGTTCTATCTCCTCTAGAATAAATCCTCCTTTTGTCTTTCAATCCTATGTTACTTTCCATCCTAAATCAACTTTTGCCCTGAGAAATTCTTTGTAACATCTCCACAAAAATATATTTCTTTTTCTTATAAAGTAATTCACCATCCCTCAAAAATTATAATGGTAACCAACAAGGGGGGGGGGGGCTCAAAAAGTTCACAGGAAAACTCCACTAGCATTTAATTACATTTTTCTGCTAACTTTTTGAAGTCCTCACCTTGCCTCATATAGCTCACTATTAAACTTGATATCCAACCTCAGAACTCTCTAGATATATTATTTTCCTTTGGCTTTGCCATATTTATACAACTTAACTAGACTTGTAACTCACAATTAGCTCCATTTGCTCATATTTCCCAGAACTTAAATGAAACACAATGGATATGAAGTAAGAAAACATGGAACAAATGAAGCAAAATGTGGTCCAATTTATTTTCTAATAAAGTAAAAAACAATGCATGGTTATTTTGTAACTATATCCATGGTATTTGTTTCCCAACAATTTTACCAACTAAATTTACACAGTAATTAATATATATTAGTTATCACAAAAAATCCTGATGCAGCATTATAGGATAAGTGCAGGACTGCCAGGTCAATATGAACCACAAGGTCAGCAGTTCAAGCTCAGCAGATGCTCTTCTGAACCCCTATACTAGGTTCTCTATGAGTGGGAACCGACTAGATGGTACTTAACCACACTTAATAGAATAGCCCTTGTAGTGTAATGGTTAACTGCTCAACTGTTAATGGAAAGCTCGGAAGTTCCAACGTACCAGTCACTACACAGGAAAAAATGAGCAAGTTTGCTTCCATAAGGTTTACAGTGTGGATAATCCTATGGACCAGTTCTGCTTTGTCCTGGATCACTGAGTTGGAATCAACTCGACAGCAACAGATTTATTTTGTTTTGCTTACTATAGTAACTCATGTACTTGTTAGTAGTAAATTTGGATTTTTGTGGTTATTCTAAACAGAGCTGTGCTGCTTCAATGGGTACCCTTGAGACTATTATCTTGAATAATCAAAAGGCTGTTTCTGTGCTCAACACAAACCATGACCTGTGGTCATGTAAATTCTCCCATTCACTTTATTAAAAGCCCAAAATGATAACCCTCAGGAGAGTTTCAGGACAATAGATTTCAGTTGCTATTTGTTAAGTGCTGTCGAGTTGGTTCCAACCCATAGTGACCCTGTATAGGGTTTCCAAAGAGCAGGTGGTGAGCTTGAACTGCCAACTTTGAAGTTCAAATGGCTTTGCAGTCTGGCGCATTAACCCACAGCGCCACACCAGGACTTCAGTTGCTACAGCTGATTTAAAAACTCTGGTAGCATAGTGCACTACATGTTGGGCTGCTAATCACAAGGTCAGCTGTTCAAATCTACCAGCTGCTCTGTAGAAGAAAGACAAGGTTCTACAGGGTCACTAAGAGTTAGGAGTGATTCCATGGCACATAACCACCACCATTGTTGATTAAGAAAACGTAAAGAGTCAGGCCAAACGGGTTTAAATTGTTTTTTAATTTTTTTATTTACTCATTATTTGACTTCCCAAAAGCCATTTCACTACTCAAAACCTCAGTTTCTTTATGTATAAACTGAGGATAAAAATGTTTAGTACCTCAAAGAGAAGTAAAAGTTAAGGGATCCATATGGAGCATAAAACAGCATATTTAGTAAGTGATCAAATGTTTGCGATTTTTCATTATTATTTGGACAGATTATTTAAGAATCAAAATACACAGAGTGAAATAATATGGTGGCACAATTTAACACAAGGAAATAGCATCAGCTTAGCAACATTTGTTCAAAAGTCATTCAAAATGCAACACAAATTTCAAATGTTCATAATCAGAGTAGTTATATTATTACTTGCCATTCAGTAGGTATAAATTTGCTATTTAACAGTAAGAGCCTCTGCATGTCACAATAAGACTTCCCATGCCTACCTCCCAGCACAATGCTAATGAGACCCAATCTTGATTAAAGTTCTAAAATAGACTCGTTTCATAACAGGGTCACTTAACCCATAGTTTACTGTCTTAAGAGAACGCCAGTAGAGGAACATTAGGTTATTACAGTCCAAAGCGATAGAAGCATTCACAAACATGGATCCAGGGTTTTAGAATTATAGTAGGATCACTAATCTTAACACAGGCAGGCAAGTGGCATTTAACACCACAAAAGCCCTTGGCTTGGGCCTCTTAAGTACTACTTTGCACACTACCACCTCTACATGTTTACAACATTATTACCAAAGTTATAAAAATAAGACATGTGCACAAACTGTCAACTTTATACCGTGTGGCAGAAGCTTTTCGTTTTATATCTGTGCCACATCTTGACTCTTGACATTTGTGCTGGATCGCTACATACGAAACTATCTGCATTCGGAAAACCCACAGCTTACTCTTGATTTTACAAAAGCATCCCCTCAATTTGTAAAAAAAAGTTTCTCCAACATTATTGACAAAGCGCTCTTTACACTAACCATCATTCACAAACAATAAGTGATCTATTAACTGACAAGAAACAGAATGTATTATTATTATTTTTTTTAAGTAGAAAAACAATTCTATGAGGTTTAGATAAACTGAAATACAACGAAAGTTTTCCAGGTGGTTTAAGGTACAACACACACATCCCTGAGTCCACCCTCTTATGGCGACAGCACTGATGACCGACAGGATTGTTCCGCATTCAGTTTAAGAGGTGTTTCTTCCCAAGAAACTGAACTTTTCTGTCAAATGCGCTTGATCGTATAGGAGAATTGGGTTCATAAAAAGGATTCATTGCAAACTTTACATACAAATCGTAGACATCTGTAAAGAAATTCTTTATTCCATCTTCCAGCCGTATGTCGTGAAGCATGATAAATCTCATATGACCAGCAGTAACAAACGCTGAGACAAACCACTCGTTGAATTTGTCCACAGTTTTCAGGTACATATTGTTAGACAGCCACATGTTCTCATCCACGAGGTCGAGAGCAGCATGAGCGATGAACTGGTTCAAGTGACGGTGATCCTCTTTGGATTCTGCTTTTCCAGCTGGCAAAAATTCCATTTCAAAAATGGGATTATCATGGTGGCCAACGATCACAAAGTAGAAACTGCCAGACATTGTTTTCTTCAATATATGGCACTAGGGATGTGACCACAGGCAAGGTCTTTGATGTTCCTATGTCCGAGTCCTCAAGCGCAGCAATACCCGGACACAGCGGAGACTCCCAAACAGACACCGTAGCAAGACCCAAACTCTGCAGCAGGCAGCCGAACTCTGCAGTTTCACCAAAGACTTCCGCAATGACTCTCGCGATTCACAGCTGTTGTGGTATCGCGAGATGGGGGGAGAGGGGTTGTGGTCTCATGCGCTGAGGGTGATTCACGCGAGAAGTGGCCAGGGCTCTCGCAAACATAGGACAGCCGGTGGCTTGCGCCATAGCTCCGTAAGTTCCAGCGCTATCCATGATGGGGTTTGAGTTTGTCCAAGTTTTTGGTTCGAAGCGCAGGGCAGATCATTCTACGCCCTCATTCTTTCGGAGCCCTTGGGACAAGGGAGAACTCTGAGGACACAGATGCCCACCAGGGCCCAAGCCTGGGCCTTGAACTCGAACTGAGGGGGGTGGGGGTGGGGGTCGGCACAGGCGGAAGCACACACCTTAGGAGGCAAATCCCGCGCCCCTCCTTTGCACACTGGTAGAAATCGCGATTTAGCATTTTAAATGGTCAAATGTCTGCTGAATGAATACATAAATGGATGAAGAATGATGCGTAAAGTCTCTTAATCTATATTTTTTGTGTCTTCCTCTGGTGAAAAATATTTCATAAGAGAACAAAAAAGCAGGAAAGATTATCTGGTACTTAAAGTAACTTGTTAAGTGCTGTCAGGTGAGTTCCGACTCTTAGCAACCCTCTATAAGGTTTCTGAGGAGCAGTCCTCAGGGAAAAGAAAAGAGAAATAAAAAACTTTACATACATTTTTCTCCTCAAACATTTCCAGAGGTCAGAGGCGGGTACTCATTTTTCAAATCACAGAAAGATTTGAGTATGAAGGCCCTCATAACTGCCCAACTAAAAATTGAATCTACAGAATATCATAATTACATTTTCATAATCTACTAGTTAAGAAAATGCCAAAGGTACTAGAGATTAAAGTACAATTTTAAAATAATGCTTTTTAAGTAATAACAGCTATATGTATTTGATAAAGAGGTGTATGGCATACATTCAATACTCTAAACCCTAGCAATAACGCCGTAACTCCCCATGTCAGAGATTCAAACCCACCAGATCAGATATCAACAAGGAAGAAAGTGAGGCCATATGCTGTCATTAAAATGTCGTTATAGACACCCTAAGGAGCAGTTCTACTTTGTACTGTGTAGGGTCACTGCTGTGGTTGTTAAGCACCATTGATTTGATTCTGACTCACTGCAACCCAGTATATAGTTTCTGAGGAGCTTGAGCCGCTGACCCTGCAGTCCAGTGCACTAACCCCCAGCACCACAGCAGGACCCATATAGCGTCACTAGGAGTCGGAATCAACACGATGACAGTAGGTATATATATACATTTTAATCATAAAAAGGCATACCTGTCTTAGGTAAAATGTGGAATTGTTTAAATGTTAACTACTCCCCCCGCACCCCTCGCAAGCTTTCCCATAATATTATTGAGAGTTTATGTTTTGTGTTTGCCCTGTAACAACAGTGGAGTACACAGCAATGAAGGTCTTTGGCATCTTACAACCCTCTCAATCCAAAAGTTGCTGCTGTTGTTGAGTATTGTCGAGTCAATTCTGACCCATAGAGACCCTGTATAGGGTTTCCAAGGAGCAGGTGGTGAGCTTGAACCGCCAACCTTGCAGTGCAAATGGCTTTGCAATCTGGTGCATTAACCCATAGCGCCACACCAGGTTACACTTTTATTAAATACTGGGGGGTTGACAAACTTCTACTGTAAAAGGCCAGAAAGATACAATCTTTTTGGCTTTGCAAACAAATGCGATCTCTGTTACAGCAACCCAACTCTGCCCCTGTCACACACACTTAGTCATAGATAACACATAAATAAATGAGCATGATGGAGCTTCAATAAAACTGTAGCCACTGAAATTTTAATATCTAATTTTTACGTGCCAGGCCATATGTCTTTTAAAAAAAATTTTTTTTCAAATCCATTTAAAATTTCAAAGTTCACTAGGCCTAGAAAAACAGGTGGTGGGCCAGATTCACCCTGTCTGGCATTGTTTTTTGACTCCTATTCGATACCAGCTTTCAACCCAAGCTAGATTCCCACAGCAGTTGAGAGAAGATTAAACTGAATTTACAGCTTTATGCCATACTGGAAAGTAAGCACCTAAAGGGTCCAAATAACAGAATCTCCAAGCTACATGTCCTGCCTCTGGTACTCTGAAAGGTTTGTTTTTTGTTTTTTTTTTATGTTTTTATTATGAATTAAGTGATAGTTTACATGGGGGAACATTAGTTTTACACTCATTATTTCATTGCAATGATTACAATCTCCTCTGTTCATCATCATTCAACAGCATTTGCTTCTATTCCCACTGTTTTTTAGTTTTAGTTTTTTTTTGGGGGGGGGGAATGATGTACACAAAAACACTCAGGAATATATAATCATTTAAACAACCAAAGGACACATTCTGCAAGCCTGAACCCTGGCCACCAGCACCTGGCTGCCAGGACACATCCTTTCTCTTTTCATGAGTCTGGAGTCCTCAGCTGCTCTCTCTCTCCATGTTCTCAGCTCTGCCTCCATCTCTGGTGTCGTTACTTGTCTGGATAGGGTCCCACATTCCGCTCATGCTCCTTTCCCTTGATGGTCCTAGGGTCCTACCTTCAGTAATAACTTAGATGGGATTTGATGTGAGTTACAAGAGTCATCAATGCACTATGTGTTAAGTGGTGATATATCCTAAAGTGCTTTGAAATATTCAAAGGAATATGAAAAAATTTGCCGTTTTAACAAGGATATTATACAATGATCCAACTAGGGCAAAATATATGCTATAAATCTCACTTTCCAGGTCCCAGACTTCTGAAAATTTCCCAACTGAAAAGAGGTTTTAAAAAAAAGTTATTGGACAATAAAAACATGCAATAAAAGAGGTAAAATGAAGCAAAGAGACCTAGGTCTCATTTAGGTGAATGATGATTTGTTTTAGAAAGAAAGAGAACTTTGGTTGGCTACCTTATATTTACTGAACTAAAGTCATTAGAAGACAATGACATGAAAAAAACAAGAGAAAGCAACTCAGCAGTAATAGTTAGGTAAGTGGTAGTTGTTAAGGGCCATCAAATTGGTTCTGACTCATAACGACCCTGTTGTTGTTGTTGTTAAGTGTTACTGAGTTGGTTCTGACCCATAGCGACCCTGTATAGGGTCTCAAAGGAGCAGCTGTTGGATCTGAACAGATGACCTTTTGATAAGCAGTCCAGTGCTTATCCTACAGCACTATACCAGAACTCCAGGTTACTGTTGTCACTGAAGTGCCATTGAGTCGGTTCCAACTCCAGGTAGTATTCTAAATATCAGACACGTGGAATAGTATAGGAGATCAAAGAGCCATATGCATCGTATCATGGTAAAAAATAGGACTTTTCAATTACATTGTGGTATAAAGCTATAAAAGCTCACCAAAATGCACACACCTGGCATCTTTGGATGGCATTGTTGGAATGAGTGAAGGTATACTACAATTACATCCATGCCAATCACAACATGGCTACACCCACAATACTTCACAACTTACTGCAATGAAAATACGACAGGTGTACATTCTAATGATAAAAACAGCGATGATTTCCTAAATCATCAAGAAAGAACCATGTTCAGAATGCTTGGCTATGATACATAATTCTAAAACCAACCAGAGTTATCAATAAAATAAGCGATATTTTAAATAAGAGCAGGGAAATAAGGCATATTTTAGAATAACTACCAAACAAAAGATGACATTTAAGTTGGTCTCTTAAAATGTAAATCTTCAAGTTAACAACAACAACAAAACCTGTCTATTCAAACTAGATCACTTTGAACATTCCAAGTAATTAGGATTTTGAAGAGTAATGGATTTTGCGAGCTTATCTACCTGGTTTTCAATGTGAATAAAATAAAACTTTCTTTACAAGATAATGGCTATAGTTAAGTAAATACTCTCTCATTATAAAAATGTAAAGCAAAGATAAGATTTTGGTTTCCTTGAATAAATATTAGAAAAGTAATCTAACATAAAATTGTTATAATTATCAATAAATTGACAGGGTTGATCCTGTGCCTTGCCTAAAATCAAAGAATACAGCTTAATATTATAGATTTAAAACCCTAATCCTTTAACAATGTTTAGCAAATATTGTTACTGTTGTTGTTAAGTGGCATCAAAGTGGTTGCAACTCATAGCGACCCTGTATAGGGTTTTCCAAGAAGTGGCTGGTGAGCTTGAACCGCCAGCTTTGCAGTGCAAACTGACCTTGCAGTCCAGCACCTTACCAGGAGAGTGTTTGATATCATATAAAATAGATCTAGCCCAAGAGAATAATTTTATTAGGTAAGGTTCCTCATCATCCGTGACTTCAAACTTCCCTCAAGCATCACTTCATGGATGGTAATTCATACATTACTAACAATTCAGACATATGTATTAAAATACAACTCTTAATAAATTATCTAAATCCACTATTTTATGAGTTTATGGTTTAATAACGTCTAAGAAAACAATCTCCATTTGCTAAAATGACAACAATATAGCTGATGGAAGCTTTATACGCTATTATTCATTTAATCTGCTCCTTTTTATAGTTTCTACAATTTTATGAAAATGAATCAAGACATGTTAAACATAAAATCTCAAATAAGAATCCTGATTGCTCATTTAATTAAGATATGTCTATTAGCAAGAAAGGAATAATATGGCAGTCAATCTTGTTGTTTTCTAGTTCTACATGACCTTTAGAATACAAGCCTATGCTTCCTCCATGTAGACTGTGGTACTGGGCAAACAGTTCTTTTCAGAAACAGGCAAGATCACTACTCACATCTGATGAAGAACTTGTGCCATAGCAACTCCATTAGTCAGCTGTTTGACATCTTGACAAGGTGCAGCGGTATTGAATGACTGCAGCTGTAATGACATAAAGCAAATGACCTTATTGCTACTTTACATCTGGCATGATGTTTTAGTTAGGTGTCGTCAAATGACTCCAGACTCATAGCCACACTTTGCAGAACACAATGAAACTCTGCCTGGTCCTGAGCCATGCTCGCAAACAGCGTTAGGTCTGAGCCCACTGTCATGGCTACTGTGTCAATTCATCTCGTTGAGGCTCTTCCTCTTTTTTGCTGACCCTCCACTTTATCAAGTCTGATGTCCTCAGTACATGTCCAAAGTACATGCTATAAACTCTGTCCTCACTTAGGGAACATTCAAGCTGTACTTCTTTCAAGTCAGATTTGTTCATTCCTACATTCCATGGCATATTCAATATTCTTTGCCAGCATTGTAATTCAAATGGTCTAATTTTCCATACTCACTGTCCAGCTTTCTCATGCATATAAGGCTACTGAAAATCCTATGGCTAGAGTCTGGAATACCTTAGACCTCAAAGCGGCATCTTTGCTTTTTTTAAACACCTTAATGAGATCTTTTGCAGCAGATTTGCCAATGTAATACGTAGATTGATTTCCTGACTGCCAGGTAACATTACCTCCTCCCCAAACATACAAGAAAGAACAGCTAAAAATATCCAGGTTTTGTTTAAATACAAACCTTAACAAACAAATGAAACTATAGCAACACTTTTCCATGGATAGTAATACTTTAAAAAATAAATCTTACCTTTCACAAAATCATACTTTAAAAAATTGGATTCTTTAGATTAATGGATAAAAATTGGATTCTTTAGATTAATGCATGTGTATGAAGTAATTCATAGTCTCTGAATAATCCAAAGAAATAGAACTCACATAGAACTCTAAGAACACAGCAGTCATCTGTGCTTTTGTCTATTTTTAGGAGAATAAAATCAGAAAAAGAACTTCAAGATAACCCAGCATTTGAAAGTTAAAATTTCTTCCCTGTCACTTTATCAGAAACCAAAGGCTAGAAATGTCAAGACTAAAACTACTTATGGTTTATTGATAAACTATGAAATTACAGGACCTCTGCCTGTTACCCAACAGTCATCCTCAGGCATGAAGTGTCAAGGGCCCACATCGCAAAGGAGCTTCTATCGAACAAGGTTGGCTTTAGGTATTACTGACTTCTAAAACTCTAACTGGACTCTTCGTGTAGCTCTCTAAGACTGCTAACCATAGTGGTTCAGACCCACTAGCTGTTCCTTGGAAACCTTATACATGGTCACTATGAGTGGGAACTGGTAACAACAAAAGCTCAAGAACATATTAAAAAGGAAGGTGGGACAGTGGCATCTTACAAGTAAAAAAAAAAAAAAAAATCCAACATAGAAAAATTTAATGTGAATTACAACAGAAGTAAAGTGGATCATGTGGAGTCCTGGAATGGTGCTGCAGGGTAATGCCCTGGACTGCAAGGTCAGTTTGAACTGCAGGGTCAGAGAGTCAAATACACCAGCAGCTCCTCGAAAACATTATACTGGGTTGCTATGCGTTGGAACCGACTTGATGGCACTTAATAGCAACAATAACAAAGTGGATCATACACTTTTTTGGTGGTGGTGGTTATATGATATGCCCTGGAGTCAGTTTCCGAGGCTGTAAATCTTTACGGAAGCGAAAAGCCTCATTTTTCTCCCGCAGAACCGCTGGTAGTTTTGAACTGTTGACTCAGGTTAGCAGCTCCATTCATAACCACTACGCTACCAGAGCACTTTATTACAAACCTAAAATGTACCCATCAATGTCTTAAACTATGATTCTTTTTCCACATATGATCATCTTCAGTATTTAGTTATAAGTCCTTTATTTAGCACTTAATTAACCATTTTGTGGCCTTTAGGCCAAACAGTGCCCACCTACTGGGGTTAAGGCTCTCTGGTAGCGTAGTGGTTATGAATCGGGCTACAAACCTCAAGATTAGCAGTTCGAACTACCAGCTGTTCCGGAGGAGAAAGATGAAGTTCTCTGCTCTCGTAAACATTTACAGCCTCGGAAACCCTGTACAGGGTCACTATGAGTCAGAACTGACTCCAAGGCATGTAACCACCAACCACCACTGCAGTTTAGGTAGGAAGCGGCTATCCACATTTAGTATGTGCTGCCATCTAGTGGAGGCCGCCTGTATAAATGCGGGAATCTTAAATAATGGGTCTCATTCCACCAACCCCAGCACTGGAAAACCCTCTCTAGACGCGCTGTTGTTAGATTCTGTTGAGTAGGTTCTTACTCATAGCCTTTCATTACTGAAAACACATGATTTCACCGAAAAATTCAAACAAGAGAATAATTCAATCTCGAAAGGGTTTAATTGATAAAATCTGTCCCACCTTAATTCAAATGATTTTGTAAATTTATTTTGAGGTTTCATAAATCTTTCTTTACTGTCCTAATACAATATGGAAGAAATATATGAACCAACTAAAAGTACCCATGGTTACTTTCAAAGAACATCAAGATACTTTACTGAGTTCCTACACTACGTAGTTGTTGTTAAGTGTCATGAAGTCAGTTCCAACGCACAGCGGCCCTGTATAGAGTTTCCTAGGAACGGCTGGTAAGCTTGAACTGCCAAACTTGTGGTTCAAACTGACTTTACAATCCAATGCGTTAGCCCACAGCGCCACATTGGGGCTATGATTTGTTGTTGTTGTTAAGTGCCGTCAAGTTGGTTCCAAGTCGTAGCAACCCTGTCTAGGGTTTCTGAGGACCAACTAGTGGGTTTAAACTGCCAACCTTGAGGTTCAAACTGACCTTGCTGGGCAGTGCTTTATCCTACAGTGCCACACCGGGGCTTCGAATGGGATTAAAAAGGAAAATTATCTAGGTTTCTACCCTCAGTTGTTAATAACTTTAGTTAAGGAGTAGGGAGAGGAGAAAAAGACACAAGTCATCTCTAGATAGTAATAAGTCCAATGATTGCACTACATACAAAACGTTCTGAAAAACAGGAGAGTAATCTAATTTGTTGTTGTCGTTAAGTGCCATCGAGTCAGTTCCAAAACAGCAACCCTATAGAGTTACCAAGAAGTGGCTGGTGGGTTCTACTGCCTACGTCCGTCTCTCCCTCCTGGTGTACGTTTAGGTTCTTCAGAAACATAATTAAATTTCTGGAATACCCATTATTCTCAATGGTATCCACTGCTTGTCATAATCCATACAGTAGAAAGCCTTTGCACTGTCAAAAAAGCACAAGTAAACATCTTTTTGGTATTCTTTGCTTTCAACTAAGATCCACCTGATGTCAGTAATGATATCCCTCATTCTACGTCCTCTTCTAAATCCGGTTTGAATCTCTGGCAGTTCTCTGTCCATGTACAATTACAGCCATTTTTGAATTTTCTTAAGAAAATTTTAACTAGCATATGATATTGATGATATGGGTCCATGATTTCCTCATTCTGTTGTGTTACCTCTCTTTGGAATGAGTACAAAATATGGATCTCTTCCAATCAGTTGGCTATTTAAAACTGTCTTCCAAATTTCTTGACCTAAGTGAGTGAGCACCTCCAATGCTACATTAGATTGTTGAAAAATTTCAATTTAGAGTCCATCAATTCCTGGAGCTTTGTTTTTCACCAATACCTTCAGTGTAGCTTGGACTTCTTCCTTCAGCACCATCAGTTCTTGATCATGTGCTACCCTTTGAAATGGCTGACTGTTATTTTTGGTACACTAACTCTGTGTCTACCTTCCATCTTCTTCTTTAGATGCTTTCTGCATCGTTCAGGTTTTGCCCATGTTGTTCTTGTTAAATGCTGTTGAGTCTATTTCAATTCAATGACCATGATCCTCTATAGAAAGAGATTCTGAAAAATGGCTGGTGTTTAAACAGCCGACTTTGCGGTGTGCAGTCCAGTGCTTATCCTACAGCACCAGACCAGGAGTCCATTTTACCCTTAAAATACTTCAATATTGCAATTTTTGTTTGTTTGTTTGTTTGCCTATGTTTTATTGACTATGCAAGGGCATTAGACTGTGTGAATCATAATAAATTATTGATAACATTGCAAAAAATAGGAGTTCTAGAACATTCATTGAGTTTGCATGGAACCTGTACATAGACCAAGAGGCAGTCATTCGAACAGAACAAAAAGATACTATGTGGTTTAAAATCAAGAAGAGTGTGTGTCAGGGTTGTATCCTTTCATCATACTCATTCAATCTGTATGGGAGCAAATAATCAAAATAGCTAGACTATGTGAAGAACATGGCATCAGGACTAGAGGAAGCTTAATTAATAACCTGACACAGCCTTGCCTGTTGAAATCAATATTGCAATTTGAGGCCTGAATTTTTTCTTCACTTCTTTAAACTTAAGAAATGCTGAACATCTTTCCTTTTGGATTTCTAAATCCAGGTCTTTGCACATTTAATTATACTTTGTCTTCTCAAGCTTATCTTTGAAATTTTCTGTTCAGCTCTATGACTTCCTTATTTCTTCCAGTTGCTTTAGCATCTGTACACTAGAAAGTAAGGATCAGAGTCTTTTCAGGGATACATTTTGGTATTTTCTTTCTGTCCAGATTTTTTAATGACCTTTTTACTTTCTTCTTGTATGATGCTCTTGATGTCATCCCGCAGCTCTTCTTGTCTTCGGTCATTAGTGTCTAATACATCAAATTTGTTCTTGAAATGGTCTCTAAGTTCAGGTGAATATGTTCAAGGTCATATTTTGGCTCTCATGGACTTGTTTTAATTTCAGTTTCAGCCTGCACTTGCATATGAGCAATTGATTGTTCCACAGTTGGCCCCTGACCTTATTTTGGCTGATGATATTGAGCTTCTCTACTTCATCTTCCCACAGATGTGGTCAATTTGATTCCTGTTTATTCTATTTGGTAAGGTCCATGTGTCCAGTCACCTTTTATGTTGTTCAAAAAAGGTATCTGCAATGAATAAGTCATCAGTCTTGCAAAATTCTACAATGCAATTCCCAACATCATTTCTATCACCAAGACCGTATTTTCCAACTACTGATCCTTCCTCTTTGTTTTCAACCTTCGCATTCCAATCACCAGTAGTTATCAATACATCTTGATTGCATGCTTGATCAATTTCAGACTGAAGAACTGGTAAAATTCAGTTTCATTATCACTGACTTTAGTGGGTGGTATACACTATTAAATAATAGTGATATTAACAGAATTTCCTTATAGTTGTGTGGATATTTTCTATCGCAGACAGCATTATACATCAAGATATATCTTGAAATGTTCTTAGTGATGATGAAGAATGTGACTCCATTCCTCTTCAATTTGTCATTCCCAGCATAGCAAACCATATAAATTGTCTTTCTCAAAAGGCCAGTATCAATCAGTCCATATCACTTCACTTTTATGTTGTTGTTAAGTGCTGTTGAATTGGTTCTGACTCATAGCAACCCTGTATAAGGTTCCAAAGAGCAACTGGTGAGCTTGAACCACTGATCTGCGGTTCAAACAGACTTTGCAGTCCCGAGCAGTAACCCACATTGCCATACCAAGACTCCTCACTAATTTGCATCACCTCACTAATGCCTAACATATCGATCTTTATATATTCCATTTGATTTTTGGCAATTTCAAAGTTTCCTAAATCCATACATCATGCATTCCATGTTACAGTTATTAATGGAGGTTTGCAGCTGTTTCTTCTTATTTTGAATTGTGCCCCATCAGCACATGAAGGCTCCAAAAGCTTTACTCTATTCACATCATCATGGCTAACACTACTTTGAGGAGGCAGCTCTTCTCGGATGGTATTCTGAGTCCCTTCCAATTTGAGGGGCTCATCTTTTGGTACTATATCTGGCAATGTTCTGCTGCTATATTATTGTGTTCATCTCCAGTCACTATACCTGACAATGTTCCACTGCTATTCATAAGATTTTCAGTAACTAAACATTCCGAAGTAGTTTGCCTCTACTTCCTTTAGAAATTAGGGCTTTGGATAGTAAGAATGGAAAAAGCCACTTGCATGTTCAAGGCAAAATGTGTACATAGAATATATCTAAGAAGATCTGACACTTCCATCTAACACTTATTCCCTAAGCTAGCATGAGTAATGAAAGAGGACTTTGCAAATACTAGTAGAGGTGTTTTTGCTTTCTCCCATGAGTATAGTAAATCTCTTTCAAAACTCTAATTGGGCACGGGCTAGGGAATTGAGGCCTTGGTGAGCACACATAAACAGAAGAGAAGTCTCTGAAAAAAAATGTTGGGCGAGGTGGTCACTGAACAGATAGACAACTACAGCCTTCAATAAAAAAATACTCTGGGGGAGGGAAGGAATCTGAACTTTAGAGCTAGCATTATAAGATTCAAAAATTCTAGTTTCAATAAACATGAAACGGTATCCTCCCATTTATATGGAAAGAACAATGTTACAGAGAACATCACTATTGATGCCCATATGGAAGACTTTTTAAAAAACACTATTAAATATTTTCCAAGAATCAAAAGACAGTGGGGCTGGAGCCACCATCTTGTAGTAATCCACCAAGATGACTTACACAAAGGGAAAGAGGCGGGGCCCCGGCTATATGTTCTCCAGGCCTTTCAGAAAACATGGCCTTTGGCCACATACATGCAAATCTACAGGAAAGGCGATATTGTGGGCATCAAGGGAATGGGCACAGTTGAAAAATGCATGCCTTACAAATATTACCAAGGCAAAACTGGAAGAGTCTACAGTGTGACCCAGAATGCTGTCTGCATTGTTGTGAACAAGCAAGTCAAGAAGGGCAAGATTCTTGACAATTAATGTGCGCATTGAGCATATTAAGCACTCTTAAGAGCCAAGACAGCTTCCAGAAGCCAGTGAAGGAAAATGATCAGAAAAAGAAGGAAGCCAAAGAGAAAGGGGCCTGGGTTCAACAAAAGCGCCAGCCTGCTGTCCCCAGAGAGGTGCACTTTGTGAGAACCAATGGAAAGGAACCTGAGCTGCTAGGACCTATTCCCTACAAATTCATGGCATAACAGGAGTGAAATAAACACATCTAAGGTGCACAAATGCCAGGCCTTTGGTCGTACTTGTGTGAGGGGTGGGGGTGTGCTGTCCTTCCTCTCACCCCCGCAAATACATAGTATTTAAAGCACATTTTGTTCCCCAAATCACTTGATAATAAATGCTTTACTACTGGGAGAAAAAAAAAAGGACAGTGGGGCCAAAGAACTGAAGAAAACCAGGACAATGATATATGGGCAAAATTTATAATGTCAATAAAGAGACTAAAACTATAAAAATGAATTTAAAAAATTACTGGAGCTGAAAAATACAACAAATTAAAAGTTCACTGGGAGTACAACAGCGTATCTGAAACAACAGAAAAAGAAAAGGCAAATTAGACAACTGTAGTTGTTAAGGACTGTTAAGTCAGTTCCGACTCATAGCATGCCTGTATAGGGTTCCCAAGGAGTGACTGGTGGGTTTGAACCACTAAGCTTGCACTTACTAAGTCCAGTGTTTACCCTAAAATTCCACACCAAGACTCCAGGATTAGAAAATGAGACATTGAAAATACCAAATCTGATGAAAAAAAGAATCAAGAATGAAGAAAAGTAAACAGAACCTAAGGAAATTATGAAACACAAGCAATATACACTTTATGGAAGTTCTATAGAGACAAAATAAAAGGAACTAAAAATATGAAAACTTCCCAAATTTGATGATGGACGTTCATGTACACATCCAAGATGCTCAATAAACTCCCAAGTAGGATAAGCCCAAAAGGAGTCACACCAAAACAGATAATAAGCAAACATTCGATAACCATAGATAGAGAATCCTGAAAATAGCAAGAGAATTGAATGGTCACATATGAGGGATCCTCAATAAAATTAAGCACTAATTTCTTCTCAGAAACCAAGAAGACCAGAGCAGTGTGATAGCATAATTTAAGGAGCTGAAAGAAGTCAACAAGATGGTCCTTCAACAATGAGGGCTAGTTTAACTTAATACAAAATTATCTGCTTTGAGCACCATGCTCTTTAAGGACTACCTATATGGGATCGGAACTGACTCAACGGCCCTTAACAATAACAAACATATAGGATCAAGGAGCCCTAGTGCAGTTCTACAGGATAAGCACTGGACTGCTAACCAGAAGGATGGTGGTTCAAACTCCTTGGAAACCCTACACAGGGTTGCTATGAGTTGCAACCTACTCAACATCGGGCAGTGTTTCGCTCTGCTGTGCATAAGGTCGCTATGAGTCGGTACCAACTCAATGGCATCTAACAACAACAACAACAACAGCACTTAACAACAAAAATATATGGTATCAGATTGACAACTTGAAAGATTATATTTGAATCTTAGAGGGCAGTGAACTTACTTTAACAAGGGAAGAGCAACTCAGAAAAGGTGGTTGACAACAGTTACAAAACACAAAGACTGTAATCAATGTCACTAAACAGTACATGTAGAAATGGTTGAATTGGTGTATGTTTTGCTGTATATGTTCTCAACAATGAAATAAATAATTCTTTTGAAATGGAAAAACATGAGAGCATAATTAAGATAAATGAAATAATCCTAGATAAATAAAAGCTGAGGCAGTTATTATGACTAGATCTGCCTGTCAACTAATACTCCAGGGTGTTCTTCAGATTGAAATAAAAGCACATTAGACAGTAACTCTAAGTCATATGAAGGAAAAAAGATTTCCAGTAAAGGTAACTACATGGACAAATACAGGGGCAGTAAATGGTGCTTCCACCACTTGTGTATCAGTTTGCTTTACTGTGGTGACTTGCGTGATGCTGGAAGCTATGCCACTGGTATTTCAAATACCAGTGGGGTCGCCCATGGTAGACAAGTTTCAACGGAGCTTCCCGACAAAGACTAGGAAGAAGGAAAGGCAGATCGCTACTGAATGGCTAGCCACTGAAAACCTTAAGACTAACTGGGAACCTTGTCAGATATAGTGCCTGAAGATGAAAACATTATGAATAGCAACAGAACATTGAGAGATACAGTGCTGGCAGATGAGCCCCTCAGATTAGAAGGCACTAAAATACTACTTGGGAAGAGGTTATCGCCTCAAAGTAGACTTGACCATAATGACATGCACAGAGCAAGAGTTGGTCATAATAACATGCATGGAGCAGGCTTTCAGGACCTTCATTTGATAATGGGGAACAACTCCAAATGAGAAGAAACAGCTGCAAATACCCATTAGTAACTGGAACATGGGATGTACTAGAAAACTGGAAGTTGTCATAAATTAAATGAAAGGAATAAAGTTCGATATTCCAGGCATTAGAAAGCTGAGATAGATCGATATTGGCCATTTTTAATCTGACAAGCATATGGCTTACTACTATGCCAGGAACATCAAATTTAAGAGAAATGGCATCCCAATCATTGTCATAAACAACATTTCAAGATCTATCTTGAAGTACAATTCTGTCTGGGGTAGGAAAGTATCCACACATTTACAAGGAAGACCAGTTAATACCATTATTCTTCAGTTTTACACACCAATTAACAAAGCTAGTTAAGATGAAACTGAAGCATTCTGCCAACGTCTGAAGTTTGAAATTAATCAAATATACAATCAAGATGCACTGATAATTACTGGTGATTTTATGTGAAAGTTGGAAACAGGAAGTATTAGTAATTGGAAAATAAGGCCTTAGAGATAGAAATGATGCTGAAGATCACAAGGTTGGCGGTTTAAGCCCATCAGTCATTCTTGGGAGAAAGATGAGGCTTTCTGCTCCCGCAAAGATTTTTAAATCATGGAAACCCTACACAGTAAACTATGAGTCACAACCGACTTGACAGCACTTAACAACAACAACAACATACACCAACTAGATCTAACAGACATATACAGAACACTCTATTCTACAACAATACAATACAAATTCTTCTCTAGTACATAGGGATCATTCTCTAGGACAGAACACAAAAAAATTTATCAGTAAGTTTAAAGAGATTAAAATGACCATAATGGAATAAATGAAATCAATAACTGAAGAAAAACAGGAAATTACACCACTCAGAATTAAACAAAGCATTATTAAGCAAACAACAGGGCAAAAAAGAAATCCATTTCAGAAAACTAGCAGTATTAATTCACGAAACCTAAACATACATACACCAATCTTATGACTTAAGACTTACAACAAGGCTCCAGGAATTGATGGAATAACAATTGAGATGTGGAAGATAGCTACCTGGCCAACTGGAAGAGATCCGTATTTGTGCTCATTCCAAGGTGATCAAAGAAAGCAGCAAGTATCAAACAATGTCATTATCACAGGCAAGTAAAATTTTGCTGAAGCTAATTTAAAAATGGGTACAACAGTAAATCAACAGGGAACTACCAGAAATTCAAATTGGATTCAGAAGAGGACGTGGAACAAGGATGTAATTTCTAATGTCAGATGGATCTTGGTTGAAAGCAGAGAGTATCAGCAAGATGTTTACCTGTGTTTTATTGACTATGTAAAGACATTCGACAATGTGAATGATAACAAACTATGGATATCAGTTTGAAGAGTGGAAGTTCCAGGATATTTAATCGTGTGTATATAGAACAGCATAAGGTAATATCGTACAGTTTAAAATTAAGAAAAGATGTATCCTCACCACACTTCTTCAATCTGTTGCTGAACAAAGTATCAAGAAGCTGGACTATATGAAGAACCACACAGTGCCATGACTGGATGAATACTCATTAACAATCAATGATTTGTTGTTGTTGTTAGTGCCATCAAGTTGGTTCCAACCCATAGTGACCCTGTGTGGGGTTTCCAGGGAGTGGCTGGTGAGTTTGAACCACTGACCTTGCAGTTCAAACCGGATAGTAGACGACATAACCTCGCTTGCTGAAAGGAAGAGGACTTAAAGTATACTTACTGATGAAGTTCAGACAACAGCAGCCCTCAGTGTGGATTGTGTTGTTGTTAAGTTCCATCGACTCAATTCTGACCCACAGTGACCCTGGAGCAGCTGGTGAGCTTGAACCACCGACCTTGCAGTTCAAATGACTTAGCAGTCTGACACATTAGCCCACAGCGCTATACCAGGGCTCCCAGTGTGGATTAGGCCTCAACATAAAACAGAAAACCTCACAAATGGACCAATAAGGAACATTATCATAAACACAGAAAATACTGAAGCTGCTAGGGATTTCATTTTACTGGGAATCACAAACAATACCCATGAGAATAGAAGTCAAGAAATCAAATGATGCATTACATTGGACAAGTCTGCTGCAACAGATCATTTTAAAGTGTTGCAGAGCAAAGATGTCACTTTGAAGACTAAGGTGTGCCTAACCCAAGCCATGGTATTTTCAAGAGCTTTAGATGCATACAAAAGCTGGAAAATTAGTAAAGAGCAAATAATTAATGCATTTGAATGATAGTATCCACAAAGAATATTGAATCACCATGAACTTCCAAAGAATGAACAAATCTGTCTTGGGAGAAGTACAGCCAGAATGTTCCTTAGAAGTGAGGATGGTGAAACTTTGCCTCATGTACTTTTGACATGTTATCTGAAAGGACAAGTCCTTGGAGAAGAACACCATGCTTGGTTAAAGCAGTTGTTAAGTGCCAAGGAATTGGTTTCAACTCATGGAGACCCTGTATAGGGTTTCCAAGGAGCGACTGGTAAGTTTGAACCACTGACTTTGAAGTTCAAACTGACTTTGCAGTCCAGTGCTTATCCTATAGCGCCACATCAGGACTACGGTTAAAGCAGATGGTAAGTGAAAAAGATGCAGACCTTCAACAAGATGTATTGACACAATGACTGCATCAATGTGCTCAAACACAGCACAACTGTGAGGATGGCACAGAACTGGTCAGTGTTTCATTCTCTTGTACATCAGGTTGCTTTGAGTCAGAACTAATTCCACGGCACCTAACAACATACAGGTGTGGTCCTCTGTTTTTCTAAGTTGCTTTACAGCATGTCAGTTTTATGAAATAACTACATTAATACCTGTTTTCACTAAGTGAAAGAAATCTGAAGAGGATTTTTACTTTTACTAAAAAAATTGAAAAGCAAAACTAGAATTTAAGCATTTGTTTTGCAGCAAACATCTAAAGGGGCAGCACACAGCCTGAGCAATAAGAGTGGTTTTAGGCCAGCTCCTTCCCCAAGAACTAACTCAGCATCAGAACACCACAGCCATGAACTATGGTTTTGAGTGCTGTATCTTAGTATTATTTTAGGTTTTATGTGCTGTTTGGTATGATTTGGTAGCTTATTTTTGGGGTCTTGGAATGCTCAAGATTTTTTCCTATATAAATTAATGCTGACTGCTTCTTCAACTTTATGCCTTTGTGACTGATGAAAGATTTCACAGGAATGCTTTACTTCCACATGGCAGAGAAAACATGTACAATTTAAAAAAAAACAACAATGAACAAACTACTAATATACTGAAAATAAAGCTTTCAACAGACATCGTGAGTAAAATAGGCTATATACAGGGCTACTGTTTTAGTTACTTGCATTTAAAGAAGAGGATGAATTAGTCACTGATGATAGAAATAATAACAGTTGTCTCGTCTTAAGGGAAGGCTAGAAATGCACCTTTGTGATGAGCATAAACACAGCAAAATCTTAAGATTAGGACATGATATGCACTTACTGTTTGTGTGCTGCATTTCATTAAAAGGGAAAGGAAAACAAAAGAATTTGAAAGCTTTTTTTATTTACTAATCCATGCATGTACTAGCCAATCTTTATTGGGTACCTAATGAAACTTAGGTCCTGTGACAGGTGCTGGGGATACAAAGATAAAGAGGTCATTTAAAATCTAATTGGAAAGTAAATGTGCAAACAAAACAGAAAAGTACAGTGGGAACACAGGGAAGATGATGACTCAGTCTACCTAAGGAATTAAGGGAAAGCTCCATGGATAGAGATTAGAAGGATGAAAGGATCAGTCGGAAGCTTATATTAGTCAAATGGGCAGATGGCATTCCAGATGTTTGGGAACAGCATGTATAATGTTAAAATGTTATATATACATACACACACATCTGTAATGTTAATATATATAAAATATAAATAAATGTTCAAGTATCTAGCCATATTTGTGGAGCTACAGAAAGATTAATGTTAACTTGGTATAAAAATCTGAGAATGTGAGAGTGTACAAGCTTGTAGCTACTACTAAGAGTAGGGGGTAGAGAAACAGTATGAGGCTGGAGTTAAAATCAGAAACGAACATTTGGAAAACCACTATATACCTGTGATTATGGGGAGTGGCATGGTCAGATGTTCATTTAGCCAAGCCCTCTAAGGCTGCAGTGTGATAGATGCACTAGCATGGGTTAAGAGTAGAGCTAGGGAGTCCAGTAAGGCTAGGGAATCCACCGCAGTAGTCAGTGCAAGTAAGTCAGAAGCAATGAGAGGAGAGAAGAGACCAACACGAGAGAAGTTTAAGAAGTATAATCAATAAGAACAACTTAAATAGGAGCCTGCTGGTGCAATGGCTAAAGTGCTTAGCTGCTAACCAGAAAGGTCAATAGTCTGAATGAATTCACCAGGCACTCTATGGCAGAAAGATGCAGCTGTTTGCTTCTGTAAAGGTGCACAGCCTTGTAAACACGATGATGCAGTTCTACCTTGTCTTACGGAGTTGCTATGAGTTGAAATCGACTTCAGGGCAATGGGTTTGGTTTTGAAAAGTGTAACTTGAGGACACACTGTACTAAAAATGCGAACAGGATTCACAGAAAAGGAAATACACATCATTCTACTATAGGTTCATGTATATGGCAGACATTCATGATTTTCTCTTCAACACTGGCGCCTCACCAAGGTTTCCAACCTCAGTACCTTATGCTAGAAACCCAGGCATCATCCAAGATACATTCCTCTCATCAACTTCCAATCAATAACTAGACTGTCTAAAGTATCTCTTTAATCCATCTTCTTTGCACCATATCCAGTGACACCAAACCTAGCTGCTGTCTCTGTGGACTACTCCAATAGCCTTGTAACTATTCTCTTGGTTTCTATCTTTGCTTCCTTCTACTTACTCATCACACTACAATCAGATTGATATTTTCAAAAATATTTTAAAAATTATTATATAGCTTTTTTTTTTTTTTAAGTTTTTATTGTGAACTAAGTGACAGTTTACATGGGAGAATATCAGCTTTTCACCATCGTTTCATTGCAATGATTACAATCTCCTCTGTGCATCATTAGCCACAGTATTTGCTTATGGTCCCTCTTTTTTTTTTTTGGGGGGGTGTTAACACAAAAACATTCAGGAATACATAATAATTTAAACAACCCAAGGGCATATTCTGCAAGCCTGCCTTCTATAATTTCTTTTTAAAAGGAATCTTGAGAACTCTCTCTCCTGTGGAGTGGATGAGTGAATTCAAACCACTAACCTTTCAGTTACCTGTTAGTGTCACTGCTGTTGCTGAAGTGCCATCGAGTCGGTTCCGACTCATAGCGACCATGTACAGGGTTTCCAAGGAGCAGGTGGTAAATTTGAACTGCCAACCTTGTGGTTCAAACCCATCTTACATTCCAGTGTTTACCTTCCGGGGCCACACCAGAACTGTTAGTGTCACTAGGGCTACTTAATGGTTCCTCTTTGTTGTTGTTGTTAAGTGCCGTTGAGTCGGTTCCAACCCATAGCGACCCTGTACAGGGTTTCTAAGGCTGTAAATCTTTACGGGAGCAGAAAGCCTCATCTTTCTCCCACGAAGTGGCTGGTAGTTTTGTACTGCTGACCTTAAGGTTCGCAGCCCAATTCATAAGTTCCTCTTAGAGCCTGTAATTTTCTTAAAAAACATCTATTAAAAGTTGTAATTTTACATTTATTTGTATACAATCATTATATAACATCTATCTCCCTTGCTAGATGATAAGGGTCCAGCTCCTTTTACAGACTAAATTCCAAGACGGCAGGGCCCTTGTCTGTCTTATTTATTACCATATTTCCTGGCACATAGTAGCTATTGTACAATAAACTTTTTGTGTGTGAATAATGGTAGGATTATAAATTGGTATACGTTTGTAAACAATCATAAAAATAAACATATTACCTGAACAGTCAATTTATTCTATTGATGTTGTTGTTGTTCTTAAGTGCCGTGGAGTCAGTTCCGACCCATAGCGACCCTGTATAGGGTTTCCAAGGAGTGACTGGTGAGCTTGAACCGTCAACCTTGCAGTTAAAATGGCTTTGCAGTCTGGCGCATTAACCCACAGCGCCACACCAGGACTGACACTCATGTATAAAATGAGGTTATGTACAAAGTTATTCACTGCTGGTAGCACTGTCTGTAATTGCAAAAGACTTAAAATCTAACGTCTGCCAGAAAGAGAACTGGTTAAATAACCTGTGATATATTCATCTACTGGAATGCCGAACTGTTATTTAAAACAATCTCCAAAATATATCATTAAATGGGGAAAAAAAGCAAAGTACACAAATGATAGTGTATAATTCTAAAATTGTATGTTAACATTTGTGTAACCAAAATGCACATGTACACCTGTTGATGTGTGGATACAATGTCTCTAAAGATATTCAAGAAACTGCTGAATTACAAAGATCGACTCATGTGAGGGAAATGGATAAGGGAACCTATTTTCACTGTTTAATTTGTAAATGTTTGACTATAAGCCCAGCCCAAAAGAAAAAAATCAAATTCTAGTTGAAAAAAAAAAAGATTACTCCAAGTTTCTGAGAAGGTGGTGTCAGTCAGTCAATAAGACAGTAAAAACAGAAAGTGGCAAACCAGTTTTTAAAGGGAAGGCAAGAGAGGTAATTCAAAATATTAAATTTTGTTTTGAAAAAGTTGAATTTGTGCTATATATGGAAGATTAGTGTTACTGATTAATATGCTAATAAGTAAGTAGTTCTATACGCCATTATACTTAAGGGCATTTAAAGCTAGAAATGTCTGTTAGAAAATTGTAAGCCATAAGCCTAGACAGAATGAAACAAAGTGTACAAAACGAGAGTCTACTCATTCACTCACTGAAATATTTATTACACACCTACTATAGACAGACCCGGTGTGGCACTGCACGTTAATGTGCTGTACTACACAGTTGCTTAAACCTTAAGGTCGCTGGTTGAAGCTCACCAGTCACTCCTTGGAAACCCTATACAGGGTCACTATGGGTCAGAACTGACTTGATGGCACTTAACAGCAACAACAATGTGCTAGACATGAAGTCCTTGTGTGGCAATTTAGGACAAACATTGGACTACTTGTAGCAGTTAAGAATAGGGCTGCTAATCTCACGGTCAGCAGTTTTAAACTACCAGCTGCTCCGCGGGAGAAAGATGAGGCTTTCTGCTCCCGTAAAGATTTACAGCCTCGGAAACCCTGTACAGGGTCGCTATACATCGGAACCGACTCCATAGCACATACAAATCTACCGGATGCTCCTCAGAAACCATATACAGGACAGTTAAGAGTCAGAACCAATTGGACAGCTGTGATAGTTAAGTTGTGTCAACTTGACTGGGTCAGGATTCCCAGAGGTTTGGCAGTTGAAATGTGGTTATTCATATAGTGAGACCTAATACAATGTAGTTAACTCTATGATGATTGGCTATGAGCAGTCAATCAACTGAAAAGATGTTTTCTCGGGTGAGTGATCTGCTTCTAATATAATGGACACTCTTGCAAAGCCTGCTTTTTTTCTGCTGGGTCTGGATCTTGTAGCTGTCTTGTCGTCCAACTTCTGGTTCTTCGGACTTGAGTCAGTGGGCTGCTCTGTTACCTACTTGCCTGCCTGCCAATCTTGGTTCATAAAACCGTGGAACCACTGGTAGTTTCGAACTGCAGACCTTCAGGTTAACAGCCCAATTCATAACCACTGCGCTACCAGAGCTCCTTGTATGTATGGTGATAGCTATGTGCCATGGAGTCGGTTCCGACTCAGAGAGACCCTGTACAGGGTTTTCGAGGCTGTAAATCTTTACGGGAGCAGAAAGCCTCTCATCTTGCTCCCATGAACAGCTGGTAGTTTTGAACTGCTGACCTTAAGGTTTGCAGCCCGATTCGTAACCACTACGCTACCAGGGCTCCTTCCTTGTGTGTGTGTGTGTGTGCGTGTGCATGTGCATTTGTGTATGTATATATATTGTGTTAAGTGCTATCCAGTGAGTGAGTTCTGACCCATAGTGATCCTGTATAGGGTTTCCGAAGAGCTTTTGGTGAACTTGGAACCATCAATCTTGCATTAACCCACAGCGCCATACCAGGATTCATATATAGGTAGGTATGTATGTGTGTGTGTGTGTGTGTGTGTGTTAATATATATATATATATATATATATTAACCCACAGCGCCACACCAGGATTCATATATAGATATGCACATACACATACATATATGGAGTAGTCCTGGTGGGGCACCATAGTTATCGATAAGCACTCAACCTCAAGGTTTGAACTGCAAAGTCACAGTTAAAACTCACCGGCTGTTCCTCAGAAACCCTATATAAAGTTGCTATGAGTTGGAACCGACTAGACGGCACTTAACAACTATATATATATATATCACTCTGGTAGCGTACTGGTTACCAGTCGGGTTGCTTTATTTCATGGGAAACAGTTTGAAAGTACCAACAGTTCCACGGGAGAAAGATGACGCTTTTTGCTCCCATAAAGATGTACAACCTTGGAAACTATATATAGGGTCGCTATGAGTCAGAACTGACTCCACAGCACATCACCACCATCACCATATAGACATATACAAACACACACACATACATAGGCAAGTTTCACTGACTTTGCTTCTCTAGGACAACGGCTTCTCTAAGAACAACACCATGTGCCAGACAACTGGGGACGGAGCAGAAAAAAAGCAGAGAAGGTCTCTGCCTCTGATCAGGGAGCAAATACAATAACTTCAGGAAGTATTAACTGTCGCAGGCACAACGTTACAATATGTTATAATGTAATAAGGGGGTGGGGGATACTACTTAATTAAGTACAGGCAGTCATGGAAAGACGAAATCTGACCCAAGACCTGAATAGTAGAGCCAGTCACAGAAGAACCAGAATGAAGATCTTTTAGGTAGAAGAAACAGAAGTAAAAAAAGTCCCTGTGTATTTAGAAAAATAAACTAAGATAGGCTTCCTGAAGAAAGAGAAAGTCCACGCAGGATGGCTGGAGTGAGGGGTTGTTGCATACTTGCACCTACAAAGTTGACTAAGAATCAACCAGAGAGTTTAATAAAAGTTGAGAAAGGTGCCTAAGAAATGAAGACAGAAGATAATTACAAGAGGGAACCACTATGTGCAATACAGACAATATTGTGATTTTTGGATTTAAGAAACTGGTAGCTAAGTGAAAGCCTTAGAGAACAAAAGTTCATTAAAGAGCGCATGGGATGCAACAGCTAGGAAAATATATGAAGTGAGTGTAAAAAGAGAATACAACAACCTGACTGAAGGAAAAAGTAAAGAGTGTAGATTTAAGAGGGACTTCTGGTTCTTGGTTTTTTCACTGAAGATAAAGGAAATTTAAGCATATTTATGTCACTGAATCGATTCCAAATCACGGTGACCCCATGTATGCAGAGTAGAACTGTTCTATCAGGTTTCCAAGGCTGTGTGACCTTTCAGGAGCAGACTGCCAGAACTACCTTCTGAGGCACCTCTGGGTGGGTTCCAACCACTCAGAAGTCGAGTCCTTAAACATTTATACTACCCAGGGTCTTCACAAACGTTTATAGAAAAGGGGAAGAAAAAGTTGCAAATACAGAAAAGGGATAAATGATGGATCAAAGTTCTAAAGAAGATGACAAATATGAGGTCTAGAGTCAGAGCCAGAGATAAAACAGGAGATAGTTATTTGCCTAAGGAGGAAAGAGTTTCAGTCTCAAAGAAAGTACAGAAAACTAAAGGTTAAGAGAAAGGTAGGAGTCCTGGTGTGGCACTGTGGGTTAATGAGCTAGACTACAAAGTCAGTTTAAACTGCCAGGTTGGTGGTTCAAGCTCACCAGTCGCTCCTTGGAAACCTTCTACAGGGTCGCTATGGGTCGGAACCGACTTGAGGGCATTTAACAACAAAGATAAAGGTGAGAGGAACTGTCCAGGTACTTAATCTCAGCGCTGGGAACAGTGGATTTGGCTGTAGCAGCATTTGTGGAGACAATAGTCTTCATGGTCATTCAGTCCCCGGCCCTTCCCTTCCCAGTGCGCAGCAGTTTGAGAGAGGACTAGGGAGCAAACAGCCAGGTATATTTTGGTACCTATGATGGATGCCTTCTTTTTTGGCTTATGAGACTTTTGCTTTCTATTTTGTAATTGTGTATTTTTCTATTTACCATTCTGATCAAAATGGAAAGCTGTATGGTTTATTACTGATAGCTGTCATCCTCAGTGTCCAGTAGAAAGTCACATACTATTGTAAAATATTGCAATATAATTAAGAATTGTACTTCTCCACCAGCTCACATGTAAGCGCATGACATCATAAAGACTAGGTTTACTACTTCAGTCAGATGATATTAAGACCAGTAATGTTACAAATTAGGATACATCCTTTAATTAGCCACTGGTTTTAACAAAACAGATCATTAAAAATAATGTTGCCTTATTTCATGACAGTCTTAAACACAGCATGTAAACTTCAATAGTATTTAAAATAAGAATACAGATAACAGCTAATTGCTTTTAACTCAGAAAGCCTAGATTTTTACATTCCACTTAAAAGCTATTTACCTCCAAAGCTTGCTTTAAATTTTAATTATTGCCAGTAGACTTCATGCACTTTCATAAACCTTCTCAAGCTCTCATTCTTTTGAATTACAAGCAATAAATTACCGCCTCCTGATCCAGTCTGTATACATTCCACTTAGCACACATTTCCCTACACACATCTAAACAACTGGTTTGGGGATGAACATCTACAGTACCCTGTATGGAGCACCACCCTTGCCCAATTTGGGTTAGGAACCACACCTGAACAGCAGCTCGCTGATTGCTGAGAAACTCCAAGTGGTGAGGAATCATTTTGCTCAGAGCAATACTGAAGAATTTGGGGACAGATTCTGCAGGCCCAAATCGAACACAAAATTAATAGACATCCTAAAGGCTAAACTAAGATGTCAATTTCTTTTCTTTATAGAAAATGCTGTCCATTTAGAAAGGGTGGGCCAGAGAGAACAAGAAAAACCGAGACCCCCACCCAGGCAAGAACTATGAGGAAACTTAATCTCATAAACGTTTTCTTCGGTATGGGAGTGTAGGGGACAAACAGGAGTACTGGAGGTGCAAGATTCCGGGAACCAAAAGAACCAGCCACCCTTTTGATCACATTTTTCCAAACAGAACAAGGTGATTGGAGGTGAGGTGGAGGGTTTTTTTTTTTGGGGGAGGGGGGGGTCACCATTCCAAGTGACACGAAAGGCCCTTATAGAAGGACTATATTTCGCAGATACGGAGTCCTAGTGGCTCAGTGGTTAAGCATGGCTGCTAATCAAAAGGTCAATGATTCTAATCCTGGCTCCGTGGGAGACAGATGTGGTAGTTGGTAGTTTGCTTTTCTAAAGATATATAGCCTCGGCAACCCTATGGGGCGATTCAACTCTACCCTAGAGGATCGCTATGGGTCGGTATGAACTCGAAGGCAGTGGGTTTGGTGTTTTGTATTCAGAAGATGGAAGGCGAGAAAATCGATGATCCAAAAATTCTGGGGATTGGGCACAAGATAGGGGGAGAAGGGTGTCTGGAAGTTAAGGGAATGGGCGATGACCGGTCCAGCCACAGCTGTTAGAAATCAGGTCCAGGTCGGTCCTCTAGCTAAAACCCTCCGCAGTCCCCCTCCCCTTTCACCGAGCTTCCTTTACATCCCCCGCCCCCACAAACACACGCTGACCCTGCCCCTGGATCGCACTGGCCACCCTAGCGGTCAAGGGCGAAAGGAGGCGCCGAGGCAGGGCGGCGGGTTCGCAGCACAGCTAGCTGCCCGGCGACTCCCGTGTCTCACCTGGGGAGAGCAATGCTTTCCGGAGCCCCCGCGCCCCTCACACTCACCCAGATCATGAGGCTGTCGCAGAGCGGCAGCTCGAGCTGCGTAAGTGGCTGCGTCTCTTCCATGGCCAGGGGCGCCGTCGACTACGCTGCTGATACCTACACCTTCGCTCTCCCCGCCCTCCGCCAGGAACCGGCGTCGACGACCTGTTTGCCCGCCAGGAAAGCACTCTAGCGAGGCCCTGCGCCCGCGCAGCTCACGCGCGAACCCTCGCGCTGCAGACGTCGCAGCGTCACCCCCCTCTTCGCCGCCGCTGCCGCCCCCACCCTGCTAGGCCTGCGATCTCCGCACCTGAGTCCCGCCCCTGCCTCCCCGCCCCTTCCCTAACCCTCCCGCCCACTCCTGCCTGTCTATCCCAGCCGCGCTGAGTGACCTGTGCGCGCACCAGTCACAAAGAAGGTACCCAAGAGTGGCGGGACTAGGTGGACACGGGGAGGGGAGAGCGAGACTAAGTAGCGCGGGAGGGACTGTTGATTGGACGCGTCAGCAAAGAACGTGAGACAACCGTGAAACTCCGAGAAGGAGCCGGACGCAGTGAAAAGGGGTTTATGACCTGACAGGTGTACTGATGACGAGGGAGGGAGGTTGCGCACGGCGAAGTGTTGCGCGCGTGCGCAGCGGGCGATTGGCGAGCCTGAAACTTGTAAATACCAGTGCAGCCCCTAGAGGCAGCAGGGGCAGATGGAATCCTTCAGTGGGTGTAGGGTCCCAGAAAGGTGCAGGCGTATTCCTGCCTCCTGCTTCCTTCTCGCCTAGCATCTTCCTCCAGGCTTCAGGAACACATAAAAGACAAAACTAACTTCCCATTTTCCTTTGGGGGTTGAAAATGGTTTTTTTTGTTTGTTTTCTGAGAATGATACGCGTGTAGGGGGAAAGCTGGGGCATACCTTTGGAAGCTCTCCAAGGCACTGATAGATGGCTTGGACTATTGAGATGAGTGAGCATATTATTCTTGCTATTAACTCCCATTGCTTTTCATTCGTTCATAAACTTGTTAATGTTCTGCATAAGAATGCAGCTGACTCATTTATATTGCTCCCATTTTTATATTTAGACATGGGACAGTTTTTTTTTAAACCGATGGTTGATTGTAATTAAAAGCCCATGTGGTGCTATAGGGTAAGCACTCAACCCTCAAGGTCGGTTTGAACCACAAGGTCGGCAGTTCTAACTCACCAGACCCCCTTGGAAACCCTAAACAGGGTCCCTATGAGTCGGAACTGACTCAACCTCGACGGCACATAATAACAACAACAACAAATGTCAGTCAGTCTCTTAGCAATACAGTACATCCATTTGCTACCAGCACCGTTCACATTAGCCCATAACTTTTTACCTCCTGATTTCATGTTTCTGGATACTGGAAACATTGGTAATGTGACTGAATTAAAAGTGTGGGACTTAGGAATTGAAGATTTGGTCCGCATGTTGGCTTTATTCTCCAGTAGCAGTTGGCTTTATTATCCAGTAGTTGTTGACCTAAGTAAGAGCTCTCCTATACAGACACATTCCTAAAATAATGGCACTTTTTGTCTGCCTCACAGGTGCAGTAGTGAGATGGATGCTAAAGACTTTTATGAATTGTAAACTCCTTTACAAATATTAGCTAATGTAATCAGGTATACATATTTAGGAGCATGGGAAAACATAGCTTTTATCACTAAGAGCCATAGGTGATTAAACTATTAATTTTAATAATAGTGACCCGGGTGGCTTGCAGTTGAGTTATTCTTCTAGGCTTTGTACAAATAGATAACAGATCCTTGGGGAAAGGATGCTTAATTCGCCAGTATATTAGTTCTAAAGGGGGGAAAAAGCATGCAAAAGACATGTTCATTGAAACCAAAGAAGAAGAAATACAAATATTAAGTAAAATAAAGTTACAAAAATACAAAATACGAACAATTGAAATAAAACAATAGAAAAATAATAAGCTGAGAAGAGTGAAGTACATGATCCTGCTACACAACTGGAACAAGCATGTCAGGAACAACAGAGCAATGTTAACCAAAAAGCTTTAAACCATCCATAGCAGTTAAATTCAAAATTTCATAATTTTGCTTCTGGTTATGATTCTATTGAAATAAATGTAGTCAAAGATTTTAAACAACAATTTGTATTGCAATTGAACAATACATGCCAAATAAACAGGACTTATTAATAATTTATGTACATTGATTTTTGTTGTTGTTAAGTGCCATGGAGTTGGTTCTGATTCATAATGCCCCTATATAGGGTTTACGAGGAGCAGCTACTAGGTTTGAACTGCCAACCTTAAGATAGAATATTTGGCAACTAATAAAAATACTGCTTAGGAGAATATTTGATAACAGAAAAGTAGTCAAAATGTATATAACATTAAATACAAATTTAGATACAAAACTGTGATCCATATGCCCTCAACACTATAAATATCATTTGTATATTTTAGTATACTCACAGCAAGAAGACTGAAAAAATTGTTCTTCAAAGTTAAGTGGTATTTTAATACCTGGATTACAGGTAGTTTTAGTTTTCCATGATGTTGTTGTTGTTGTTAAGTACCGTGGAGTTGGTTCCAACTCAAAGTGACCCTGCACAGGGTTTCCGAGGCTGTAAATCTTTATGGAAGCAGAAAGCCTCATCTTTCTCCTGAGGAACCGCTGGTAGTTTCGAACTGCTGACCTTGAGGTTAGCAGCCCGATTCGTAACCACTATGCTACCAGAGCTCCTTTTCCATGATATATGTGTATTTTTAAAACGCTTTTCTGCAATCAGTCTCTGCTACTTTATAATCAGGTAAAAAATTGAAGACAAAAGAAATGTCAAATACAACATGAACTATAATTTTCTACCTATTAAATTGACATTATTTTTTTTAAGTGAGTATCCATGAGCCATTGGGAGGTATAAGTGGTTTAAACACTAGACTACTAGCTGAAAGTTTGGAAGTTCAAACCCACCCAAAGGTGCCTTGGAAAATAGGCCTGGTGATCTTCTTCCAAAAGGGAACAACCTGGAAAACTCTCTGTAGACATTTTACTTTGCATACATGGTGTCTCTATAAGTCAGAATCAACTCCATAGCAACTAACAACATACATGTTTGGGGAGTTATGTGATATTAGCTTTCAAACGCTAGTGGTGAAATTATAAATTGGCATAATTTCTCTGAACATTCATTGGACAATATATAACAAGAGTCTTTAAAATGTTCAAAGACTTTAACCCTATAATTACCTCCCAGAATCTGTAATAAGAAAATGGTCAGATGAAAATAGCATCGTTGATTATAATGCTATTTATCAACGTAGAAAAGAGTCATTAAATGTCTACAAGTAGAGTAATTAAATGCATTATGATGTGCCAGTATACTTAGGACTCCTGGTGTGGTGCTATAGGATAAGCAATGGACTACTATCTGCAAGGTTGGCAGTTCAGTTCAAACCCACTATCCGCTCCTCTATGAATCAGAACTTGAGGCACTTAACAACATAGCCATACAATTGTAACCATTAAAATACTTTCAGAGAAGTTTAATGCCTCTGGAAAAGGCTTACAAAAAATATTAAAAGAAAAAAAAATACAAGTGTGTACATACAGTATGGATCTCTACTTATATTATGTGATATATTATGACTGTATGTACATAATACATGTTTATGTAATGTTTCTATTTGTGTGAGCACATATGTGGAGTCCTGGTGGTGCTGTAGGATAAGCACTGGACGGTCATCCACAGGTCAGCAGTTCAAACCCACTAGGTGCTCCTTGGAAATCTGATACAGGATTGCTATGAGGTGGAATTGACTCGAAGGCACTTAATAATTTCATATATATGCATGAATTTGAATTATGGTATTGGCGAAAAATTATGGTGTTGAAAGTACCATGGACTGCCAGAAGAACAAACATATCTCTCCTGGGAAGAAGTACAACCAGAATGCACTTCACAAGCCAGGATGGCAAGACTTTTTTTCTCGTAATTTGGATATATTATCAGGAGGGACCATCCCTGGAGAGCAAGATGATGCTTGGAAAAGTAGAGGGTCATCGAAAAAGAGCAAGACCCCCAACAAGATGTATTGACACAGCAGTAGCAGCGTTGAGTTCAAACATAATGATGATTTTGAGGATGGCACAAGACTGAGCTATGCTTTCTTCTGTTGTGCTGTGCGTAGGAAACTAACTGATAACAGCATATTGTATATGCATACACTGAGAGAGACTAAAGACAAGAAGTCAAAATATTAACAGTGGCTTGTGATGTATCCAGAGTCCTGATGTGGCACTGTGGGCTACTGAGTCAGACTGCAAAGTCATTTGAACTGTTAGGTCAGTGGTTCAAGCTCACCAGCTGCTCCTTGGAAACCCTATACAGGGTTGTTATGGGTTGGAATCGACTCAGCAGCACTTCACAACAACAACGATATATCCACCACTCATCTGTTAGTTTGTCACCCTCTGGGGCTTGCATGTTGCTGTGATGCTTGAAGATATGCCACCAGTGATTTAAATAACATCAGAAACACCTATGGTGGACAGCAGTTTCCAGACTAAGATTGACTCAGAAGGACAGGCAGACTACTTCTGACTGACCACTGAAAACTTTATGAATAGCAGTGAAACACTGTCAGCACCTGAATATTGAAACGTTACGAATATAGCATCTGAATATTGTCACATATAGTGTCAGAAGATGAGCCCCTCAGGTTAAAAGGCACTTAGAAGAATATGACTAGGGAAGAACAGCCTCCTCAAAGTAGAGTTGGCCATGATGACATGAATGGTGTAAAGCCCTTGGGTCCTTCATTTGCTGATGAGGAACAACTCAAAATGAGGAGAAAGAGCTGTAAACACCCATTATAGTTAAAACATAGAATTATGAAGTAAGAGTCTAGGAATATTAGAAGTTGTCAAAAATGAAATGGAATGCATAAACATCTATATCCTAAGCATTAGTGAGCTGAAATAGCTCTGGTAGTGTAGTGGTTCTGAATTGGACTGCAAACCTCAAGGTCAGCAGTTCAAAACTACCAGCTGTTCCGCGGGAGAAAGATAAAGTTTTTGGCTCCCATAAAGATTTACAGCCTCGGAAACCCTGTACAAGGTTGCTATGAGTCAGAACCGACTCCACAGCACATAACCACTACCACCACATGTGAGCTGAAATGGACTGGTATTGGCCATTTTGAATATGACAATTGCATGGTTTACAATGCCAGGAATGACAAATTGCTAAGGAATAGCATTGCATTCAATACAATATAATGCTGTCTGTGATAGGAAAATATCCATATGCCTATAGTTAATACCACACTTACTGATGAAGATCAAAGAGCACAGCCTTCGGTATGGATTACATCTCAATGTAAAGAAAACAAAAATCCTCACCACTGGACCAATAAACAACATTCTTATCAATGAAGAAAAGATTGAAGTTGTCAAAGATGTCATTCTTCTTGGATCAACTGTCAACACTCATGGAAGCAGCAGTCAAGAAATCAAATGATGTATTGCATTAGACAAATGTGCTGCACAAGACCTTTTTAAAATGTTGAATAGCAAAGATGTCAGTTTGAGGACTAAGGTGCACCTGACCCAAGCCATGGTATTTTCAGTAACCTCATATGCATGCGAAAGCTGGACAGTGAATATGGGAGACCGTAGAAGAATTGATGCTTTTGAGTTACGGTGTTGGAGGAGAATACTAAAAGTGGCATGGGCTGCCAAAAGAACCAATAGATCTGTTTTGGAAGAAGTGTAGCCAGAGTGCTCCTTGGAGGCCAAAATGAAATGGAATGCATAAACATCTATATCCTAAGCATTAGTGAGCTGAAATAAAGAGCTCTGGTATTGTAGTGGTTCTGAATTGGACTGCAAACCTCAAGGTCAGCAGTTCAAAACTACCAGCTGTTCAAAACTACCAAACTTCATCTCTCATACTTTGGACATATTGTCAGGAGAGACCAGTCATTGGAGAAGGATATCATGTTTGGTAAGGTGGCAGGTCAGAGAAAAAGAGGAACACCCCCAACGAGATGGATTAGCCAGGTTGCAGTATTGATGGTCTCAAGCATGGCAGCAGTAGTGAAGGTTCGCCCAGGATCGGACAGTGTTTCGTTCTGTTGTGCATAAGGTTGCTATGAGCTGGTACTGACTCGATGGCACCTAACAAAAACAACAATCACGCTAAATTTCTTATGTATTGATAAGATTCTGGCATAGGAATAGATTTAAAGTCTTAGAAGAATACTACAAGATTTTAGGAAAGGTCAGTTGGTACAAACGATAAGGACATTTTAAATGCTGAAGAGTAAGAAACCTTTGCTAAATGTCCAGATAGGCTGACTGCAATTCTGTCAAGCCTGGCAAAACTGCTTTCAGTACTCTTATGGAAGCTTTATTCACCAAGTTCACATGTTGGTAAATATGTGTGAAAAACTAGTCGTGTCCCAAGTTTGACTTCCAAAGTAATACCATCAGGCACCCATTTAATCAAATGCAACAGTTGTTTCTATGACCTTTGGAGTCTTTGAAGCATAAACGCATTTTGGGACAATACTTCTCCAAATACAAAAGTTGCTTGCTATTAAAAGCTCCATGTCACTTTTGCCTTATGAACTGTACAGCATCTTCATATTTCAATCCACCTTCAATTAATGCTAGGGCACCAAGCACTGGAGCTCTCCCAAGTTCTGCAGCACAATGAACAGCAATACAACAACCAGGTTCTTCATGAAACTTAATTTTACAAGACTTACCCAGTCATCAACAATCTGGTTGGATGGCGGTGCACCACCATCAAAAGGCCAATCAAGAACATGGATGGCTTCTTGTTCCACAAGAGCAATGTTGTAAGTTGCTTCACATACTCTTACTATTGTGGTAACTCCATACTTCTTAAATTCCTCTATAAATTTATTTAAGGTCGCATTGGTTGGATTGTGTGTAATAAGAAATTTCATGTTCTTGTATGTGACTTCCACAGGAGCTGGATGGTTCACTTGAGCCATGTTGATTTTGTTTTAAAAATTCAGTTGGGTTATGAAAGAATTTTAAAAAATGAATACAGAAATGATGTAAAGAAACTGAAGTCTACTTCAGAATACTCCACTTGGAATTCTCAGCGCTTTCAATATGGTGTTGGGAGTGATGGAAAATGAAATGAATCTCCTAACAAGAAGCAGCAATTCTTCCATCCAGTTATACTGAGGCAATAGGAAGGAAGTGCACTGAAGTATTTACCCCATTCAGGTCAGAACTCTTGAAAATTGCTATGGGGGTTTCAGTTCAGCACTTCTGTGTTCAGGTTAACTGTTCTTATGGGGACTTCTTGGTGGAACAGTAATGAATTTGTGCAATTCACTTGTCTGCATAGAGGTCACACTGTGCCTGGCAGTAATCTCCACTGCCCTTCAGAAACTCCATGAAAGTGAGACCAAGAACACCACAGAAGTGAGGAATATGTTTACTCATTGTAGATTGTGGCCAGTCCTGAGGTGGCGGAGACAGTGGCAGTGGCTGTGGCTGCAGGACAAGGGGCTGAGGTGGTCATCGTCGCATGGTGGTAGCGGTGCAGGTGGTGGTCAGGGCACCAGGCTCTACCATGCAGTGAGCGGCTCTGAAGAGAGCGCGTCACTTAGCCGGCTTGTAGCAAAAAAGCCAATACAAGCACCAAGGCCAAGAAATACAATCTTGATGCACAGCTTTTCTGATTCTAAACCATTCAGTGTCCCCTTGTTCTGTTCAAATGACTGCCTCTTTGTCAATATTCAGTTTTCTCATTAGCGTAACTAAGTATTCTGGAGTATTCATCCTCTGCAGTGTTTTTCATAGCTTGTTGTGATTCACAGAGTTGAAAGCCTTTGCATAGTCAATAAAGCACAGGTAAACATCTTTCTGTTATTCTCAGCTTTCAACTGTAAGGACCAAACTGATTTTGCCTACCTAGAAACTCCTTGACTAAACTCTAGTCAGGCTCAGGAAAGCATTTTAAATAGACAAGGCCTCAGTTATTAGTTCCCTCCAGAGGCAAGGTCAATCTCCATTCTGTACATTAGCCTGAACACGTACTCTAGCTCCAAGAATATGATATATGCATAAATAGCCAGGCAGCTCAAGGCCAGAGGCCAGATGTTTTCCTTTACCCTAGCCTAAGAACAAAGACCACCAGTCCTGACCAATTAAACTGTAACATCTCACTCATAGTTTGCCAATTGTTAACCAATCCAAAGATTGTAAAGCTGAGAAACCTGAGCTGTTTGAAAATTCTATAAAAACCCTGCAGACAATGAATTCGGGGCTCTTTCCCTATTCTGAAATGTCAGATAAGGTTAGAGACCTGGCTCGAGCTTGATTAAACAACCCTTATGTATTTGCATCGGTACACGGCTCCTGGGTGGTCTTTGGGGACCCTGAATTCTGGGCATAACACAACCAAATCCATCTGATGTCATCAATGATATCCCTCATTCCATATCCTCTTCTGAATCCCACTTGAACTATGGCAGTTCCCTGTCAATATACTATTGCTGCCATTTTAAAATTATCTTTAGCAAAATTTTACTTCTATGTGATATTAATGATATCACCCAGTGATTTCCACATTCTCTTGGGTCCCTCTTAGGACTTATTAAACACAAATATGAGTCTTTCTATTGAAAATACCATGGTTTCAGGTGCACCTTAGTCCTCAAACTGACAGTTTTGCTCTTGAACACTTTATAGAGATCTCATGCAGCAGATTTGCCCAATGCAATACGTTGTTTGATTTCTTAACTGCTGCTTCCATGATTGTTGATAGTGGATCCAAGCAAAATGAAGTGTGTAACAACTTCAATCTTTTCTCCATTTTTCATGATGTTATTTACTGTTCAGAAATCCTTACTTGGAAATTAATTTGGTTTAAACTTTTTAGTTTAGAGTCCTGGAAAGCAAGGACAATCTTCATTCCCACTGATATGTTCAGATGGAAGGACTACTGAGGTAGTGATTGAAGAAAAAGGATAAAAGATGAGGACTGCATCATACTATGGGTAAAAGAGAATACTCATTCCTTCTTCACACTGAGTGTGAAATGACTCATTATGAAATTCATGCTCATTTAAAAACTGTAAATGACACTGGGAATTTTGCTTCTGCAGCTATTATAGACTTAAGTTTCAGACATACCACTTAAGATAACACTGCCCCATAGTGCATTTTAGCTGAGTGCTTACAAGTGCATGTTGTTCAAACCAGTTCATTCTAGTTTGACACCCTGCTGAGTAGTCCCATGCCAAATATATTCCCATGCCAAAAATAGATTGAATCCTAATCTCCTTTTTAAGGAGATCACCAGGTGAATCACCTCAGGGTGGAAATGCAAACCAATTTGAGCCCTGATGTTAGTTAACATCCATCTGTTGAATAACTGTAGAGGATTATTGTAGGATTCCAATGGAGAAGATCAAGCCAAATTAAGAATGAATGTATTTCTGCCACTTGAGACTATAAATTTAAAGAACAAGGGATTTAAAAAGTGTACCATATGTGGAAAACATTTCTTAACAGGATTATTGTTATAGTAGTAAATCATAAGTTGGGTTTCCCGGGAAGCTGACTTTGAGGCTGAGATTTACCTGCAAGAGGATTATTAAGATGTACTCTTGAGAAAAAGTGCCATGGAAGGGAAATAATGGAAAGAAGCAGCTGAGGACAGAAATTCGCCTTTATTAGATATCAGAAACAGGCTTTCCTGGGAACTTGACAACTGAGGCAATTCACCAGGGAAGTCTGCCGGCCGCACCCCAGATGCTAAGATCCAAGTAGCATGTATCTACTATACAGCAGAGCAACCACTACCATTTAGGTGGTGGTGAGGGTGCCATCTGGTAGAATAATAAAGCACAGAATCAGAAAGAGCATAGGCAGACAACCATACAATTAACTATAAATTCAAGATTGAGCAACTCCCAATCCTGAAGTTCTAAATAATAACATGTCTTGGCAGCATAGAATTCTCTGAAGGTTAGAGAGATGGAAACATGCCTTCAGAAGTGTATAGGCCTAGATGGAGGAGATGTTGGGATCCATGGTTCTTGAATTGAGAAGGCTTCAAAGTGGCATGGGTTTTAATCACAATTATAATGTCATATAAAGGCTCTGGTTACACAAGATTAATCACATGACTGTTACCTGAAAGGCTAGCAGTTTGAACCCACTGAAGAGTTCCATGGGACAAAGACATGGCAATTTGTTTCCATAAAGATTAGAGCCTAGAAAACCCCATGAGGCAGTTGTGATCAGCTACATGGGGTCTCTGTGAATCAAAATCAACTTGATGACGGCACCACCACCGTCACCAACAAAGGCTATCTGTCAAATAACTAAATGATTGCTACCATGAAATAATGCCTGGAGAAATAAAAGTTAAAAAAAAATTATTATGCAGGGTCATATTATCAATTATAGTTAAATGATGAGAAAAGGTGGTTTATAGTTCCATTTACTGAATAAAATATTTATTGAGCATGCTTAATTTCACTCCAAAGTGCTAAATAAAGTATAATTGGACATAATTATTTTATCTTGTTATAAATAGCTCATATGAGGAACAACATTTTATTTAACAAGGTATTTGTTGTTGTTAAATGTTGTGGAGTCGGTTCTGACTCATAGCAACCCTATATAGGGTTTCTGAAGAGCAGCTAGTAGGTTTGAATTGCCAACCTTGATGCTAGCAGTCTTGTGCTTACCCTAGAGCTTTACATTGATACCATTTTTAGAAACTTTAAAACGAAAGGTAACAAAAATAGGCATTTAGTAAAATATACTGATAATATGACAAATCTAAAAATCCACTTAAACATATAAATCCTGTGATTTATATTGCAGTTTATCTAAGTGAATCACAAGCTATGTCATCATTGTACACTTGGTTAGAAAAGATAATCCATGCTTCTCATTTGGTCAGTGACCTATTTTATGTGCACAAAATCCTTCTAATCCAAGTATGAAAGTTTTAAAAATAAAGACTAAATAGTGACACACAATGACTAATCATTTAATCCAATAATTAAAGTTAATTAAATGTCTTTAAAAGAAAAAAATATACCTTTACAGTATAATGAATTACCCAGGCACCTTCTATTATTTATAGGGATGTATTTTAAAAAGCAATGTTCTTTAATTTACATTGTTGTTGTTAAGTACCATCAAGTCTGTTCCAACTCATAGTGACCCTGTATGGGATTTCTGAGGAGCACCTGGTGGGTTTGAACTATCTTGTGGTTCAAAGTTTCAGTGCTGATCTTACAGTGCCATGCCATGAGGCCAGAGTCCTGGTGTGGCGCTGTGGGTTAATGTGCCAGACTGCAAAGCTGTTTGAACTGCAAGGTCAGCAGTTCAAGCTCACCAGCTGCTCCTCGGAAACCCTATACAGGGTTGTTATGGGTCAGAATCAACTCAACGGCACTTCACAACAACATAAGGAAAAAAAGGAGCCCTGGTATGGTGCTACAGGCTCAATGCTGGGCTGCAAGGTTGGTTTGAACCACAAGGTCTGCAGTTCAAGCTCACCAGCCACTCCTTGGAAACCCTGTACAGGGTCGCTATGGGTCGGAACCGACTCAACAGCACTTAATAACAACAACATATGGGAAAAATGGATAAAACCACATTCACTTTCTAAATGAGGACAGGGATCATTGTGCTTGAAATACTGCTAATATTTTATTATACCTTGAGCATACTGTATCTGAAACGATTGTGGCTAAATATGCCACCCTGAAGCCTCCACATGTATATCGATTGAAAATAAATTTAAATGATAGTTACATTGAAGATATAACATTTTGATCACTCTCCATATGTTAGCTATTATAACTTAAATATAATACATCAAAAGATCAGAAGGATAGAGGAAAGGAAATTTGTAGATTATTTAAGTTGGACAATAAGGACCAAAGAAGAAGGTGGCCTCACCAGGAGCAATAGCAGGTCAGGCTATAGCAGCAAAAGTTTTAGTTGCCATCGAGTACAACAGAGCACAATGCTGTCTGTCTGGCTCTTTGCCATCTTCACAATCATTACTATGCTAAAGTGCATTGTTGTAGCTGCTGTGTGTTTTGACTGCTTTCCTACCTAGGGGCTCATCTTATAACATTGTATCAGAAAGTACTCAGTTGTGATTTATAGGATTTTCATTGGCTACTTCTCAAAAGTGGGCCACCATGCCTTTCACACTAGTCTATTTTAGGAAGCTCTGCTGAAACCTGTGGACCATGGGCGACTCTCCTGGTATTTGAAATACCAGTGCCCTGATTCACAGCATCATGATAACACCCAAACCACCAAAGTACAACAAAGTGACAGACAGGTGTTGAGAGAGCAAAGGAAAGTGGAAATGCCAGGAAAGATGTGTGAAGGGTATATTGCCATCACAGTTGTGGGAAAGACCTTACAATTGATCTGGTTAATGAAAGTTTTGAAAATTACTTAACTAAATAAATGCTTCCTGGTGACACTTGGAAATATTGCCTAGAGGTCCTAAAAACAAAATAAAACAATACATAAAGAAAAACCAAAGTGATTAATGTTTAATCTTATACAGAAAAGAGAACAGCTACACATTTCATTAAGGCAGGAGACTTAACACTGTAAACCCGTTTTGTATGAATATGGTTGGTGACCAGAAGATATTCAGTCTTGAACCTATAAATACCAATAACCATAAAAGTTTGTGTTTTTTTTTTGTTGTTCATTTGTGTACATTAAGATGTAAAAGGAAAGCCACAGGGAGGAAGCAGAATAACTGTTGCTTTTCTAGGGAGAGGAATGTTATAACTAAGATGAAACAAAACGTACTACTGGTTGAAAGTAATGCTGGTGATTTTGTCTGTTAGCCACTTAATTCACAAAGACTGTGAATTTTTTATCTTAATCAATAGTCGAGTCTTCTTTACTTCGAGCAAACAAGATTGTGTCATCTGTGTATTATAGGTTGTTAATGAATTTTCCTCCAATCCTAATATCACATTCTTCTTCATATAACCCAGCTTCTCAGATCATTTGTCCAGCATATGGATTGAATAAGTATGGCAAAAGGATAGAACCCTGGTGCACACCTTTCCTGATTTTAAACTACTTAGTATCCTCTTCTTCTGTTCAACAACTGCCTCTTGGTCTGTGTACAGGTTCCTCATGAACTCTCCACAATGTTGCACAGTGTTACCCAAAGTTTGTTTTGATCCACAGAGTGGAAAGTCTTTACATAGTCAGTAAAGTACAAATACAAGTAGACCTCTTTCTGATATTCTCTGCTTTCAGCCAAGATCTATCTGAGGGCAATTAGGCAAGAAAAAAAGCCATCTATCTGTCTTATTGTCTGTTGTTGTTAAGTGCTGTGGAGTCATTTTGACTCATAGTGACCCTGTACAGGGTTTCCATGGAGCAGCTGGTGGTTTTGAACCACCGACCTTTTGGTTTGCAATCCAGTGCTTACACTATAGTGCCACACCAGGAGTTCATTTTATTATCTAGTGTTGTTATATATAATAACTAGTATATACGTATCTAAGGAGCTCTGGTAGCAAAGTGGTTACGAATTGGGCTGTGAACCACAAGGTCAGCAGTTCGAAACTACCAACTGTTCTGCGGGAGAAAGATGAGGCTTTCTGCTCCATAAGGATTTACAGCCTCGGAAACCCTGTACAGGGTCGCTATGAGTTGGAACCGACTCGACGGCACATAACAACAATACAGGTATCTGGTATTACTATAACAGAAACCACAAATGGATGGCTTTAACGAACTAATTTTTATTTTCTTTTACAGTTTAGGAAACCAAAAGCCCAAATTCTGGTGCCGGCTTTCAGGGAAATCTCTATCTCTCGGCTCTGAAGGAAGGTCCTTTTCTCCTTCCAACTTCTGTGCACTTGGTGTTCTTTAGAAATCTCCACGTGTCTTTGCATCTATCCTTCCCTGGATCTAATACGAGGTTCTCAGTGCAGGAATCCCAGATGCAAAGGACACTCCCCACTCCCAACAATTCTCTCTTGGTTGTAGTAGTTCCTTCGTTCTCTGCTCTCTTCTTTCTTCATTTATCTCTTGTAAGTTAATAGGTGATGCAGATCACACTCAAGGAAAGTAGCACTGTGGGTTAATGTGCCAGACTGCAAAGCCATTTGAACTGCAAGGTTGACAGTTCAAGCTCACCAGCTGCTCCTTGGAAACCCTGTACAGGGTCACTATGGGTCAGAACTGACTCGACAGCACTTAACAACAACAGTGACCCCTCATTCCATTAAAGCTGATTAGAATCTCACCGAGATCACACATCATTACACAACTGACAAGTTACATTATTACATACTTCCAAATTATTGAGAATCATTGTCTAGCCAAGTTGACACACAGTTTTGGAGGACACAATTCAATCCATGACAGCATCCAAATATGTATACAGAGAGACAGAGACCAGTGCTCATTGGTGGTTACCAGACATAGAGGATGCACTCTCAAGATAATGGAAACTTGCTAATTTTGGTGGTGGATAAGATCTCAGTGAATATGGGTGAAGTGCACACAGCTTGACCAAGGTAAATGAGGTCACTAAGAAATGACAACAGGAAGTACACAAAAGATCTATGTGGTAAAGCATATTACAAATGTAATTTGAAAACAATACCACCAACAACCAAAAATTATGATGTCATTATATAAATATATGTACATAAGCAGGTAAGTATGAATAATATATGGGCACATATGAATGCACAGGTAGAAGGATCATAGTTGTTGTTAAGTGCCATCAAGTTGGTTCTAACTTATAGCAACCCTGTATAGGGCTTCCAGAGAGAAGCTGATGGGTTTGAATCACTGACCAATTAGAATTGCAGTTAGTAGTCTAGTTCTTATCTTACAGTACTCCATAAGTACTCAAGAAGTATTCTTAGGTTTAAGTATATGCAGATATCTGTGTGCATGAGTACATATTCATACACATAATAAACAACATAGGAAACAGGTATAGATGCTTAATAAGACATAACCAAACACCTTGCAAGATTGGTTGTTGGGAGTTCGAAAACGTGGGACCATAGTTTCATGGGACAACTCTGTTAATTGGTGTAATATATGTACATCCCAACATGGTGAGTACTGTCTGATGTTGTAAAAGCTTGCAAGTGTCTTAAAAGCTTGTAAATTGTGTCTTAAATACAACCTATTGGTCTCTATTCATCTGGAACAAAAGAGGAAGAAGGGGACTAAAAGACTTCAGGGAAGAAAGTACTCTACAGGACTGATTGCCAACATGAACAATGGTCTCATTTATCTTAAGATCAGAAGACCTAGATGGTGCCCAGCTACCTCTACCAACCATTCTGATCCAGGAGATGGATTCTTACACAATAGGGAGAAATATGGAATAGAACTCAAATTCTCAAACTCTTCAGACATAATGGACTAGTTAAGACTAGAGGATTCTGTCAGAGTATCGTCCTGAGAGACACTTCAAGCCCTAACCCATAATTATTCCCTGAGGTCACCTAATAGACTGGATCATCAAATAAAGAAGAGTATCCAGAAGTAATGAACTTCTTAAAAAAAAAACTAGTAGGAGGCCAAATGATCAAAAATTACTCTAAGTAAAGATGAGAAGTTAAAAGGGACAGCAAACTAAAGTACTGGAAATGGTACAGCCAGGATGGAATGATGAGAATAATGACACAGTGTGGAAAATGTAGCAAATGTCATTAAATAATTTGAATAGAAATTGTTAACTGGGTACCTAATTTATTATGTAAGCTCTCATCTTAAATACAATATGATATATATATTTAACAACTCTTAGGAAAAAATATATGTAAGTAGTCTTGACCTTGGAGTAAGCAATGGTTTTCTAAATATATCAAAAGCATGAGCAACAAAAGAAAAGAAAATAGATGAGCTGGATTTTATCAAAATTATTATTTTGCAGCAAAGGATACTAGCAAGAAAGTGAAAAGACAACTCACAGAATGGTAGACACTATGTACAAGTCAGAGAAATGATAAGGGTGAAGTATTTAGAATATATCACAGTATGATATAGAAAGAACTCTATCCACTCAACAATGGAAAAGGCTACCTGATTTTAAAATGTGCAAAGCGCTTGAACAGACATTTCTCTGAAGTTTAAATGTCCAATACATATATGAAAAGAAGCTCAACATCATTAGGCATTAGAGAAAAATAAATCAGAAGTATAATTGTATACTACTTCACACCTAGTAGGATGGTTGTAATGAAAAAAGTTAGAAAAACAGTGTGAGTGAGAGATTAGAATATTGGAACCCTGTTGTTTGGAATGTAAAACAGTACAAATGCTTTGAAAAATAATTTGGTAATTCCTCAAATATTTCAAAATAGAATTACCCTGTGACTCAGAAAACCACTTTTAGTCATATACTCAGGAGAATTGAAAACAGGTTTAAACAAAAAAAAATTATACATAAATGTTCATAGGGGCAAAAATACCCATCAACTAGTAAATGAATAAATAATATATAGTATAGACATAAGAGGGGACTTCAAAAATGTCTTGGAAAATGGCCATGATCTTTTCATTAGATTTTTCCACAAACTTGTTGATGTCCCCTTATATAATAGAATATTATTCTGCCATAAAAAGGGATGAAGTACTGATGTAGGCTACAACATGGTTGACCCTTGGAAACATACTCAACAAAAGAAGCCAGAAACAAAAGGGTATATATAATACGGTTCCATCTATATGAAACGTCCAGAACAAGCAAATACATAGACACAGACTGCAGATTAGTGACTGATGGGGGTAGGGAAAGGGGGAGGATTAGGAGTGGCTGTCGAATGGATTAGAGATTACTTTTGGAAGATGATGGATATTCTGGAATTGGGTAGATGTTTAGATGCTTCGTACATCTTAAAATTGTTTAAAAATTGAATTTTATGTCAATTTTGCCTAAAAAAAAACCCAAGAAAAACAGGAGGGGAAGCGTTTAATGATTCTTGTATGCCCATAATTGTGCTAGGCATTTTCTATGTAACTGAACCATCTCATTGAACCAAATAGACATTTCTCTACAAACAGGTCATGATTTAATTGAAAACATTTTTTCGTCTGAATTTTCTCTGTGAAGCCTTCTCTGAACTTGCCTAGACAGAATAGCTACCTTTTCTACAATGATTCTGTACTTTTTCCAGTCTTCTTTTACTGCTTTTTGTAGTGGTGGTTTTATTTCATTTCCTTTTACATTGTGACATGTTTGTTGTCTTTCTCTCTTATGAGCTTCATTTATGAGCTTCTCGAGGGCAGGGACTTTCCTTTGTGTTTGCATTTCCGGAGTCTGGAATATCACTCAGCACATAGTACATGCTCAATAAAGGTGTTCACTAGCCAGCTGGAACACTACATAAAATCATCATGTTCATTTGACTGGCCTGTGCAATATTAAATAGTCATTCCCCACAATGAAACTAGAGTCCTGGTGTAGCACTGTGAGTTAACGTGCTGGACTGCAAAGTTGTTTGAACTGCAAGGTTGGTGGTTCAAGCTCACCAGCTGCTCCTCAGAAACCCAATATAGAGTCACTGTGGGTTGGAACCCACCTCAATGGCACTTAACAACAACAATGAACCAGGCCACAACTGGAACACCTGATAGATATAAGAAAAACTTCATCTGAAATACAAAACCATTAAGATTTTATTATATAAAATATAATCAAGTTGATAATGCAAAAAAAAAATTGTGACTAAAATTTTGCTTAATGATTACATTTTTGTTCTTTATTCTTTTACTTCATGTATTAAGCTTATAGAAACAGAACAATTTAAACGTGTTGAAAATCAAAGCAGGAAGAAAATGACAGAGAAGTAAATTGGTTTATTTTAGGAGTCTTTTACTTTATGAATTCAACCCTAGACTGTTATTTTATACAAGGTTTGGCCTCCTTCTGGGGACAATTTGTACACATAAATTAATATCTAAGACATCTATTTTCTCCTATAAAAAGTAGGAGGAGAAAAATGTCACCCAGTTAAGGTGATCCAAGGAAGAAGGCCTCGCCAGACACAATAAAAACTAGAATAACAAAGAAGGATATGGAATTTCCTGACTTCTCTACAATCAACAGAATTTGTTAGATATGCTTGAACTGTAGGTTTTGCCCGGTTAGGTAACTAGTTTGCTTTGTGGCAACTAGTTATTTTCTCATTTGTTTGAATCCTCCTTTTTGTTTATTTTTTTGTGGTGACACTATATCAAAAAATATGTCAACAATTTCTACATGTACAGACCAGTGACATTGATTATATTCTTGAAGTTGTTCAGTTTTCACTTACCCTTTCTAAATCATGCTAGTACTACCATCAGTAACATCAACTCAATGCCCCCTAAAAAGAAAATTGCTCTCTTATCTACTCTCCCATTCCTGACTACCACTAATAATCTTGGTTTCTATATATTTACTCACATAAGTGAAATCATATAGTATTTGTTATTTCATGACAATGTTTTCAAGGTTCATCTATATTTTGACATGCATATTAACTGAGGAATTTAAAAATTGTAAGACTATGAACCAAACTGAATGCAATTTGTTTTAAGATACCTCATGTAGATTTGCCACTTTAGTAGAAGAAAAATTTTAATACACCTTTGATCTAGATATAAGTAGCACTGTAGGGGTTGTAAGGAGCTCTGGTAGTGTAGCGGTTACGAATCAGGCTGCTAACCTTAAGGTCAGCAGTTCGAAACTACCAGCTATTCCACGGCTTTCTACTCCCATAAAGATTTATAGCCTTGGAAACCCTGTACAGGGTCGCTATGAGTCGGAACTGACTCCACAGCACGTAGCCACCAACCATAGTAGCTGTGGCACTGTGGGTTAATGCGCCAGGCTGCAAAGTCGTTTGAACTACAAGGTCAGTGGTTTAAGCTCACTAGCTGCTCCTTGGAAACCCTACACAGGTTCACTATGGGTCAAAACCGAGTCGATGGCGCTTAACAACAACAACATAGTAGTTAGAAATGACCAATGTTATAAGAAGATGTTTAGACTTACGCAGGTCTTAGACATATGTTAAACATGTGGCTTTAGTGGCTAAGCCATTTCTCAGAAAATATCTCTAAACCCCTCTAGGAAAACGTTCTTCTGACTCCCTTTACAGTACCTTGTGTTTCTATTTTAGAGATACATTTAGTTGTTTCAGGAAACTCATAGCCAGCCAAATCCTGGCATTTGGAACCATCCTTACAAAGGAGGCCAACACCTACAAAGACAACCAAGACTCTGGTACATGCCACTTTATAAATGTTAACCATTCAAAGAAACTCCAGTGGAATCTCCCTTACTTGCAATTTTTGCCTTTGTTAACCAATATAACCCTTAGCTCCTTGGACCACTTTGTCAAGAGTGTCCTGACATTTGTATTTCCACTTTGTGAGAGGCTTTTCTTTTTGTCATAGAAAATTCTATTTTTGTTATTGTTGTGAAAATGCTGAGTGTGTTCTTCCCTTTTAGTTTTCTAACTCTAGGTCTTTGCATATTTCATTATAATATTTAACTCTGTCTTCTTGATCTGCCCTCTGAAATTTTCTGTTTAACTCTTTTATCCCCGCATTTCTTTCATTTGCTTTAGTGTCTCTATGCTGGAGAGCAAGTTTCAGGTTCTCTCTGAGATCCATTTTGGTCTTTTCCTTCTTTCTTGTCTTTTTAATGACCTTATACTTTCTCCCTGTATGATGTTCCGTGTGTTACCCCCAAACTCTTCTGGTCTTTGATCGTTACTGTCTAATTTATCAAATCTGTTTTTGAGATGATCTCTAAAATCAGGTGGGATATGTTCATATTTTGGCTCTCATGAACTTTTTATTTTCTTCAACTTCAGCCTGAACTTGCATATGAACAATGATGGTCTGTTCCACTGTCTAACCCTGGGCTTGTTTGGGATGATGATATGGAGCTTTTCCACCTCTCTTCCACACATGTATCCAATTTCATTTCTATGTATCCCATCTGGTGAGGCCCATATGCATAGTCGTCTTTTATGTTTCTATCAACAAGCCCATATTTTCTAACAACTGATCCTTCCCCTTTGTTTTCAACCTTTGCATTCCAAACTCCAGGAATTATCAATGCATCTTGATTGCATGTTTGACCAATTTCAGAATGAAGTAGTTGGTAGAATCCTTCAATTTCATCATCAGTTGTTTTAGTGGTTGGTGTGTAAATTTGAATAATACTTGTATTAACTTTCTTCCTTTTTGTTGTTAATTACCGTCAAGTCAGTTCCAACTCATAGCGACCTTATATAGGGTGTCCAATAAGCAGCTGGTGAGTTTGAACCATCGACTTTGTGGTTCAAACTGACCTTGCGGTCCAGTGCTTATCCTAAAATGCCATACCCAGGACTCCATTGCCGTCATATGGATATTATCCTATCACAGACACCATTCAAGATAAAGCTTGAAATGTTCTTTTTGATGATGAATGTGACACCATTCCTCTTCAATTTATTATTCCTGGCATAGTAAACAATCTCATTGTCAGATTCAAAATGGCCAATACTATAAGTGCCATTGGGTCAGTTCTGACTCATCACAACCCTGTATAGGGTTTCCAGGGATTGGCTGGTGAGTGTGAACTGCAGACCCTGTGGTTCAAACCAACATTGCTGTACAGTGCTTTATCCCATAGCGCCACACTGTAATTCCATTTCAGTTTACTTTTGTTGTTGTTAAGTGCCATCGAGTCAGTACCGACTCATAGCGACCCTATGCACAACAGAATGAAACACTGCCCGGTCCTGGACCAACCTCACAATTGTTGTGACACTTGAGTCCACTGATGCTGCCATATTGCCAATCCATCTCACTGGTGGTCTTTCTCTTTTTCTCTGACCCTCCACCTTACCACATGATATCCTTCTCCAGCAATTGGTCCCTCCTGGCAATATGTCCGAAGTATGACAGATGGAGTTTGTCCATCCTGGCCTCCAAGAAACACTCTGGCTGCATTTCTTCCAACACAGATCTGTTGGTTCTTTCGGCAGCCCATGGCATTTTCAGTATCCTCCTCCAACACCATAACTCAAAAGCATCAATTCTTCTATGGTCTTCCTTATTCACTGTCCAGCTGTCGTACACATATGAGGTTATTGAAAATACCATGGCTTGGGTCAGGCACACCTTAGTCCTCAAACTGACATCTTTGCTCTTCAACACTTCAAAAAGGTCTCGTGCAACAGATTTGCCTAATGCAATATGTCGTTTGATTTCTTGACTGCTGCTTCCATGAGTGTTGATAGTTGATCCAAGAAGAATGAAGTCCTTGACAACTTCAATCTCATCTTCGTTGATCAGAATGTTGTTTATTGGTCCAGTTTCAGTTTACTAGTGCCTAGGAAATTGATACTTACGCATTCATTTCCTTTTTGACAACTTGAAATTTTCCTAGACTCATACTTCACACATTCCATGTTATGGTTATTAATGGATGATTACAGCTGTTTCTCCTCATTTTGAGTTTTGCTCCATCAGCAAATGAAGGTTCTGAAAGTTTTCCACCATTTGTGTCATCACAGTCAACTTTACTTTGAGGAGACAGCTCTTTTCCTTTCATATTTTGAGTTGGAACCTGAGGGGCTCATTTTCCTGCACTTGTATCTGACAATATTCTGGTGCTCTTCATCAGGTTTCAGTATTTAATATTCTGATGCTGATAGTGTTCCACTGTTATTCATAAGGTTTTCAGTGACTAGATTTTCAGAAGTAGTTCATCTCTCCGTCTTTCTAGTTTGTCTTACTCTGGAAGTTCACCTGTAACCTGTCCACCCTGGGTGACCCTCCTGTATTTTAAATACCAGTGGCATAGCTTCCAGAATCACAGAAACACACAAGCCACCACAGTATGACAAACTGACAGACAAGTGGTAGATTCATACAAATATATATGTATAAATTTCCTCTGTTATACCTATTTACAGGAGCTCTGGTAGCGTAGTAGTTATGAATTGGGCTGCGAACCTTAAAGTCAGCAGTTCAAAACTACCAGCTGTTCCGTGGGAGAAAGATGAGGCTTTCAGTTCCCATAAAGATTTACAGCCTTGGAAACCCTGTACAGGGTCACTATGAGTCAGTTCTGACTCCACGGCACATAACTGCCACTGCCATACCTATTTATAGAGTCCTGGTGTGGTAGTGTGGGTTATTGTGCTGGACTGCAAGGTTGGTTTGAACTTCAAGGTCAGTGGTTCAAACTCATCAGTCACTCCTCAGAAACCCTGTACAGGGCTACTATAAGTCGGAACTGACTTGATGGCACTTAACAACAACAACAACAACAATAATACCTATTTATGGAGTGCTGATATGGTGATGTAGTATAAGAATTGGACCGTAAGTTCATTTTGAACTACAAAGTTGGAAGTTTGAACCCTATACTAGGTCCCTATGAATCATTATGAGACTCAATGGCACTTAACAACAACAATATACCTATATATGGGAGCATGGTGGCTCTGTTGGAAAAGCACTAGACTGCAAACCATAAGGTCGGTGGTTTGAGCCTACCAGCTGCTCCATTAGAGAAAGATGAGGTTTTTCTGTTGCTGCTAAGATTCGCAGCTTCAGAAACCCTGTATAAAGTTGCTAAGAGTCAGAACCGACTTCACAGCACTTAACAAGGACAAAGCTATATATATATATATGTATATTTGTGAGTATACTTCCATCACAGTCTTTATCAACAGAGTACCCAGCACCCATGACCAATCAATGATCACTAGCAAGCGAAACTGGAATCCATTTACTATCCTTGCGTAATCTGACCAGTAAACTAGTTGATAACACTATTGTTGTTGTTGTTAGTGCCGTTGAGTCAGTTTTTTGACCCATAGCGACCCTGTACAGGGTTTCCGAGGGTGTAAATCTTTACGGGAGTAGAAAGCCTCATCTTTCTCCCGTGGAGCGGCTGGTAGTTTCGAACCGCTGACCTTAAGGTTCACAGCCCGATTCATAACCACTACGCTACGGTAACACTATAGGATCTGTAATATGGAAACACCTTGTGGAAAGAACAGTTTCCATGTTTCAAAGAGAGCATCCTAAAAGCTTTTTTTTTTTCAAACCCATTGTGTGTGATGAACATCCTTATACTCTAACTGCTTCCCATATCTCAAATACTTTAGTAAAAAGTAAAATGTGCAATAGGTTGAAAGCACTCCCTTTCTGAACAATCAATCTTTTTTTCTTTAAATTCACATTTTTGGTATTATTCCAGTGATGTCTTGATGGTTGTTAAGAAAACATGTGCTGGGCTATTTGGTTTTATTATCTTAGATAAAGGCCTATTTGGTCTTATTAATATTGTCAGCTCCAGTAGAGCACTAGAATCTCAGTCCCATTATCTAGCATCCTGAAGCAGCACTAAACACCATTCAGGAGAGAGTGGAATTCATTTAAGCAAATCAGACTTGGATTTAAGTCAAGACTATTTAGTGAAAGCTCCCACAGGACGGTTATAAGAAAGCCTGGCTTGTAAAACTAGATAATGACACGATGACTATAATAATCAAATACTACCCATACTGGCAGTTGCTTATAGTTCCATAATTATTTGCAGATTTTAAGTGTTTCTACATATATTATAACACAAAAATAAAGCTTTAATGTGCCTCCTTGTGTGTATCAGTCTCTCCCTATGTGTGTATCAACATATACTCAAAACAAAAGTTTGATTCCATAAAGGAACATCCAAATTGGCCGGTGGGCATCAAGATACGTTATACCCAAATTGTTCACCTTCTACTCGGCTGTGCAGCACTCAGATTCATTGTCCTGTGAGCCCTGACCATAAATAACAACTATTCCTTTGCTTAGACTGATGACCTGGGAACTTTTTCTTTCTCCTCCAGGTCAGGTACGCCCGACTCTGACACTGACACAGATATGGCTATGTTTCCTTCAGACACATTCTGTTCTTTGACATGCTTGAGTATTAGAACTAAGAACAGTGAACATAATCCAGAGTCTGATCTTCTCCAATCTAGAGTCGTCTTTTCCCGTGTCCTTTTCTTCCCAAATGTTTCAAAGGAGAACAATGAATAATCTGAAGGGTTTTTATATTCTTAAATTGCTTTTCCATACATCAGTACATTATATTTTCACATCATCCTGCACAGAAGATACTATGATTCAGATTTTACCATGAAGATGTTAATATTCCTGGCACTCCGAACTTGACAGGCTCTGGAGGTGAGCTGATGAAGTGGTGCCATTGTCATTGATGCTCAACACTTAGTATTGATTAAAAATATCTATTGATGCTTTTAAGTTATGGTGTTGGAGGAGAATATTGAAAGTGCCATGGGCTGCCAAAAGAACAAACAGATCTGTGTTGAAAAAAAAGTATAGCTAGAGTGTTCCTTGGAGGCCAGGATGGTCAAACTTCTTCTCTCATACTTTGGACATATTATCAGGAGGGGCCAGTCACTGGAGAAGGATATCATGTTTGGTAAGGTGGAGGGTTGGAGAAAAAGAGGAAGACCCCTAACGAGATGGATTGGCACAGGGGCAGGAGCGATGGGCTCAGACTTAGTGATTGAGAGGTTGACCCAGGACTGGGCAGTGTTTCATTCTGTTGTTCATATGGTCACTGTGAGTCAGTACTGACTCGATGGTACCTGACAACAACAACAACTGTTCATCTTGCTTGCTGAAAGCAAAAAAGACTTAAAATACCTATGATCGAAGACTGCAGCTTTCATAGATTGCAACTCAATGTACAGAAAACAAAATTCCTCACAACTGGACCAATAAACAACATCATGAAAAATGGAGAAAAAATTGAAGTTGTCAAATAATTTAATTTGCTTGGATTCACAATCAACATTCATAGAAGCAGCAGCCAAGAAGTCAAACAATGTATTGCAATAGGCTGCACAAGACCTCTTTAAAGTCTTCCAACAGCAAAGAGGTCAGTTTAAGGACTAAGGTATGCATGACCCAAGCATAATACTTCCAGTAGCCTCATGTGCATGTGAAAGTTGGACATGAATTAGGGGGACCATAGAATAATTGATGCATTTGAGTTATGGTGTTGGGAGAAGAATATTGAAGATATCATGGACTGTCAAAAGAACAAACAAATCTTTGTTGGAAGAAGTACAACTAGAATGCTCCTTAGAGGCTAGGATGACCAACTGTCTCTCATCCTATGGACATGTTATCAGGAAGGACCAGTCCTTGGAAAATATTATGCTTGGTAAAAGAGGAAGACCCCCAACGAGATGGACTGGCACAGTGGCAGCAGCAATGGGCTCAAGTGTTAACAATTGTGAGGATGGTACAGGACGGAGCAGTGTTCTGTTGGCTGTGCATAGGGTTGCTTTGAGTTGGAATCAACCTAACAATAGCAAGTTGTTCATCTCTGTGTGTACGATCCTACAGCAGACATTGTGAGCAATACAAAGATACACAGAACATCTCAGTACTTGCCTCTGTGCTCAGCAATAACTTAAAGACACCGTACTCCTTCCTACCTTTAGAATTTCCCAGGTGCTGTTTTCTCTGCCTAAAAGATTTTCTTCATTGCTTTACACTTTAAGAAGGTGCTATCAGGTCTGTATTCACTACTATATCCTTGTCACAAGCACATTTTATGGTACATGGTAAGTACCCACTATTGAATGACTGAACTCAGCATATTATCTGGTCATCGCTTGCTGTCCTTTCCTAATTATTGCTCACATTTTGATTTGGTTTTGGAATCCTCACTGCTGCTTCTCCTTCTGGGTCTGAACTAAATTCTTGAAAAATAGGTATTACGGAAGATCTCAAAAGATCTTCTGTGTTACCTATTTTTGTACTGAATTTATACTGAAACTGTCTGGGCCCATTGTCAGTACACAATACCATGAGTCAATCAGAAACAACACTAGGAGCTAAACAATAAAGTTTGCTAGAATCCACCAATTAAAAGCCAACTACTTTCTGACTTGTCTAAGTAGAAATAGAAGAATCAAAGCTTATATTCTGCTTGCAAGTTTAGAGTTTCAGTTCTATTATTTAATTATTAGCATTCAATATATAACATATGACAGTGATAGGATAAATTTATGAATGAATAAAAATCAAGTTCAAGATTTCAGAGGAGGAAACATTATAAATATATTATAGCATTCTGATGCTGTAATATAAAAATAACATATGAAGGAAAACATTTGTACATTTTTTTAACGTATGAAATATACTTATCTTTTTATTACCAGCATGAACACAGAACCTGACACATAGTGTATATCCAAAAAATATTTAGAAATGAATGAGTACTTATACTATGTCTGATATATGGTGGGAACCCTATAGCTCAGTGGGTTAAGTGTTGGGCTGCTAACTACAAGGTAAGTGGTTCAAACACACCAGTCGCTCCATAGGAGAAAGATGGTTCTGTTCCCTTAAAGATGTACCCTAAGAAGCAGTTCTACTCTGTCACATAGGGTTTCTATGAGTCATAATTGACTCAATGACAATACATTTAACTTTTTGTTGGGGTGCTTTATTGAATTCCTTTCCATGAATCCTGGTGTAGCGCTGTGGGTTAATGTGCTTGATTGCAAAGTCAATTTGAAATGCAAGGTCAGCAATTCAAGCTCACCAGCTGCTCCTTGGAAACCCTATACAGGGTTGTTATGGGTCAGAACCGACTCAATGCACTTAACAAATATTTCTTAAAAATACTTACATTTTGAGCTATAAATGCGCATCTTGGACCTTTCATTTCCTGTGACTGTTTACTCTGAGCATGGTACCAGTAATTTGATAGCTGGCCTTGCTAATCTCCCCAAGCCTTGTTTATAGTTTATGTATCTTCAGTTTATATATAGAGAGGATATATATATAGTTTATATATCCTCAGTTTATAGATGGGGAAGCTAAGGTTCCAAGCAGCCAGGTCACTTGCCCAAGGTCACAAAACCAGAGAATAACAGAGTAGGATTTCACCTCACATCTTTCTGACTCAAAATGTTTCCACTCTGTCACTTGATAATTATAACAAATCTTAATAGTAGCCTCATTTTAACATTAAAGTTGGTCATGCACAGAATTTGTCAAGTTGGTCAATCACAGAATTTGTCAAGGTAGACTGAGTTTGATCTGTTTAAATCATTCTTGATTTTTCTGATTTTTGTCTACTCAACTTCTCGCCCCTCTCTATATGCAATAAATAGCAGGGTCTTTCCTTGATTTCTCCATTCCACTGCCAGTTTAGTGGAATCCAAACGACACAGTTCTCAGCCTGGTCTGCAACAGATGTCAGTGTAGCTCAGGCCCAGATCCATATAGCCAGTGGACCGGTAATTCACTTGGTCTGAATGATTTTGACTTCTTTTTCCTACCATCCCAAAATCTACCTCTCATGTACATCATGGCGTAGGTGACACAATGGGTTAAATGTTGGGTTGCTAACCCTAAGTTTGGTGGTTTAAACTCACCAGCGGCTCATCTGGAGAAAGAAAGCTTTCTAAGACTATCAGTCTTTATGGGCTGCTCCCATAAAGATTGATAGTGTTAGAAATCCAAAGATTGGTAGTCTTAGAAATCCCAAAGAGCAGCTCTATTCTGTCCTATAGACTTGCTATGAGTCAGAATCCACTCAGTAGCAATAGGTTTGGTTTTTGGGTTTGGGCATTTGGTGAGAACTCTATAGTTACAAACTCAGTGGTTTTCTAGCCATTATTTCATTTGAAGCTCATAACAACTCAGTGAGTTGGCCAGAGGGGAGATTACCAACTGAATGTTTTAAGTGAAAAAAGTGACCCAGAGAGATCAGTTGACTTGTCCAAGTTCATCCTCAGCTAGTATGTGGAAGAGCTGACTGCCATTCAAACTCCAGTCTAGCCTCCAAGTCCTAACACTTATACTCTCTTCACTTTCAAACTTACATTGAAGTATAGTGTAAGGACTGAGGATCTCTAACATCTTAATGGCTCTTAAGACATTTGTAAAATAGCAAAATGAAATTGTCTAATTTTTAAAACGAGAGAATCACAAGCTGTACAGGGTTTCCAAGGAGCAGCTGGTGGATTTGAACCGCCGACCTTGTGGTTCACAGTCCAGTACTTATTTTACAGCACCACACCAGGAGTCCTAACTAGACATTGTTGTTGTTGTGTTGTGAAGTGCTGTTGAGTTGGTTTCAACTCATAACTGCCCTTTTTGGGGAGTCTAAGGAGCAGCTGGTGAGTTGAACCACCACTGACCTTGTGATTCAAAGAGACCTTATGGTTGAGTGCTTATTGTACAGTGCCACACCAGGACTCCTAACTAGATACAGACACCAGTAAAACAAATTTACAACCTGAAAATAATTCATGTGAGGCCTAAAATGAGAGGGAACCAGAGGGGTGTGTGTAAGAAAAACAAACACATTGTTAAGTGAACAATCTCAGATGAGTGAATAATTAACACAAGAGGAAAGGGGAAATAAGCAGTAATTAGGCAGTGGCTTCAATAGTGTGCCTGAAGGGATAATTATTTGTCTTCATTCCATTCTAACAGTACTGCTCTACAGATGATACAGTACCTTCTATTTTAATTTTTGTTATAAGTGCTTGTGGCACAGTGGTTTGGTTAGCTCAGCTTCTAACCCAAAGGTCTGTGGTTTGAACCTACCCAGAGACTCTGTGGGGAAAACACCTGGCAATGTGCTCCTGTAAAGATTATAGTTTAGGAAACACTATGAGGCCATTCTACTCTGTTACATAGGTTCACTATGAGTTGGAATCGACTCCAAGGCACCACCAACATTTCATTTTTGCAGTTACACAAGAGTGCTTCAAAGAGTTCGTGGGGAAATGATCTTTCCATTTCATTTTCCCATGACCTTTTTGAAGGCTCCTCATATTTGACCCATGCTTTTGTTTAATCTAAGGAAGAAGAAAGATGAAGCTGTCTGCTCCCATAAAGATTTAGAGTCTCGGAAACTCTATGGAGCAGTCCTGTTCTTTCATATAGGGTCACAATGAGTAGGAATCAGATTGATGATGATGAGTTTGGTGTTTTGTTTAATCCATGCTTTTAATAAACCAATTGTCTTTATTATGTGTTTTGCACTTAGTGAAACTTTTGATTTCTACATTGCCTTGTTTTTTTAACTCAAACAGTTGGCCATTGTTTACTTATTTCGTCCAACCACCAGTAGGCATTTAATAATTATGCAGTAATTAGAGCTGTTCAGGAAAGAGCTTCAAGTCATTGGAATCCTCCAGGCTGAGGCTGATAGTGGTGCTAGAAAGTGTCCTGCATTGGGTAAGGTAGGCGTCTTTATTAAAACAAAACAAAAAAATGTACCTGTCCTCATTTCAAAAATAATCTTTAATTGGCTTACAATAAAACCATGGTATAATTTTAAAAATGATGTTGTTGTTGTTATGTGCCATCCAATTGGTTCCAAATCATAGCGACCCGTATAGGGTTTCCAAGGAGCAGATGGTGGGTTTGAATTGCCGACTTTGTGGCAATCAATCAGTCCAGTGCTGATCCTCCAGCGCCACACCAGGCAAGTGGGCAATGAAGGTAAAAGAGAGGAGAGAGCTATGAGGGGGCTTCCAAATGTTCACAGATAAATTCCATTTTCTTTTCACTCAATTTTTCTATGAACTTTCCAAAGCCCCTTTCACTACATCAAGAATTTATAGCTGAGGAAAACATAATTGTGTGGGAGTAAAATGTAGTCATGAGCATCTATCTTATCAACTGAGGAAAACAGGGAAACACTATTCTGCATCTTTATTATAGATTGGAGTTCTATGAAACATTGCATATAAGATTGTTCTTGGAAAAGACTTTGAGTGAAATAAGTCCTTTGTGAGAGTAAGCTTACAATAAAAGTATAGAAATGTTCCTCAGATGACTACATTTCATAGATTTGGAATCTTGGTAAAATCCTTGGACCAGAAAACCCTTGGTAAGATCCAAGGACCAGAAAGATAAGACTGTCGAACGGCCCAGAATGTAGCCAAGGGTAAAGTTTTCTGGGGCTGGTGCCAGTTGGGCAGCTTATAGGAGTAGAGTGGAGGACATGAGGAAATGGCAGAGTTCCCCGGACTCCCATGTGAAGTAGGGTGACCTCGTCCTTTATTTAAAAGTCTACCTGGCAAGTCCCTTGGCAATCACGATAAAATCTGAAATCCTTACCATGGTCTGCAAGGCCCCAGACAGTCTGGCCTCTGTGTAAGTCTCCAGCCTTATCTGCAGTCACGTTTAGCCTGCAGCACTGATTCTAGCCACAACAGCCTTCCTCCCCCCACTCATACACCAGACTCCTCCTACTCAGTGCTTTCAGGTGCTGTGCCTTCTACTGGAAACGCCCTCTCTTTTCCCTTTCAGCTGGCTAACTAATTTTCATTTACTAGATTTTCAATCTAAGTATTCCTTCTACAGAGAAGACCATGGTCTTTACCTCACCATGTTATACTAAGTAAGACTTGTAATTCTTACACATTGTTGTTGATAAATGCCGTTGAATTGATTCTGACTCATAGCAACCTTGTATAGAGTTTCCAAGGAGCAGCTGGTGGGTTTCCACTGTTGACCTTATGGTGCACAGTCCAGAGCTGATCCTACAGTGCCACACTAGGAGTCTAAATAGTCTTCATACATTTATTTCTTGTTGCTAGGTGCCATCAAGTCATTTCAAGCTAATAGTGATTCTCTGCACAACAGAATGAAACATTGCCTGGTCCTGTGCCTCCTCACAATTTTGTTACAGCTGAGCTCACTGTCATGGCTACTGTGTCAATCCATCTTGTTGGGGGGTCTTCCTCCTTTTCACTGACCTTCTACTGTATCAAGCCTGACATCCTCATTCAGGGACTGGTCCTTCCTGATAATATGTCCAAAGTATGAGAGACAAAGTCTGGCCATTCTGGCTTCTAAGGACCATGCTGGCTATATTTCTTTCAACATAAATTTATTTTTTTCTTCTGGCAGTCCATGGCACTTTCAATATTCTTTGCCAACACCATAGTTCAAATGTATCACTTCTGCAGTTTTCCTTATTCATTGTTCAATTTTCACATGAATATGAAATGATGGAAAATACCATGGTTTGAGTCAGGTGCACCTTAGTCCTCAAAGTGACAACTTTGCTCTTGAACACCTTAAAAAGGACTTTTGCAATAATACATTTGCCATAAACACTGGGCTACTTAACTACAAGGTCAACTATTAAAATGTATCAGCCACTCTGTGGAAGAAAAATGAGAATTTCTGCCATTGTGGAGTCCTGGTATAGTGCTATAGGATAAGCACTGTATTGCTAACTGCAAGGTTAGCGGTTCTAATCCACCGGCCGCTTCTTGGAAACCCTATACAGGATCACGATGAATTGTAAGACTCAATAGCACATAACAAAAACGATGTATAGCCTAGGAAACAGGGTCCCTGTGAGTTAGAATAGACTGGATGGCAGTAGATTTGGTTTGGTTTTCGGTTTCCACGTAAGTTGATTACGGCAAGCAAAATAAAATATAAAATCATAGCATTTCTAGCAACTTATTTTGATTTTATTTAAAATCTTTTTATGTGTCAACATGTTGTAGATTACTATTTGTTGTTGTGTGCCGTCGAGTCGGGTTTCTGAGGAGCAGCTGATGAGCTTTAACTGCCGACTTTGTGGTCCTTGCACCCACAGCGCCACACTTGGAGTCTAGTAGGTTAGTATTGTTGTTGTTGTTACGTGCCGTCGAGTCGGGTCCGACCCATAGCGACCCTGTACAGGGTTTCCGAGGGTGTAAATCTTTACAGGAGTAGAAAGCCTCATCTTCCTCCCGTGGAGCGGCTGGTAGTTTCGAACCGCTGACCTTAAGGTTCGCAGCCCGATTCGTAACCACTACTCTACCAGAGCTACCTATATTTACTAGCTTTGTCCATTGGAAGAGTTTAAAAGAACATATGTTGTTGAGTGCTTTCAAGTAGGTTCCGACTCATAGTGACTCTGCATAGAGTTTCCAAGAAGTGGTGGGTTAGTTCGAACCTCGGACCTTGAGTTTGCCAGTGGGTCAGGAAGGAGGGAACTGGAAGGCGGAGCTTGCTTGGACAGGCGCCTGGAGGCGGGGCCCGCGTTGTGATGAGTTTGCGGCACCAGAGTAGCCTGGCTGCCAAGGCTTGCCTGCAGCTCATACCAGGCAAGTCCCTGTGGGGCTAGTAGTCCCTGAATCACAGCCGCAGAGGCGCTGCAGCTGTCTCAACTCCTGAGACTGCATCTGGAGAATGCCCTACCCAGCCGTCCGCAGGCCAGTGCCTACCTGCAGACGCTGGGCTGCGTTAGCTGTCTTCGGTACTCCACTCTTCTGATTCTGGCCATGCTACCAGGGCCTGCTCAGAAAGTAAGTCGTATCCAGAGGCAGCTAAAGGCAAATTTGCAAACTCTGAGGCTTCACTGTTAACAGAATGAACCAGAGTCACTTGCTAGTGGTTTACTGTAATATAAAAGGGGGCTTCAAAAAGTGGGTGGAAAAAATTCCATTAACTTTCAATTCCATTTTCATGAGTTTTTTGAAGCGTTCTCATATGGGTATCAAAAATATACCAACATATATATGTACTATAATATGGTGCTCACACAATGCCCAAATCACATAATGTCCTGTTTCGCTGATGACTTTGTCATGACTTTGTCATGGATGTTAAACCATTAATACCGGTATACAAGGTGAGCCTGAAGCAGGGCTTTGAAGTGACCCCCCTGTTGACAATGTGCATTTCCACTCCAGATGTACTGAATTAAAAACTACAATGTAACAAGCTCCCCAGGTGATTATGAAAGATCTTTTGTGTATATAAGAATCACTTGGGGATCTTGTTAAAGGTAGATTCTGATTCAGCAGGTCATTGAACTGGAATGAAACTTAGCCTGAGGCATCTTATAGTGCCAGAAAGTAAGGAAGTAGTTAATAAAGAGGGAGGGGTCAGGAGGGGGTACACTTAAAAGTGCACACTTCCGGTCAGGTGTTAGGTGGTTAGGTGCCATTGAGTCAGTTCCAACTCATATCCACGCCATTGAGTCAGTTCCAACTCATATCCACCCATGTACAATGAAACAAAACATTGCCGGGCCCTGAGCCCTCCTCACAACTATTATTGTGTTTGAGTCCATTGTTCAGCTACTATGCCAATCCATTTCATTAAGAACGCTCCAAGGGCCAAAGTGGGAGCAATTTGAGCAACAACATAAATAATACTAGAATGAAACAAACACCCATGAATCCATATTGATATGAATAAATGTTTGAATAAATAAATGAGGGGGAAGGAACAGATGTTCCTAACAGAACCATTTCAAATAATAATTGTAGCCACTCCCCCTCTCCACAAGGTGTAGTTTAATTCCACTCCCCTAAGTGTGGGCTGGACTTCGTCACTCACTGCTGGCTCATAGAATATGGAAAGGGAAAAACAGTCACTTTACAATAGAGTGGTCTGACATACACCACCTTAACTAAATGACTAAGGTTAGCATCACCAGTGATTTGTCATGGTTTGAACATGTATCCTTGACATGATGTGACAAGAAGAGCACTTCATCTTTTGTTAGTCATCCAAAAGCATTCTTAACTTTTGCTGAAAACACAATAAAATACTATTTTTTAAAATCAGAGAAAAAAATCTTACCTCTGATCTAATAATGAGAAATTATCACACAAACCCCAATTGAGGGGCTTTCTACAAAAACCTGAACAGTAATCTCCAAAAAGTGCCAAGGTCATAGAAAACAAAGATAGTGTGAGAAAGTGTTGCAGACTTAGTGGAAACGAAGGAGACATGATGACTAAATGCTATGGGATGTTCTTATCTTGGATTTGGTCCTGGCACAGATGAACATCAGTGGAAAAACTGATTAAATTCTATGAATATCTATAGTTAATATTATTGTGCCAATATGAAGTATTTAAAAAAATTATACTCTGGACTGTAAATATACATACATATATATGTATATATATGTATGTGTGTGTGTGTGTATATATATATATATATATATATATATATATATATATATGTTGTTGTCAAATGCCATTGAGTCGTTTCCAACTCACAGCAACCTTGTATAAGGTTTCCAAAGAGGGGCTGGTGGATCTGAACTGCTAATCTTGTAGTGAGTTGTCCAGTGCTTATCCTACAGTATCATGCCAGGATGAATGAGAGAGAGAGTGTGACAGAAAGACAGCTCTAGTGTGAATCTCTTGAGAAATCACCACACCAGGGCTCTTATATGTTGGTGGTGTTGTTAAGTACGGTGAAGTCGGTTCTGACTCACAGTGACCCTGTATAGGGTTTCCAAGGAGTGGCTGAGTTCAATCATTATCTTGTGGTTAGCATTCCAATGTTTATCCTACAGCACTCTGTATGGATAAGCATTGGATTGTTAACTGTGCTAACTGCAAGATCAGCACTTCAACCCCACCAACCGCTTTCAGAAGCCCTTATATAGGGTTGCTTTGAGTCGGTTCTGACTCATAGCAACCACCACCACTATATAAATATATATGTTGTTATGTGCCATGGAGTCTGTTCCCACTCATAGTTACCCTGTACAGGGTTTCTGAGGCTATAAATCTTTACGGGAGTAGAAAGTAACCTTTTGTCAATGTTGATTTCTTAGGACTGACTAATGTGCCATGCTTGTATCATGTGCTAACATTAGGGAAACTATGGTGAGCACAGTGAAGTGGGAACACTTTATACTGTTTGCAGTTCTTCTGTAAAACTAAGATTATTTTAGAAATGAACAGTTAAAAGTATCTTAAGCCACTAAACCAGAAAATCATTAGCAAAGATCATCTCTGTGGTGGGCTACTATATGTTCATTCTTTGGTTAGTGATGTATGAGATGTTGTCATTGAGTCAGTTCTGACTCATAGCGATCCTGTATAGGGTTTCCAAGGAGTGACTGGTGAGTTTGAACCACCAACCTTGCAGTTAAAACTGACTTTGCAGTCTAGTGTATTATCCTGCAGCGCCACACCAGGCTAAGACTGAAAAATTAGGGTTTTAGGTCTTAATTGTGTGTTTGATTCCTAGCTCTGCCACTTAGGTTTTATATTCATAGAATGTTTCTTAAGCTTCATCTCTCAGTTGTCACATCTGAAAAAAAAAAGGGGGGGCCATAAAATTGCTTGAGAATCAAGAGTTAAAATGTGTAAAACACACCAGTGCAAGGGTAGTTATTGTTGGTACAACTTGCACATAATATACCATGGTTGAGTGAATGAGTGAATGATGCCATTGTTTTTTAAGTCAGAATTCGATTAAAGTCATAAACAGAGAGTGTTTGGAGAAGAGATTTAAAATACAGAACAGTATATTTACTGTGAAATTGTTATGTGCCATCTAGGTAGTTCTGACTCATAGCTGTAAATCTTCATGGCAGTAGAAAGCCGTATCTTTATCCAGTGAAGCAACTGGTAGATTTGAACTGTTGACCTTGTGGTTTACAGCCCAATATGTATCCCACTATACCACCAGGGCTCCTTACTATGGAGTTGTTGTTGTTAAGTGCCACCAAGATTCCGGCCCATAGTGACCCTGCATAGGGTTTCCAAGGAGCAGCTGGTGAGCTTGAACCGCTGACCTTGCAGTTTAAATGGCTTTGCAATTAGGGCATTAACCCACAGTGCCACACCAAGACGCCTACTGTGAAGTGGGGTACTCAAAGGCAGTAGATGTGTTGCTATAAGCATAGTAGAAGTATAAGGATAAAGTATGGGGGATGAAGCAAGGGACAAGTTGGAAATAGAAGCAGGTATGAAGGCCATGTATTTTGACTAGCATGGAAGGTTAATAAAGAGAAGAGGTTAGTCACTCCCAGGCACATTATCATCCAATCTGTTTTTCACTCTTCCCCACTCTGCTCTGAATTTGCAGGGGGCTGATCTCTGCAGGTTGTATCTCAACCTGTCACTTCAGCTGGTTTCCAATGGGAAGCACTGACAGAAGACTGGAGGGTTGAAGGAAGGGGAAAACCAGAATATTTCTTCCCTTCACTCTCTGTCTTGTGCGGTGACTCCATCAGTAGCTACACATATGCCGCCCATGAACAGTTCTGCCATGTTTCCAGATTTGCCCACAGCTCAATCACCATTTCCTCTTTGTTAGTGGTTTCCTTCTGTGACTGTTCTTGGGTTACCTCACTGTTAGTTTGGCTCTGAAATCCTCCCTTACCTGTATAACCTATTCTCAGCTTTGAAATTCCTATGTGGTGAATACTCAGGTGGTTACCGATACCTTGTTAGATTCTAACAGAGACAAAATGTATGATGGGATTCCCTGTTTTCCAGACTGACTTAATCTCATGAGAAAGGTTTTTCCAGAGTTCTCACAAGTAGACATACTGGCTATTTTTTTGAGTGTTTGCTATATGGTTATGTACCAAGAATTCTCCTGGACTTCTGGGTATTGCAGAGTTTAGAAGGAGTAGATGGTAGAGAGAGCCTGGTTAGGCAAATAGCATCCTTCTAGAGAGTTCTGAATCTGGTGGGATAGAAACATGTTATGGGAAGAGGAGGTTCAGAGGTTCGGTGACACAACAGCTAGTCCTAAAATTAGGTGTTATGTGGGCTAAACAACACATCCTAACACAGAAGTAGACCAGAGCATTGGGGCCACATCAGGGGGTAGCCATATCATTCTGGTCCCTATAAACAAACTTGGTTCATTTTGCTGGTATGGAGTTCTGGTGTGGTGCTGTGGGTTAATGCGCCAGACTGCAAAGCCATTTGAACTGCAAGGTCAGTGGTTCAAGCTCACCAGCTGCTCCTC